>NC_064630.1:587342260-587657241 GCF_023864275.1 Schistocerca cancellata | reverse complement strand
TTCCCTTGGGCAGCAGGTCAGGTACCGAAGTGTGGATGCACGGACGAAAAACGGAAAGTCTGTAATGACAGGCGTAGTCCTCCTTCACGACACAGTTATGACCGAGCAGGAAATTTTAGGTGGTAGATTACGTGATGTGTTTGTGGGAATACCGTTAGATGCAGAGAAAAAAACAACCAACACACTGAACTGGGTACGTATTAAAACAACAATGATCTCAAACCTGTACCTTTAACATCCTATATAAGTGGAGCAGAGACGAATGAGGAATCAATCTAGCGACTATATGGACCGCAGACGGGGAAGTCAACTGACATAAGCGATTTTTATCGAATGGCTCGTTGCTACGGCCCTGTGCTTGGTAAGGAGCATCTCAGACACGGTGAACCCGCATGGTTGTTCGCGTGCTGCTGTCGAGAGCATTTATGGAAAGCCATCGCAGAACAAGAAGGACGGGGCTTTCCCGCTCTGTAAAGCGGGATAGGCGGCGATCTGTGACAGATCTGAAGATGGGGTACAGTGATGATGCAGGCACAAGTGTTTGGAGGCACGCCCTTCACAGAACTTTATCGAACATGGCACTCTGCGGGAAAGACCCCTACGTGTTCCCGCACTGACACAAGGGATATCGTCTGTTACGACTGCAGTGGGCACGGGCTCATGGAGATTATACTGCGGATCACTGGAAACATGTCGCCTAGTTGAATGAATCGCCGTTTGTTTGTTACACCAGGTCGATGGTGTCGTCTGAATACTCCGTCATCCAAGAGAACAGCTGCATTGTGCCATGGATACAGACTGGTAACGACACTTTCATGCTATGGATGATATCCCTGGACATCCACGGCGCCTGTGGCAGCAAAGCTGTGAACTACTTGAATATTATTCTGGACCATTGCATCTCCTCGTACTTGTTGCCTTCCCCGATGCCGATGGCACGTTCCAGTAGGAGAGCTGTCCGTCTCACAATGCCAGAATCGTGTTCATCGGTTTGAAGAGCATGTTAGAGAATTCATGATAATGCCTCAGCCACCAAATTCTCCTGACCTTGTGACATAATTCTATTGAACTCGTTGCTCTTTTCATAAATCCAAGATTGACTGTGATCACTCGGTCTACTCCATCCTTGGCTTTGACAGTTGAACTCATCGTTTAAAAATGGAGGCACATAGCACAGTTGATCGAAACTTCCACTCCTTTAATGTTAATACCCTCCCTAAAAATAAGGTAGCTCCGTGGAACATTCTAGAGGCATATTAAACACACCCGAGAGAGAAAAGCAAGTAAATTGAACTCCTTTAGAAATACGACATCCGCACAGGAATCATAGATAAATTGGTGCGATGAAGTGAGTCACATATTTTATTCCACGTGATTAATGTTCAAAGAAGAAACATGTAAGGTTGCATACTTTAACAACAAGAAACAAAATTCGATCTGCTGACCAACTTAATTATGTCATCAATGTGTCTCAAGCTACATAGCTGAGTCCATCGACGAGTCTGAGGGTGGGCGGCTTAACCCCCCCCCTCCCCTTCTGGAATCTTTATGTTTCTTCTTTATACGGGCCGCCGCGCCCTTACGTTGGACGCGTTATTTACAGTGACTAGGAGCTAAAACGATATCTGCAATGGGGACGGAGGTGATTCTTGAACCAAATTATATGGCAAAAATGGAGCCTCAGAGGCCCACTCCACAGGATGAGACCCCTGCAGTTGAGATAGATACACAAGAGAGGTATCAGGCGTCACAACAGCTGGGTCGACAGGTAGAACTTCCTGACCGTCATTCACCTCCACAGGAGTAACAACAATCGGTCGTTCGGACTTCACCTGAAGGGGTGACATCAAGGGAGCAGATGAGTTCAGGGGCACCTTAATTTGCTGCTGTTGAATCACTGGAACGACAGACGGCTCAACGAATCCCCACTCTTGGTTGATTCTGGAGCAGTTACCTCAACAGCAGGAGGAACACTACGAGAAACAACAGAGACCTCAGCAGCTGTTTTTGCACCACCGACTCCATCAGGAGCGGAGAACTCAGCACTACAAAATACATCAACCGACTTCAGCGAGGGGTGGATGAGAAGAAGACGTGTCTGACTCCTCATCATCCTGTGTTCGACATCTCTTGTATTGCTTTGCAGACGCTGCCAGCTTGGCAACAACAATTTCAGCACCGTCCAGCGAGAGCAAAGTCGGAGATTCGGGAGCAATAAGCTGCACATCTCTCTGTTGTCCCATTGCACCCGGGGAAGGCATGGTACCAACCTTATGAGCAGTAGAAATGAGATCAGCAAACATCAGTTTTTAAATGACGACTTCAATACACACCCCCCGTGGGCAATTAGATATAAGGCGGCCATTTTCATCGCAGAGAAAGCACATCCACACTTGTCCAGTATACGTTACATGAATGTAGTAACCAGAGGCCTGTAGAGAGGAAAGAATGTCACGTTTGACAGCCATCTTCACTGAATGGATACCAGCGTTCGCGTCGTATACCTCTCACATCCCTTAAGTAAACTATCGTCAACCTGCGGAGGGAGTCTGAACACACTTACATTTATATAATCCAGTTCCTCTTTAGCAAGAAGCACTATACTTACGGAATCATGATGACGCTTAGAGGGAACTTGAGGGCCATGGCGCAAAAGCAACCTAATCTACTTGTAGGGTATCCAGAAACTTAAAGAAATAGACGTAGCTATCAGAATTAAAATAGGTAGTACGAATCTGATCATAAGAATGGTATCAGCATGCCAGCCATGAATCTCTAAAGACCCGGGCTACAAGGAACACGTGGATTTGTCAAAACTCTAGCTTAATGTACCTTTTATCAGAACACACTTGGAAGCTGAACAAACACTGGTTTTAGCCTTGTTTCACAATTTATTATTAATGTTATTGCACAACCTAGGTTTCGGGTTATAATCCCATATTCAAGTACATTACTGATTCCCGAAGATGATAATCCACACATAAGCAAGATGACCAGGCAAAGATAATCATTTCAGCTTCTTGAGGTATCGATCCATAGCTTAATGTACATTTCAACTTCTTGACGTATCGATCCATAGCTTAATGTACCATGGAGGTAAGAATAGAGGGAGACGCCGTGACGTCACAGCTGTGAAGCTATGTGAAGCCGAGGGTAGCCATCTCAATCCGACCAAAACATTGCTCCTGTAAGCTTGTGTGCATAGGCTTGTCGCTCGCTTTTGGAAGGATTTTGCGCTATTATGGTGACTTGTGTTGTGTTCGGATGTACGAATCGTTCTGATTGTGATGCGAAATCGAAGGGAATAACATTTCATGTGTAAGTTGTCTCGTTAAGTGTGATTTTACAACTTCATTGTGAATGAACGTGTGCTACATCGGTACTTGTACTATAGCGTGTTTTTCTCCTGTATGATTTTAGATTTCCTAAAAATGAAAGTCGGAAAGCGCTGTAGGAGAATGCCGTGAGGAGGAAGAATTGGCGTGCGTCTAAATGGAGCACTATATGTTCTCAGCATTTCCGAGAAGAGGACATAGACCGAACTTCCCTTTCAACAGTAAGGCTCCGAGAAAATGCTGTACCATCAGTTTTCCCTACACACCCAAAACATTTGCAAAAGGTATGTTAATTCAAAGAATTAAATTCTTAGTTTCCAAGTTCACGTTTCAGTATAATACGTACGTATCGTCGATAATAGAAGTGTTGAGTAACTCACTTTGTCTTCATCAGGTACCAAATTAAAAGCTAACACTACATTAACTGGCGTAAAGTATAGGCCTAAACGGGGCACTGTGTAGATTTGCCATTCTATGTACCGTATTTCAGTAAATATTGGTGGTAATGAACAGTGTTTCCCAGTAGTGTAACGTAACTGAAATGTCCCACTACGTATTACAAACAAGATGTATTTGGAGGGAGGGTATAGCTAACTTAGTTTTCAGTTTCTATTATTTAGTTTGTGATACACGTTTATTACTGAATTAACAAAATTGTATCATTTACATTGAAGGCTAGCTATTCGTAATATTACATTAAAAACTATTTTTAATCAGCAGAAATGCGGAATTTCGCCTTTACGAGATTTTATTTTAAACAAAAACTTTGAAACAACTAATCTGATGACGCTACATGCGTATATGGTGCAATTAGCGACTGTAATACACGCAGCGCTATAGCACACTGGCAATGTTGTGGTCAGAGTGTCATGACAGCGAGCCACGCCCCCATGGCTTCAAAACGTAGTACGGCTGGGATACGTAGCGCCATCTCCCCTTATTCTTACCTCCATGCAATGTACATTAAGAAGTTGAAATGATTATCTTTGCCTGGTCATCATGTTTATGTGTGGATTATCATCTTTGGGAATCAGTAATGTACTTGAATATGGGCATATAACCCGAAAACTAGGTTGTGCAATAACAGTAATAAATTGTGAAACACGGCTAAAAACAGTTTCTGTTTAGTTAATTTACAATGTTTCACCAAGAACCCACAGTTGATTCAATTACAAAACACTGGAAGCCATGGTCGACATTATGAAGCGCACTGCGCCACTACCAATGGATACACACAGCAACCAACGTTATGGACCAAACCACGATGTGACACACACGATAACACAAACAAAACTGAAGAAAAGCTGTCCACGCACACGCGATACTGGGATGAGGCGGAAAACTAGCGACCTTCCCGTCGACGCACGAGGTGGGACTATTCCCTAAGCTACGGAGGCGGACATTCCTCATGACACAGCAGTTTTTTTTTTCAGAATAGTGGCTTTCTTTCTACATTGAAGCGCCAAAGAAACAGGTATAGGCATGCGTATTCAAATACATTGAAGCGCCAAAGAAACAAGTGTCCGCATGCGTATTCAAATAAAGAGATATGTAAACAGGCAGAATACGGCGCGCGGTCGTCAACGCTTATATAAGACAAGTGTCTGACGCAGTTAGATCGTCTACTGCTGCTACAATGGCAAGTTATCGAGATTTAAGTGAGTTTGAACGTGATGTTACAGTCGGCCCACGAGCTGTGGTACGCAGCAACTCCCAGAGAGCGATGAAATGGGGATTTTCTCGTACAACCATTTCACTAATGGACTATGAATATCAGGAATCCAGTAAAATATCAATTTCCGACATCGCTTGCTGCCGGAAAAATATCTTGCAAGATCGAAACCAACGACGACTGAAGAAAGTCAAAAATGGTTCAAATGGCTCTGAGCACTATGGGACTCAACATCTTAGGTCATAAGTCCCCTAGAACTTAGAACTACTTAAACCTAACTAACCTAAGGACATCACACACACCCATGCCCGAGGCAGGATTCGAACCTGCGACCGTAGCAGTCCCGCGGTTCCGGACTGCAGCGCCAGAACCGCTAGACCACCGCGGCCGGCGGAAGAAAATCGTTCAACGGGACAGAAGTGTAACCTTTCCGTAAATCGCTGAAGATTTCAAAATGTTCAAATGTGTTTTAATTCCAAAGGGACCAAACTGCTGAGGTCATCGCTCCCTAGACTTACACACTACTTAAACTAATTTACGCTAAGAGCAAGACACACACACACACCTATGCCCGAGGGAACACTCGAACCTCCGGCAGGAGGGGCCGCGCAATCCGTGCATCGCGCCTCAAACCGCCTGGCCACTCCGCGCGGCGCTGCAGATTTCATTGCTGGGCCATCAACATGTGTCAGCGTGCGAACCATTCAACGAAACATCATCGATAGGGCTTTCTGAGTCGAAAGACCACACGTGTACCCTTGATGACTGCACGACACAAAGCTTTACGCCTCGCCTGGGCCCGTCAACACCGACATTGTACTGTTGACAACTTGATACATGTTGCCTGATCAGACGAGTATCGTTTCGAAATGTATCGAGCGGATAGACGTGTACGGGTATGGAGACAACCTCATGAATCCATGGACCTTGCATGTCAGCAGGGGACTGTTCAAGCTGATGGATGCTCTGTAATGGTGTGAGGCTTGTGCAGTTGGAGTGATGTGGGACACCTGATACGTCTAGATACGACTGTGATGGGTGACACGTATGTAAGCATGCTGTATGATTACCTACATCCGTTCATGACCATTGTGCATTCCGACGGACCTGGGCAATTCCAGCAGGGCGATGCGTCGCCCCACATGTCCAGAATTGCTACAGAGTTGCTCCTGGAGCACTTTTCTGAGTTTAAACACTTCCGCTGCCCACCAAACTCCCCAAACATGAACGTTATTGAGCATACGTGGGGTGCCTTGCAAAGTGCTGTTCAGAAGGGATCTCCAACCCCTCGTACTCTCAAGGATTTATGGACAGCCCTGGAGGATTCATGGTGTAAATTCCCTCCAAAACTACTTCAGACATTAGTCGAGTCCATGGCAAGTCGTGTTGCGGCACTTCTGCGTGCTCAAGGGCCCCTACACGATTTTAGGCAGGTGTTCCAGGTTCTTTGGTTCTTCAGTGTAATTTACTTCGTTAAATGTAGCTAAAATTGGCATGACTGTCACTCGTCAGTATACTGACTGTTTATTATTAACACATTATGTAGATAAGTTTTTTATGATTTGCTTTTAATTTGTTACTGTATACCTTGACTCGTTCTTTTTGATGGGATCTACAGCACGCAACGAATGAATGAAGGGATGCACGTGATAATTTCAGTTACTGTGATTTTCAATGCCTTTTTGTTGTAGACGTTACCAAATCCGCTAGTACCGGGGTGAGGTGGAGCAGAGGTAACAATGGCAGGTCAGAGGTTCAAATCTCCGTTCGACAATCGATTTTCAGGTTTTCCGTTTACTTCCCTAAGCGGCTTAAAGTGAATTTCGGTATGATTCCGTTGATGGTGAACGGTCAATTTTTTCCTCCAATGCGAACTTGTATTCCGTCTTTAATGAACAAGTTGCTTATGGGACGTTAAACCCTAATATTCCTTCCTTGTAAATCTTCTAGAAGAAGACAATCGACCTATAAAGGTGCCTTATAGTGACTCAGCACTAATTCAAATAAGGTAACATTTTGTGGTGGATCATTGTATGATCCCTGAACACCTCGAGTGACTCACAGCAACAGAGGCCAGCAGATACATCGCCGTTCGGCAAAGTTGGGTAAACTAAAAATTAGACAGCATCTGCAAGTTTACCACACAAATCCTTTCCACTGAGAGAAGCTATAATCAGTATCAAAGAGATGAGCCAGTCTTGCTATCACCAAAGTTGAAGACCTTGCCTGTCATCTTCATAATGTCTAAGTATAAGCACTGAACAATTAATTATAGCACTCGGCTGCCGCGATACGCTACAGCAGATGTTTAAACATGGTTGTGTAGCGATGTCTAACTTTGCATTCTCCAGTTCATTGTATACAGGGTGGTCAGAAATATTCGTTGTAAGAGAGGTTGTGCTGAGAAATAATTGTTAAGGAAAAGAATTTCGATCCGTTGCCGTTTCAGAGTCGTTTACCACTGAATTTAGGCGATCAGGTAATCGAACGCGCAAATTCGAGCACTTGCACGCGTTAAAATGCGGCAATGCCACTTGATGAAATGTTCATTACCAGCTAAAGTGTGTCTTTTTCGGAAGCAATAAATGAGCAAAACATACGTTTGCTCGGTTTGGGGAAACCAAACAAAGAGCACGCTTGTCGATACCACCTCTGGTTGCCGGCTAGAATTTGCGCGTGACGACCTGATTGGCTAACTTCAATGCTAAATAAGTCGGAAAGGCCCAACATATCGAATTTTTTCTTAACAATTACTTCTCAGCTTTTCATGCTGTTTCTGACCACCATGTATAACCTACATAATACACTCCTGGAAATGGAAAAAAGAACACATTGACACCGGTGTGTCAGACCCACCATACTTGCTCCGGACACTGCGAGAGGGCTGTACAAGCAATGATCACACGCACGGCACAGCGGACACACCAGGAACCGCGGTGTTGGCCGTCGAATGGCGCTAGCTGCGCAGCATTTGTGCACCTCCGCCGTCAGTGTCAGCCAGTTTGCCGTGGCATACGGAGCTCCATCGCAGTCTTTAACACTGGTAGCATGCCGCGACAGCGTGGACGTGAACCGTATGTGCAGTTGACGGACTTTGAGCGAGGGCGTATAGTGGGCATGCGGGAGGCCGGGTGGACGTACCGCCGAATTGCTCAACACGTGGGGCGTGAGGTCTCCACAGTACATCGATGTTGTCGCCAGTGGTCGGCGGAAGGTGCACGTGCCCGTCGACCTGGGACCGGACCGCAGCGACGCACGGATGCACGCCAAGACCGTAGGATCCTACGCAGTGCCGTAGGGGACCGCACCGCCACTTCCCAGCAAATTAGGGACACTGTTGCTCCTGGGGTATCGGCGAGGACCATTCGCAACCGTCTCCATGAAGCTGGGCTACGGTCCCGCACACCGTTAGGCCGTCTTCCGCTCACGCCCCAACATCGTGCAGCCCGCCTCCAGTGGTGTCGCGACTGGCGTGAATGGAGGGACGAATGGAGACGTGTCGTCTTCAGCGATGAGAGTCGCTTCTGCCTTGGTGCCAATGATGGTCGTTTGCGTGTTTGGCGCCGTGCAGGTGAGCGCCACAATCAGGACTGCATACGACCGAGGCACACAGGGCCAACACCCGGCATCATGGTGTGGGGAGCGATCTCCTACACTGGCCGTACACCACTGGTGATCGTCGAGGGGACACTGAATAGTGCACGGTACATCCAAACCGTCATCGAACCCATCGTTCTACCATTCCTAGACCGGCAAGGGAACTTGCTGTTCCAACAGGACAATGCACGTCCGCACGTATCCCGTGCCACCCAACGTGCTCTAGAAGGTGTAAGTCAACTACCCTGGCCAGCAAGATCTCCGGATCTGTCCCCCATTGAGCATGTTTGGGACTGGATGAAGCGTCGTCTCACGCGGTCTGCACGTCCAGCACGAACGCTGGTCCAACTGAGGCGCCAGGTGGAAATGGCATGGCAAGCCGTTCCACAGGACTGCATCCAGCATCTCTACGATCGTCTCCATGGGAGAATAGCAGCCTGCATTGCTGCGAAAGGTGGATATACACTGTACTAGTGCCGACATTGTGCATTCTCTGTTGCCTGTGTCTATGTGCCTGTGGTTCTGTCAGTGTGATCATGTGATGTATCCGACCCCAGGAATGTGTCAATAAAGTTTCCCCTTCCTGGGACAATGAATTCACGGTGATCTTATTTCAATTTCCAGGAGTGTATGAATCCCAACATAAAGTATTGTTAATGATTTTTTATTACTATTTGTTGGGACAGAGATTAGTATGAAAATCGATACAAGCGTATGGTAAATATCCTTATATTTCTACCCGACAAACTCATCATTAACTTGTGCGTACACTCGACCGGCAAGACACTGTGTCGAGATTGCAGATTTAATTTATGCCACTGTATGATTCGGCTGGACGAGAACACTACGTTCGCACCACTCCCTTCGTGTCCAACTAAACGCTAGTGATAATAGTTCCCCTGCAGAAGTTAACCGCAATGAGGCTAGGAAACAGTACACAGAACGCAAGATAGGGTTCAGATAGAAAGTGAAGGAACACTGGACTTGCAGGAACGCTCAAGATACCAACAAGGAAACAGCTACAAACTTCACCAAGGCTACCAGAAATGGTAGGCGACAACAGCAAAGCAAAGACACAAGTACCGTGGTTCACATGTGATTCAAACGAGTTAGAAATGACTGCTGTAACAATTTTGGTTGATGTTAACTAGAAAAGAAAAAGGTTGTCGCTTTCGTTTCTGATGAGTCAGGAAAACTTTTCTTTGACTCGTAAACAAATCATATAACTTCGTATTCTTGATTCGCTCATATTTATATAGCACTGTTTCTTTTATCCAAATGCGCAATGCACATAGCCTAGTGCAGAAATATAAGAGAGAGCACTGACATAACCACAAAAGCAATGTACTCACTTGTACAACATACAACACGCGGCAACTGTCGGTGGTGCGAAGTATACATTTTTTGTGACCCGTATGAAAAACGTTTTACCTGTGAGGATGTGTTTCCAGTTGCTCTTCTTCCATTGAAACTGCAGACGTTACAGCACTTGGATGAAGTTTTAACAGACGACCTTTTTTCACAGAGAAACTAAGGAATATCTTTGGCTACCAACGTAAGCAACTTTAACAATTCGGATCGCTCAGAAGAATATGGATGAACTGAAACTCATTCATTAGTGATTATACTATTAACTTGCGCGCATTTCATTTCTGCCTTCTGTCTAACGTCGAGGCTTAAGAATAGTGCAGCGATATTTGTGCCATGATTCAATTTCTCGAACGACATATACGAAGGGCAGAACAGCGAGAGCAGGCTCCACAATGATGACCACGATCTATCGTATACGGGAATGCAATTAGTGTTTCAAGCTGAAGCGGCAGCTGAAAGAACGATCCATACAAAAATATAAGCATTGGCAATTTATTTCGGTATCAAATGCAACCAGTTGCTTTTTTGAATTTTTGATACGGTTTATTTTCCGTGTGATTAACTAGTTTTCGAGGCACTGCAGGCTGATAATCAGACAGACACGACCGTTGGGTAAGGTTGCCAGGTACCCGCATTTGAGCTAGACTGTCCTGATTTTTCCGTTGACAACCCAACTCCTGATTAAAGCTTATCGGGATACATAAAAATCCCGATTACACAGGAACGGATAATATTTCACGCAATATGGTCTGCTCATTATACGAAATAAGATGCACTCATGTAAATGTAACTGAACTTAAAAATGCAACTCTTAGACCTAGATGTACACTCAAAAGCAGTTCAGAGTCTCAACTTTAAGTTGGCCGATCAGCTCCCTAAACTGAATCGCTGTATGACGACGACGAAATGCCTATTTAGGGCAAAGTAAGTCCTGAATCGGTGGAAGATGATAGGCTTTGGCCGATAGTCATTTGTTTTTGGGTGCAGCCATTTTTACCTACATAGCTAACAGTACCGTGTGAGGTCGTCATTGTTTCTGCTGTATTACTGGGTACTGGTCTTTGTTGCAGTTAACGGTGAGGGTGATGCATAAAAATCATTGGAATCTTCATGAAGTAGAGGGAACAACCGGTTTTGCAGTATGTCCAGATATGACATTTCTGTCACACGTTTCCCCCGCAAAAATTAAAGGTCCCATAAACTTTCTGAATGTAAACGGCACAAAACGCATTCAGTTTTGATGAGTGTCACGTTCAACGACGGCGCCAGGATTTTGTGACCCCCAAATTCTTACCCGATTGATGAAACGTCGATTCCTCCGATGTGAATCGTTCGGAAAAACTGTCCACAGCCATATCCTGGAGAACTGAAATGCAAATTCGTACCTTCTGTTGTGGTAGCCAGGACGCAAGTGCTGAAGTAACGGCAACTTGTAAGGCTTCGTATGCAGGCGCGTTTTACAACGCGCCGCACCGTTGTTTGACGAATTTGAATCTTTTTAATTTACTGGCTTTCGGAACGTGCCCATACAGCAGTCTCAACAGTGTAATGTCAATTGTGACGATACGAACGCAAGGACAACACAACACACTCTCCCTGAACGGAGAAAATCTCCGACCAGACTGAGAATAGAACCTGGGCCCTTCGGTTAGCAATCCGCAGCGCATCCAGGCGGAAAGTAGGTGAAGTTTCTGGCATACCCTTATCATGAACTTCGAGGGTTCCGGGCCAAAGCACCTCGGATGCTCTCGACATTTCCGTCAGACGTGCTTGGCCGACCAGTGTTCTTCCCTCCGCATATGCAACCTGTTTCCGAGAACCTTTTATGCCAGTCATAAATCTGTTTGTCCAGAACCGCCTTCTTGCTAAATCGACGGCGGAGTGCACGTTGCACTTAAACAATGAATTGACTTTGCGCCAATACCGAAAGACAAAATTATTTCTCTTGTGCTGCAGCCTCCATGTTCCTGCAGACAAACAACAGCGGCTGTGTTGAAACTTTTAACCTTCCTCCGTCTATTGGCATACATAATGTGTTTCCATTTTTGTACCTTTTCTGCAATAAGCAGCTGAAATCCATTCTTCCCTTTTTTTTTTAATCACCCCGTAGGATCCTCGCAAGATGTTACAAAAACATTATCTGCACCATGCCGAGGTAGAAACTGTGGTTGTGGTAACTACACTGCATCGTGGTTTCCGTGGTAAATCGCACTCGCATTCGGAAAGACGACGGTTCAAACCCGTTCCTGCCATCGTGATTTAGATTTACCGTGATTTCCCTAAATCGATTTAGACATATGCCAGGATGGTTCCTGTGAAAGGGCACGGCCAATTTCTTTCCACATCCTTCCCTAATCCGACCTTGTGCTCCGTCTCTAATGACCTCGTCTCTATCACCACGACCAAAGTGTCTAGCAACAATGGTGCAGATAATGTTCCTGAACACCTCAGGCTCATGATGAACTAGTTGAAGCTACAGAAGATAAATCATACCAAAAATTCAAAAAGGCAACTAGCTGCACGTTATACTCAAATAAATCCACAACTTAAGTCAAAATTGTAGTTCGTCATCCACAGATATAGCCAATTTCTGATTAGCTACCAGATGCGGATTGGTATGGATGTAGTGTATATAGCAAGTAACCGTAAAGTTCCTATGGATACAAGGGCAAATGATAAGAATGATGGAAAGAAATGTGTTCTGATGCCTGTACCACGATTTGTGTAGGAGCTCATAGCTCCCAGAAATGTCTACTGTATACTGTATAGCTGGCCGGGGTGGCCGAGCGGTTCTAGGCGCTTCAGCCTGGAACCGCGCGACCGCTACGGTCGCAGGTTCGAATCCTGCCTCGGGCATGGATGTGTGTGATGTCCTTAGGTTAGTTAGGTTTAAGTAGTTCTAATTTCTAGGGGACTGATGACATCAGAAGTTAAGTCACATAGTGCTCAGAGCCATTTTTATACTGTATAAACAGTGCATATAGGAACTTAATTTTGCAATCATGAGAAGAATACACACAGTATTCATAGTCCTTCTAGGCTTCCAAGACGTACTCTGACGAGAAAAAAATCACAACACCAAGAGGGATTTGTGCGACATAAACGGAAGTTGGTAGGCTACATCTGAAAGACGACGTCTGTTCAAATTCGCACCAGTCTCAGCACCTCACTGATATTGAACGAGGTCGCGTAATAGGGCTACAAGTGGCTGGATGTTTATTCTACGATACTGCATGAAGAATTGGCAAGAACGTAGCCCGTGTACACGATTGCTGGCCGCGGTGGTTATGAGAATGTAGTGTCCTAAGAAGACCAGGCTCCACGTGGCATAACGAGAGAGAAGACATGGTGTTCGGCGTAAGGCTCTGGCGCAGCGTACTGCATCTACAGCAGTAATTTGAACAGCAGTTGGCACCACAGTGACACAACGAACTGTTTTACAAATCGTTTAAAAACAGATGCCCTGACCTTAAACCACCACCATTTGTGACTTGAGCGATGTCGAGCGAGCGCTCGTTGGAATGCGGAGTGGAGGTCTGTTGTGTTTTCTTATGAAAGCTGGTTCTACCAAGGTGTCAGTGATGGCCATGAGTTGGTTAGAAGGAGGCCAATTAAGGACCTGCACTCAACTTGTCTGC
Organism: Schistocerca cancellata; assembly: GCF_023864275.1. Taxonomy (NCBI): domain Eukaryota; kingdom Metazoa; phylum Arthropoda; class Insecta; order Orthoptera; family Acrididae; genus Schistocerca; species Schistocerca cancellata. The sequence goes on along the minus strand of NC_064630.1, from coordinate 587,643,628 downwards.
ATGCTTAGCACAATGGACCCTACACCTAAAGTTAATGGTTTGGGGTGCGATTTCGTACGACAGCAGGAGCACTCTCGTGGTTGTCCCACGCCCTCTGGCTGCAAATTTATACGTCAGTGTGGTGATTAGACACCCTTAGCGTTTGTTCTACTGACCTCAACCCGCCATTTGTGACGTAAGTGGTGTAGGGTGAGAGCTCTTTGGAGGGCGGAGAAGAGGTCTGTTGTATTTTCTAGTGAAAGCTGGTTCTGCCTTGGTGTGGATGATGGCCATTAGTTGGTTAGAAGGAGGCCAGTTAAGGCCCAGCACCTAACTTGTCTGCATGCTTAGAGACACTGAACCTACATCTGAAGTTATGATCTGAGGTGTGATTGTGTATGATAGCAGGAGCGCTATGCTGGTTATCCCACGCACCCTGACTACAAAATTGTAAGTCAGTCTGGTGATTCGACCTGTTGTGCTGCGATTCATAAACAGCATTCAAGAGGGAATTTTCCAACAGGATAATGCTCGCCCAGATAATGCTGTTGTTACTCAGGATGCTCTGCAGAGCGTCGACATGTATTCTTGGCCTACTTGATCACGAGCTCTATCTCTAATCGAACACCTATGGGACAGCATGGGACGACAACTCTAGCGTTGTCAGACAGCGTTAACCAACCGTATATTGACCGACCAAGTGCAACAGGCATGTAACTCCGTCACACAAAATGGCTCCGAAACCTGTACAGTACAGAGCATGCACATTCTGGCGGCTACACCGGCTATGAATGTACCGGCATTTCACTTTTGCAATGGCTTATCTCGCACTTGCATTGACATGTGATCTTGCGAAGTTAATCGCTGAAATATGTTACCTAGACAAATGTATTCCCAAAATTTCAATACTTTACATTAATTATATTTTTGGCTTTGCGAATTTTTTTCCGTCAGTGTAATATCACTAGCCAACGTTGTAAACTGCCTTTAACCAAGTGCTCAACCAGATGGAACGCTGGGAGCGACAGTTCGGCTCGCAGGATCACCGGCGTATTCAGTTATGAACGAAAAGTATTGTGCATGGAACATGCTATAAGAAGTATGTTAATCAGATAATGATAGCAGCTATCTTTCAATATCCCGCGGAACCAATATACAGGGTGCTCCATTGATAGTGACCGGGCCAAATATCTCACGAAATAAGCGTCAAACGAAAAAACTACAAAGAACAAAACTCGTCTAGCTTGAAGGGGGAAACTAGATGGCACTATGGTTGGCCCGCTAGATGGCGCTGCCATATGTCAAACGGATATAAACTGCGTTTTTTTTTTAAATAGGAACCCCATTTTTTATCACATATTCGTGTAGTACGTAAAGAAATATGAATGTTTTAGTTGGACCACTTTTGTCGCTTTGTGATAGATGGCGCTGTAATAGTCACAAACGTATAAGAACATGGTATCACGTAACATTCCGCCAGTGCGGACGGTATTTGCTTCGTGATTCATTATCTGTGTTAAAATGGACCGTTTACTAATTGCGGAAAAGGTCGATATCGCGTTGATGTATGGCTATTGTGATCAAAATGCCCAACGGGCGTGTGCTATGCATGCTGCTCGATATCCTGGACGACATCATCCAAGTGTCCGGACCGTTCGCCGGATAGTTACGTTATTTAAGGAAACAGGAAGTGTTTAGCCACATGTGAAACGTCAACCACGATCTGCAACAAATGATGATGTCCAAGTAGGTACTTTAGCTCTGACGCGGCTAATCCGCACATCAGTAGCAGACGAATTGCTCGAGAATCGGGAATCTCAAAAACGTCGGTGTTGTGAATGCTACATCAACATCGATTGCACCTGTACCATATTTCTATGCGCCAGGAATTGCATGGCGACGACTTTGAACGTCGTGTACAGTTCTGCCACTGGGCACAAGAGAAAATACAGGAAGGTGACAGATTTTTTGCCCGCGTTCTATTTAGCGACGAAGCGTCATTCATCAACAGTGGTAACGTAAATCGGCATAATATGCACTATTTGGCAACGGTAAATCCACAATGGCTGCGACAAGTGTAACATCAGCGACCTTGGCGGGTTAATGTATGGTGCGGCATTATGGGAGGATGGATAATTGGCCATATTTTATCGATGGCAATCTAAATGGTACAATGTATGCTGATTTCATATGTAATGTTCTACCGATGTTACTACAAGATGTTGCACTGCATGACAGAATGCTGATGTACTTCCATCATGATGGATGTCCGGCACCTACGGTCGCAGGTTCGAATCCTGCCTCGGGCATGGATGTGTGTGATGTCATTAGGTTAGTTAGGTTTAAGTAGTTCTAAGTTCTAGGGGACTGATGACCTCAGATGTTGAGTTCCATAGTGCTCAGAGCCATTTGAACCATGTCCGGTACATAGCTCGCGTGCGGTTAAAGCGGTATTGAATAGCTTATTTCATGACAGGTCGTCGAAGCACCATACCATGGCCCGCACGTTCACTGGATCTAACGTCCCCGGATTTCTTTCTGTGGGGAAAGTTGAAGGATATTTGCTATCGTGTTACACCGACAACGCCTGACAACATGCTTCAGCGCATTGTCAATGCATGTGCGAACATTACGGAAGGCAAACTATGTTGAGAGGAATGTCGTTACACGTATTGCCAAATGCATTGAGGTTGACGGACATCATTTTGAGCATTTATTGCATTAATGTGGTACTTACAGGTAATCACGCTGTAACAGCATGCGTTCTCAGGAATGACAAGTTCACAAAGGTACATGTATAATGTTGGACCAACCGAAATAAAATGTTCAAACGTAGCTATGTTCTGTATTTTAATTTAAAAAAACCTACCTGTTACATACTGTTCATCTAAAATTGTGAGCCATATGTTTGTGACTATTACAGCGCCATTTATCACAAATCGAAAAAAGTGGTCCAACTAAAACACTCATATTTCTTTGCGTACTACACGAATATGTTATAAAAAATGGGGGTTCCTATTTTAAAAAAACGCAGTTGATATCCGTTTGACCTATGGCAGCGACATCTAGCGGGCCAACCATAGCGCTATCTGGTTTCCCCCTTCAAGCTAGACAAGTTTCATTCTTTGTAGTTTTTTCGTTTGACGCCTATTTCGGAAGATATGTGGCGGTCACGATCAATGGACCACCCTGTATGTGTCACGTCGGTAACAGGAAAAAAAAGATCACTTCCGTTTCAAAGAGAAATGCTTCTAACATGGAAAAGGAAATCCTGAGGCCCCTTTAACCAAGCACTTAAAAGTGCTGTGTGCCTAACGAAATTCTGTTTACAAAGTAATGAACTTGTAAGTGCAATCTTCTATATTACAACAAGCTTGACGACTTGGTGATGAATTTGGCCAGCAAGTGGTGGGGCGGATTCAAAACGTAACTGACGTGGTAGCTGTATATGAGTGGTACCACAGATTTTGCTACCAAAAGCTGTTTCTGCTACTGGAGAGAAACGGCGGTACCGACCTGCAACAGAAATAGATGAATAGATGGAGGCTATATTTGCCTACCTGGAGACCATCACAGAAGAGTGTCAGTCTCCTGTGGACGATGTGTTAGAGTAAATATCAACATCACCTCGTCCTGATTTTCGATATGCAAAGGCTGACCTTTTCCAGAAACATGGTGACAATGCGATGAAAGCTGAAACAGCTTCATAGGCAGCAACGTTGAGCACCAACTATGAAAAAAAAAATTCAGTTTCTCTGCAGGAAAGACACCAATCCTCAATGTAACTACAAATATCACATTAGACGATATAAGATAGGAAGTGTGCGATGTCAAACAGTACCCTCCATCTGATAACTTTTTGTGTGACACGAAGTCTTGTTACCCCGGATACCACAATCTGCAAAACTGGTCTTTGACACGATAACTGGAACACAAGCGCTCTCTTGGAAAATGGGAGAAAATATGCGTTTCTCTTGCTCATGCGCTCGTAAGTGCTGTGAGACCACGTTCATTTATGGTCCTACTGACCGCGTTTGGTGCATACTGGTACAGGAAGTTAGGCTCAAGACATCTCACTCAGGTTTTGTCTGCCCTTGGCTTTGCAGCATAATGTATTCTTTCTTCATAAACATAATATGAAATAAAAGTTATCAAAAATGAGATATTTGGCCATTTTGCTTAAAATTTGGAAAACTGATTTATTTTGACGAATTGTAGCGCTCTTGGTTTTCGGTACAGTAAAAAGTTGTAGTAAATGAATTTGTAGAGAATTCTGTGCTTTTGAAAACGGAAATATAAGTCAAAGCGCTAAGAGCACAAAAAACTGAGATTTTTTGGAAAAATTGCAAAATACCCGGAATTTTTTGACTACAGAACTTTTAGTTAATATATATTTCTTTCTTTTTCTTTCCAGCCATATGAATGCGATCTTCTACCTCCCCTTTTGCAAGGTATATCTAATACCTGTTATCTGACTGGGCTACGCTGCTTAAATCGGGAGTAATACTCTGTTGCTCTTTTCCAATTAGAGACATGTCTGCTTGTGTCTGTGTATATGCGGATGGATATGTGTGTGTGTGTGTGTGTGTGTGTGTGTGTGTGTGCGCGAGTGTATACCTGTCCTTTTTTCCCCCTAAGGTAAGTCTTTCCGCTCCCGGGATTGGAATGACTCCTTACCCTCTCCCTTAAAACCCACATCCTTTCGTCTTTCCCTCTCCTTCCCTCTTTCCTGGCGAAAGCTTGATTTTTGTGTGTATGTTTGTGTTTGTTTGTGTGTCTATCGACCTGCCAGCGCTTTTGTTTGGTAAGTGATGATGATGATGTTTGGTTTGTGGGGCGCTCAACTGCGTGGTTATCAGCGCCCGTACAATTTCCCAATCTTTGCTCAGTCCAATTTCGCCACTGTCCTGGATGAAGATGAAATGATGAGGACAACACAAACACCCAGTCATCTCGAGGCAGGTGAAAATCCCTGACCCCGCCGGGAATCGAACCCGGGACCCCGTGCTCGGGAAGCGAGAACGCTACCGCGAGACCACGAGCGGCGGACAAATTGTTTGGTAAGTCTCATCATCTTTCTTTTTAGATATATTTTTCCCATGTGGAATGTTTCCCTCTATTATATTCATATCATTAAATGTATTGTTACATAATCATGTGTTTGATAAATTACTGTTTCCTGAACCTACACCCTAAACTTAGTGTGTGGACGCAGCTGTAGAAGTTGACTCACCACACAACAGACTTGAAAGTGGTCAAAATAACCTATTTTCGCATTTCAATGGTGATCTCAACATGATCTGTAGGCGAACACGTAGGGCAGACTTGATTCGTGGAAGTGATGCAGACAATAATGTAACAAAGCTGAAAATTACAATAATGCATTGTGACGTAAGGAACAGAATCTAAATTTCAGTGATGTTGCTTGTGAATGATGGATTCAACTTTGTACTCGAATGTAAAGTGCCATCGAATCTTATACACACCCCAATTTTGAATAATGAATATGATTAAAAATAAATGTGTACTAGAGTCACATAAAAGTGGTATACTGTTCTCATAGTGATAGTGAAGAAAAATGACAAGTGTAATGACCTGTTAACCTGTCATTCTTGTCTTGGTTGTTTACTTGTGGTCCTACTGCAACATTCCTGGTACATTATTACCTCACTGAAACTGGCTTGTCAAGAGTGATTTTTTGTGCTTAGGTGTCAGTGCCAAAATTGGATGTGTTGTGAATGCTATCTACTACGCAGTTTGGCACCCAAATAGGGAAAGTGACATTATAAGGGTCCATCCATCTAACATATAGTCTATAGAAACAAAATTAAGGTACTAGCAATGGTAATATAGTTTACTAATGATGAAAGCTAAATTCATTGTGAATGTTCTTGACATACATCATACACTATACTTCCACATTGCTGAGAATTAAAGAATATGGTAAATGTCATCCAGATAATTTCAGAATATTCACATTTATTTGCCCAAGGAAACATTTACATAAAAATAAACAAAAATCTCCCAACCTTGTAGAGAAACAAATCTCCCATGTCTTATCTCTCCAGTCACCTGCTAATTCCCAAAGTCCCACAATCTGGCCACAAAGGAGAACTCTTCTTGTGACTCAGTACCACACAGGACTGGAGCAACTGAGTCACATTCTCACTGTGCCCTGAAATGAGGAATATCCTACCCACTACCCTTCCCACCCCTCCCACATGGTGTTTTGCTGCCCATTGAATTTCACAACATCCTCATTCATCCGTACTCCACCCCCGCTCACAACCCATTGCCTAATTTTTAATTCCTCATTACTGGATGGGCATTCTGTTAGTAAAAGGGTAAATGGCCTTTCAGACCATGATGCACAAATTTTAACACTAAAAGGCTTCTATACTCAAACGAATGTCACATATAATTACAAACTATGTAGGAAAGTTAATCCCACAGCAATAGAGAGTTTTTTAAACCTTGTCAAGGAACAAGAGTGGCAGGATGTTTATAGTGCCAATAACATATATGATAAATATAATGCTTTCCTTAACATATTTCTCATGCTCTTTGAGAGTTGCTTTCCATTATAATGTTCTAAATGGGGTAGTGGCAGTAATAGGTAGTGTGGATGGCTGACTAGTTGGATAAGGATATCATGTAGAACAAAGCGGGAATTATATCAAAATGTTAGAAGTAGTCACAATCTAGGTACAGTAGCCCATTACAAACAGTATAGTAAGGTGCTTGAAAATGTTATGAGGAAGGCAAAGAGTGTATGGTATGCAAATAGAATATGCCTAGCTAATTCACGAGATAAAATTAAAACCATATGGTCAGTTGTGAAGGAAGTGTCTGGTCAGCAGCACAAGGTCGACGATATAAAGTCAGTTTATAGTAAAAATATGTCTGTTACTGATAAATCAGATATATGTACAGTATTTAACAATCATTTTCTGAGCATTGCTGGTGAATTAAATAAAAATTTAGTTTCTAGAGGGAATCATATAACTTCCTTGGCAAATGCCTTTCCGAGGTTGGGGTCTGAAATACTCCTCTGTGATACAGACAAGGGGGAGATTGAGTCAATAATTAAATCACTGAAGACTAAGGACTCTCATGGATATGATGGCGTGCCTAGCAGAATATTAAAGTACTGTGCTCCACATGTTAGCCCTGTATTTAGCCATATTTGTAATTTTTCTTTTAGGAATGATGAGTTTCCTGAATGATTAAAGTACTCAGTAGTAAAGCCACTTTATAAAAAGGGAGAAAAGGATAATGTAGATAATTTTAGACATATTTGTAAGCCATCAGTGTTTGCTAAAGTTATTGAAAAGGTTGTGTATGTAAGGATAATTGATCATTTTATATCACATGATTTGCTATCAAATGTACAGTTCGGCTTTAGAAGTTGTTTAACAACTGAAAATGCTATATTCTCTTTTCTCTGTGAGGTACTGAATGAGTTAAACAAAAGGTTTCGAATGCTATGCATATTTTTTAATTTAACTAAGGCGTTTGATTGTGCTGATCACAAAATATTGCTCCAGAAGTTGGACCATTATGGAATACAGGGAGTAGCTCACAATTGGTTCACCTGTTACTTTAGCAACAGACAGCAAAAGTCAGTATTCACAATGTTGAGAATGGCTGTGATGTGGGATCTGAGTGGGGTACGGTCAACTGTGCCGGAGGGGGGGTGGGGTTGCCCCAGGGATCAGTGTTGGGGCCACTCTTGTTCCTTATTTGTATAAATGATATGCTCTCTAGTATTATGGGTAACACTAAAATATTTCTGTTTGCTGATTGGTAGTAGAGGATGTTGTGTGCAATGTTGGCTTGGTTTCATATAGTGTGGTTCATGTCCTAAGTTCTTGGCTTGCAGAAAATAAAGTAATGCTAAATCACAGTAAGACTCAGTTTTTACAGTTTCTAACACAGAATTCAACAAAACCTGACGTTTTAGTTTCACAGAATGGGCATGTGATTGGTGGTAGGTAGATGGTTAGTGTTTAACGTCCTGTCGACAACGAGGTCATTAGAGACGGAGCCCAAGCTCGGGTTAGGGAAGGATTGGGAAGGAAATCGGCCGTGCCCTTTCAAAGGAACCATCCCAGCATTTGCCTGAAACGATTTAGGGAAATCACGGAAAACCTAAATCTGGATGGTTGGAGACGGGATTGAACCGTTGTCCTCCCGAATGCGAGTCCAGTGTGCTAACCACTGCGCCACCTCGCTCGGTATGTGATTAGTGAAACTGAACAGTTCAAATATCTAGATGTTTAGATAGATAGTAAACTGTCGTGCAAAGCCTGTGTTCAGGATCTTGTTCAAAGACTTAATGCTGCCATTTTTGCTATTCGAAAGGTATCTAAAGTGAGTGATCCTTCAACACAAAAATTAGTCTACTTTGCTTATTTTCATTCGCTTATGTCGTATGGTATTATATTTTGGAGTAACTCTTCCCATTCTAATAGGATATTTTTGGCACAGAAACGGGCACTTCAGGCAATAAGAGGTGTAAGTTCATGAACCTCTCGTCGACTCCTGTCCATGAGCCTGGGTATTTTGACAATGGCCTCTCAATATGTGTATATTCCTTACTGTCATTCCTTGGTAACAATATTAGCTTATTCCCAAGAATAAGCAGCTTTCACTCAGTTAATACTCAGCGGAAATCAAACCTGCATTTGGATCGGAATTCTTTAACTCTTGTGCAAAAAGGTGTGTAGTATACTGCTGCATCCATTTTCAATAAACTACCACTCAAATTCAAAAAATTTAGCAGTAATCCACATGCTTTCAAATCAAAACTGAAGATTTCATCGAGGGTCACTCCTTCTATTGTGTCGAGGAGTTCCTTGAAAAATTAAGCTGATTCTTGTTGTGTTGTTGATTGCGTTTACTTAAACTTATTTACTGACTATTTTTGGGTTCATAAACATTTTATTTTTGTCTGTTATTACTTTTATGTTGTAATTTCATGTACTGACACATTCCATGACCTTGGAGATTTGCTCCTCAATTTGGTCCTTTGGAACTTGGCATGTAAATAAATAAATAAAATTGCTGTAATAGACCTAGATGAAAGAGCTGGCCCATACATCCACCACCACCTACTCTAGTCTGGTCGCAAATGTCACCAAACCATCAAAGGCAGGACTGCCTGTGGAAGCAGTCATGTTATCTACAAGCTCAGCTGAAACCACAATGCTTCATTCTATGTGGGCATGACAGCCAACAAGCTGTCTGTTTGCATAAATAGCCACCAACAAGCTATGGCCAATTGACTACCTACCGTATTTACTCGAATCTAAGCCGCACTTTTTTTTCGCTTTTTGTAATCCTAAAAACCGGCTGCAGCTTAGAATCGAGTGCAAAGCAAGCAGAGGTTCTGAAAAATGTTGGTAGGTGCCGCCACAACTAACTTCTGCCGTCGAATATATGTAGCACTACACAGGCAAGCTTTGTAGGCACAAAGATAAATACTGGCGCCAAAACCTCTGCGCCAGTAAAAAAAAAAAAAAGAGAGAGAGGAGGGTGCAAGACGAGCTTTTTTTCTCCGCCACGAGTTTCAACCACTGCATTTTCATACATTATCCAATGAAGTAAATACAAATTCCGTATTGTTCATCTTCGAATGTAGCAGAATTTCAATGTACTACGAAAATCCGACTGGCAAGACTTTGAGATGTTTGTCAATATGGCCAACTCTACGTTCTCAATTTTTTCCTACCTGTGAGAAGAGATGGTTCCTAATAGGAACCTGATGAAATGTAAATCACATGCAGTATTCTCTTCACCATAAGAATAATACGAATATAAACATTTTGCCACGTATTTTTCATGTTTGCTGCTATCTCATTTAAATCCTGTCTGCCTAATAAATACGAAACTAGAGTGAGACAACAGCAAACGCGGAAGAATATACGTATCGTGCCATGTTTATATTCGTATTATTCTTATGCCTAATAGTGATACAGTCAGAAATGAAGCACGGCAACTGACTAGATTTTTAAACCTAAGATGACTAATTTCTGTGCAGAATTTGATGTACTAAAGAAGCGGCCGCAAAGATTTTCAAACGGAGAAAAATTTTCACCTAACTCTCATTCAGAACATGTTCTGTCATACGCAGTCTATTATTTGGTTCTTGTTAATCATTATCAAAGAAAGCAGCAGTGTAAGTAACAACAAATAGCAGTCTCTTGCCATTGTTTCGCTAATGAGACGATTCCTCTCTCTCTCCTTTTTTTTGTAAGCGGCAGTAGCACGCACAAAAGCAAGCCATGCCGCGAGCCGCGACAGGTCGTAAACACGCACTATCAGAATACGACAAACAATGCATGACACAGTACAGTAATGCATTTTCAGCTTAAGAGTGATGTAAACACCTATAACAAAGAAAAAGGCAATTATCAGATCGAAGTAAACTAAGCAATCGATTCAAACCAGACGAAGCACGTGAAAAAGGAAGGTACCCGAATAAATACGGACGGAGCGCCTGACGCATAGCAATGGCTACCTGGTAAAGCTTAACTGCTATGCTTACGACTCGAACCAAACTACTGTAGCTGTATCGTCATTCATTCGACCTAAATTGTGTCTCATATTACAATGGACCAACTTTGTTTCGATTTGGAGGTGCGGCCTAAAACTTTTCTCTCCCCTTGAATTTCGAGTCTAAAATTACAGGTGCGGCTTAGATTCGGGAATTTTTAATTTCCTTTATTTCGAGTCTCATTTTTCAGGTGCGGCTTAGATTCGAGTGCGGCTTAGATTCGAGTAAATACGGTAGTTGCTGAGGATGCTTTCTGATACAACGTTCTTCACTTAAATGACTGCTTCACAGCCTGCACTATTTGGATCATTTCTACCAACACCAGCTTTTCTGAATTGTGGAGGTGAGAACTCTCTCTGCAATATATCCTTCATTCCTGTAACTTTCTTGGCCTCAGTCTTCATTAGTTCGTATCCTTCATGAACCTATCCGTTTCACTGCTCCCACTCCAGCTCTACACAGCCTTCTATTCTGCCAATGCGCCCACTAGCCTCTCTGTCTCCTTTTTTCACCTTCCCTACTTCTCTCCTTTCCATTCCCCTCCCTCCTCAGCACTTTAACATCTGCCACCTATACCTTGCTATTCCACCATCTCCCTGCCCCAGCAATTTCATTTACCTGGGAAGCGGTGACTTCATAAGAAAGAAGCAGATAACCTGTTTTCTTGGAAAATATAGATCAGTGGTACACTAAGATAAAGATCCACTGTTAATTTCCTAGAAATTGTTTTATGGGTAGAAAATAGCAACCATAAATTTAAAATCTACAGGAAAGACTCCTTTATTGATACATTCATCCCAGCCTCCTCTTAATGTCCAATAGTTTACATACATATAGCATTCCACTCCTTTATTGATACATTCATCCCAGCCTCTTCTTAATGTCCATATAGCATTCCACGATGCAATCCACAGTCTCCTTTCTACACCCATGTCCCAAGAAGACTGATGAGAAACTTAACACAATAAAAACAATTGCTACAAGTAATGACTTTGAATTCAAAATTATTGACAACATTCTCAATAAAAGATGAAAGAAGCAAGCCAAATTGCTACTGAACATTGTAGATACACCAAACAGAAAATGGTGCAGTTTAACTTTTATAGATAAAATTTCTAATAGCATAAGCAACATTCAGAAAGCAACAAGCAGAAAGGTGGAAGGAGTATATAGAGGGTCTATACAAGGGCAATGTTCTTAAGGACAATATTATAGAAATGGAAGAGAATGTAGATGAAGATGAAATGGGAGATATGATACTGTGTGAAGAGTTTGACAAAGCACTGAAAGACCTAAGTCGAAACAAGGCCCCGGGAGTAGACAATATTCCATTAGAACTACTGACGGCCTTGGGAGAGCCAGTCATGACAAAACTCTACCATCTAGTGAGCAAGATGTATGAGACAGGTGAAATACCCTCAGACTTCAAGAAGAATACAGGGTTATTACAAATGATTGAAGCGATTTCACAGCTCTACAATAACTTTATTATTTGAGATATTTTCACAATGCTTTGCACACACATACAAAAACTCAAAAAGTTTTTTTAGCCATTCACAAATGTTCGATATGTGCCCCATTAGTGATTCAGCAGACATCAAGCCGATAATCAAGTTCCTCCCACACTCGGTGCAGCATGTCCCCATCAATGAGTTCGAAAGCATTGTTGATGCGAGCTCTCAGTTCTGGCACGTTTTTTGGTAGAGGAGGTTTAAACACTGAATCTTTCACATAACTCCACAGAAAGAAATTGCATGGGGTTAAGTCGGGAGAGCGTGGAGGCCATGACATGAATTGCTGATCATGATCTCCACCACGACCGATCCATCAGTTTTCCAATCTCCTGTTTAAAAAATGCCGAACATTGTAAACGGTAAGGCTTCTGCTTTAGCCTTTTCCGTAATATTTTCCAAACTGTCGGCTGTGGTACGTTTAGCTCCCTGCTTGCTTTATTCGTCGACTTCCGTGGGCTACGCGTGAAACTTGCCCGCACGCGTTCAACCGTTTCTTCGCTCACTGCAGGCCGACCCGTTGATTTCCCCTTAATGAGGCATCCATTGGCGAATGGAGTTAGCAGTTGGTGGATCTTTGTTGAACTTCGTCCTGAAGTGTCGTTGCACTGTTATGACTGACTGATGTGAGTGCATTTCAAGCACGACATACGCTTTCTCGGCTCCTGTCGCCATTTTGTCTCACTGCGCTCTCGAGTGCTCTGGCGGCAGAAACCTGAAGTGCGGCTTCAGCCGAACAAAACTTTATAAGTTTTTCTACGTATCTGTAGTGTGTTGTGACCATATGTCAATGAATGGAGCTACAGTGAATTTATGAAATCGCTTCAATCATTTGTAATAGCCCTGTATAATAACTCCAATCCCAAAGAAAGCAGGTGTTGACAGATGTGAAAATTACCAAACTATCAGTTTAATAAGCCACTGCTGCAAAAAACTAACATGAATTCTTTACAGATGAATGGAAAAACTGGTGTAAGCTGACCTCGGATCAGCTTGGATTCCATAGAAATGTTGGAACACGTGAGGCAATACTGACTCTATGAATTATCTTACACAATAGATTAAGGAAAGGCAAATCTACGTTTCTAGCATTTGTAGACTTAGAGAAAGCTTTCGACAATGTTGACTGGAATACTCTCTTTCAAATTCTAAAGGTGGCAGGGGTAAAATACAGGGAGCGAAAGGCTATTTACAATTTGTACAGAAACCAGCAGTTATAAGAGTCGAGGGACATGAAAGGGAAGCAGTGGGTGGGAAGGGAGTGAGACAGGGTTGTGGCCTCTCCCCGATGTTATTCAATATGTATATTGAGCAAGCAGTAAAGTAAACAAAAGTAAAATTTGGAGTAGGAATTAAAATCCATGGAGAAGAAATAAAAACTTTGAGGTTCGCTCATGACATTGTAATTCTGTCAGAGACAGCGAAGGACCTGGAAGAGCAGCTGAACGGAGTGGACATGGTCTTGAAAGGAGGATATAAGATGAACATCAACATAAGCAAAACGAGAATTATGGAATGTAGTCGAATTAAATCGTGTGATGCTGTGGGAATTAGATTAGGAAATGAGACACTTAAAGTAGTAAATGAGTTTTTCTATTTGGGGAGCAAAATAACTGATGATGGTTGAAGTAGAGAAGATATAAAATGTAGACTGGCAACGGCAAGGAAAGCGTTTCTGAAGAAGAGAAATTTGTTAACATCGAGTATAGATTTAAGTGTCAGGAAGTCGTTTCTGAAAGTAATTGTATGGAGTGTAAACATGGACGATAAATAGTTTATACAAGAAGAGAACAGAAGCTTTCGAAATGTGGTGCTACAGAAGAATGCTGAAGATTAGATGGATAGATCACATAACTCATTAGGAGGTATTGAATAGAATTGGAGAGAAGAGAAATTTGTGGCTCAACTTGACTAGAAGAAGGGACCGGTTGGTAGGGCATATTCTGAGGCATCAAGGGATCACCAATTTAGTATTGGATGGCAGCTTGGAGGGTAAAAATTGCAGAGGGAGACCAAGAGATGAATACACTAAACAGATTCAGAAGGATGCAGGTTGCACAGGATAGAGTAGCATGGAGAGCTGCATCAAACCAGTCTCGTGACTGAAGACCACAACAACAACAACAAGCAACATGTTAGAAACAAAGGGTTTCTCTGTGTTTTTCTATGTCCTACAGACACTGGGTAGATATGTCTTCACTTGAAAAGATAAGCAAGTGTCTGTAGGAAAAGTGGCATTTACAAGATCATCTGCAAAGAGTTTTGATCCTGCTCTATTGACTATTGAATGAGCAAACTCAGTTCAGTTACTCATGCCTTTTAGGCAGTGTTACAACTTCTACATAGAAGGAAAAAATCTGGATGCCTTCATTCATAAACAGATAGTGACACAAATTCCTGTGCACGTTGCCTTGCTCCAGTGTATGTTAATCATACTTATTGTCAATACTGTCCTAGTGACCATTGTAGAACTCAGATCTAACTGTTACAGAATTGTCAACTTTTATAGTTCAATTCAACTATTGATAGATTAAGAAGTTGACATGTTTGTCTATGCTTTGTTGCTATTTTTGGGATCAGTTGTGCTCTAGAAAAAGGGCTTTAACCTGAAACCTAGGCTGTACAGTAATAATAATGTTTGTGATACAATGCTGAATAGTTGTTTTGTTTAATTAATACACTATGCAGTGTTTCACCAAGAACCCACAGTTGAAACAGTTAAAATGAACAGCAAATTTAGTTTCATATGAGTGAAGCTGTGACTGATAGTAAATGGACAGTGTTGTCAATATTGTAAGACATATACCATCCACGCCCCTATTTTATAGTTGATAAAAACATTTTTTATCATTTTTTTAAATGTGTGATATCATGAGAGACAAGTGTGTTGTTAGAGAAACAGTTTGGGTTTTGCTATTGCAGAAACAGTGTAACAGTATCTACACAAGCCACAGAAAATAGACTGAAAGCAATGATATCTTTTAATTATAAGAGCAGTTATTATTATCACTGATTTTTTGTTGCATTCTTTCTTCTTGTTCAAGTAGCCATGATGCTAGCAAGATGCACTTTAATCTGCCACCTATGATAAGGTCTGGTATTATTATTGTTATGGAAACTACCTATTGTAAATTATTGGAGAAAAATAGAGAATAATGTTATTCAAGTTTATCTCATATTTTCTGTAAAAATATTACTAATCTTGATCCTCTGCATTCCATCTTTGCTTTGCTGCGGACGAGCTGAAATGCCGCCAATAGTGGTAATATATTTATATGATTTTATTGGCAAGAGTTATAGTTTTATTTCAGATTGAAAATGCCGAGAACAATTATTTAATGCTGATTAATGTATTTTCAAATTGAATTCAGTCAGTTATTTTCATGTAACCAGAACAGATTGATTCTGTGATACACCGATGTTCATTTATCTGCCACCATTTCCTGAAAGCTTTATGCAGTGAGTTTAAATTGCCGAATAATTCAGACATATATATTTGCCATTGTAAAAAGAATCCATGTAAAGGTAACTTGATTGTATATCCAAATCTATGCTATGAGAAACTATTTTAACATCTACCATTCTTTGCTGGTATCAGTACATAAATCTTTTGCAGCTAAAGCTCAGAAATCCTTTCAGTAAAATTTGCTGATTCCAATGTTGTGTGTCTCCATGTTATAAAAGTGAAGTGATATTCAAGGGTGAACTAAGTTTGTATGAAAGTAGTCAATGAACCTAATTGAATAATTTTAAACAGATAACACTTCTTTACAGACAACATATGAAAACGATTGTGTGTTTCAATTTAGTTCACATTCATGCTCATATCATATTCTAGCCAGGTAATGCAGTAATTGAATGACAATTTAGAACTGTAGACATATTTAAATATTTATGTTGGACTGCTAAATTTACGCATTCACAACATGGTGTAAAAGGCAGCACACTGGCGTCCAACGTGGGGCTTTATATGAAATATATATATGTATAAAGAATTTGTAACATCACCATATTTAATTAACATATATATTAAATATTTTCAGGTATATCATACTATTGCAATATATTAATGTATTGCCTTATTTTATTTCATGAGTGCTGATTGGAGAGCAAATGATAAAAGCAGTTGTCTGGAAGAGAGACCCCAAACAGGAAAGTAAAAATAAATATTAATGGGCATTGAATCATCACGAGCATGAGCGTTAAGGTAAGGACATTTGTTCATGTTTGTATATCATGTGGCACACACAGTTTGTGATCAACCCTTGTTGCATTTTAGTTTTCAAAACTTCATCCAGTATGTGCTGCAGCCTCATGAGTAGCTACCATTACATTGCGGCTGCGAGATAAAATGATAATTAAACCAGAACTGTCAATATCATAAAGTAGAGTTTATACCACACAGTATATGGACTTGATATTAGCTACCTATGTGTGTTAGTAGTTAGTGTTCTCAATTTCACAAAGTATTTTGCATCACACATTGTCTATACTTGAAATTATTTATGTATGTATAGGTTATAAGGTTTTATCAGTGTTTACTCTCATTGCCATTGTGAGTAAAGAAATTTTGTTGAAATGGTTAGGCCAAAGAAACAGCCCATTGAACTTACTGATGTTAATGTAGATACTGATGCAGTATCAGAGAGTCGAAGCCAACAAATACAGCACACTTCAGTGCAATTATTAGGACATATGTCATGAATTAATGACGAAATTTTAACAGAGTTACCAAACGAAAATGAAGTCAAGGATCAGCCTGAAATAACAGGCAATCCTCAGACAAAAGTTGCTGATATGACTGAGAGTAATGTAACAGAGCAGGGGGTGGACTTTGTTACTTTGTCAACTCCAACCCTGTCTGATAGTAACTTAATAAAACTTCTGTTCCAAAGACTTAATGTTATGGAACAAGAATGTAGGGAAGCTAGGGCTCTGAAAGAGCAAGATCAAAAGCAAAAGGAGGAAGAGATATTAAGGGAACAACAATGTGAGCTCAAAGAGCAAGAACGAGAAAGAAAATTTCTAGGTTTAATAAATAAAACATTTGTTGAGAGAGACAAAGATCTAGTAGAAAAATTCAGTCAAATCTTGGTTTAACGGGGCAAGGCTATTGTCAAATAGTTCAACAAAGACATTGATATTGTCAATAGCACTATTAAACCTCTGGCAACGGTCTTGCCACAGTGGATGCACCGGTTCCTGTCAGATCATCGAAGTTAAGCGGTGTCGGGTGTGGCCGGCACTTGGATGGGTGACCATTCGGGCCACCATATGTTGTTGCCATTTTTCGTGGTGCACTCAGCCTTATGATGCCAATTGAGGAGCTATTTGACGGAACAGTAACGGCTCCGGTCAAGGAAAACCATTGTAATGACCAGGAGAGCGATGTGTTGACTACACGCCCCTCCTATCCGCATCCTCAGCTGAGGATGACACGGCTGTTGGATGGCCCCAATGGGCCACTTGTGGCCTGATGGCAGAGTGCTTTACTATTAAACCTCTGGAAGATGTTCCAGTTCAGGTTGATACTATGCAGCAGGAAGTTAATAACTTAAATAAGCAGTTTTAGAGCTTGGCCATTACTGCAGATTCTATACAGGGCAATATGCAAGAAGATATCGAATCCCAAGTTCGTAAGGAAGTGACTCAAATGTTACGTTTAGAAAACCAGAATATCAAAAGGCCAGCAATGCGATGTAATGAAACAACACTCATTGAGAATCCATGCAATGTATCAAATTCACCTGCAAGCTATTCAGAGACACCTAGGGAACAGAGTTATGGCAACCGTGTTGTACTGCAACAGGTTACGCCACAACATTGGCCGAATTTGGAAACTGGCTGTACATGCTATAATGAGGGTGCAGCGCAGGTTAACAATAATAGTACAGTACAGTTAAATGCATTAATGCATGACGAAAGCCTTATCAAGCACTGGCCATTTCATGTATTCAATGAAGACAGTAAACAGAATATCCACCCAGTAGTTTCCATTCGAAACTTTAAGAGTATACTACCAAAAACCTGGACAGAATAACAAAAGGTACAGTATGTTGTCGCTCATATTACTGGAGATGCTTCTTCTCTGTGGGCACTTGATACCGCAGCAACATGCAGGAGTTTCGATGAATTTGAAAAGGAATTTTTAGAGCAAATTTGGTCTAAGTCTATCCAAGAAAGATTATGCAAAACAGTTTACAGTGTCAAAATATATAACCCAAAGATGGGTATGCTAAGGAAATATTTTGAAAAATTTATAATATGGCCCGTCACTGGGATGAGCCGGTAGCACCTAGAGATTTGTTGAGAGTTTTGAAAGCAAGACTACCAGTCACTATTCGACAACAATTATTTTATATCCCTGATACTGATATAAAGGAATTTCGTAACATAAGTAACTCATTAGATTTAGTACAGGAGGCTGTAAGAAAATCTACTGAAGGAACTGCCGATGGTAATAATAATAATAATAATAATAATAATAATAATAGTACTAATAATAATAATAATAACAGAAAACCCAGTTGATGTCAACACCTTCACCAAAACAGGCAAATTAAAGCAACTCACCAACACAATGGGAAAATTTGACCTGAAAATCATTGCACTGCAAGAGACAAGATTCATGGATGAAGGACACTTTAACACAGAGAATTACAGGATCTACAAGGGCTAACCTGCCATAAAAGTAAGAGACAGACTACCACTTTTTGGAACTGGATTCGCCGTACACACTTCCATACTCGACTCAGTTATTGAATTCATGTCTACCAATGAAAGAGGCTCCCTGCTTTCAGTAAAATCAGCTAATAAAGCCTACACTTTTATCACTGTGCACCCCCCCACAAATCATCACAATAAAATTGACCCTGCAACAGTGGACAGTTTCTGGGAAACACTAGAAGAAACAACAAATAAAATACCAAGGCACCATGTGAAAACCTTAGTAGGCAATTTTAATGCACAGTTAGGCAAGGGAAAAAAAATTGGAGATACCACTGGCCCCCATACCAAACACAAACGTACCAACAAGAATGGTGGAAAACTAATTGACTTCTGCAGAAACTTTGGACTTAAAATCATGAGTACCCAATGTCAAAAACCTGCACATAAATTATCCACATGGAGATCACCCAGTTTTAGACAGGGTGAATACCAAAGTGACCATGTTGCAATTTCCAAGGAAAATATAAAAGAAATTCTGAATGTCAGAACCCGCAAAGGTGTCTTTGAATCAGATCATCATCTTCTCCAATTAAAAACAAAATTCCAACCCAGCAGAATGTTAAAAAAGCCACCCAAAAGTACAAAATCAGATCCAGAATATCTGAAACTCAACAAAGAAAAAATCATCAGGCAAATCAATCAGGAGAAGTCAACGGACTGGAAGAAACTAACAGAGAAAATTCAGGAATCCATCAAATTAGGACAACCCCCTCGCACCAGGAAATATCGCTGGTGGAACACAACCTGCGATCAGGCAGTCGAAAACTGAATAACTGCGTGGGGAAAATTTAGCCATCACAAAACTGAAGAAAACTGGAAGAACTTTCTTAAAACCCAAAAACAGACCTCAAAAATAATTAGAAAAAAAAACGGGGATATGACAACAACAGACTCTAAGAAATCCAGCAAGATTTCATCAAAAATAATACAAGAAATTTCTATAACACTTTCAGAGAAAACTTAGACGGATATCAAGTGTCTAGCTTGTGCTTCAAAAAAACCTGATGGCACTTTGGAAACTAACATGAAAAATAACTGCAAAATCTTAGCCCAATATTTCAGTTCTCTCCTCAACTGTGAACCACCCCAAGAAAAACTTGTCTTCCCTTCTCCAGTATTCACACACCCAGACTCACATGCCCCGGATCTCGAAGAAATTATGGAGATAGTCAAATAGTTGAAAAATAACAAAGCACCAGGAGAAGATGGGATCATTGCTGAATTCTGGAAATTAAACAATCCTATACTTATGCAGAAACTACATCATATAATATCAGACATACGGATGACAGAGCAAATACCAGAGGACTGGAAATGCAGTCTAATTCACCTGCTACACAAAAAGGGCGACAAGAAAGACATCAACAGTTATAGAGGAATTTCCCTGCTCCCAGTCATTTACAAACTCCTTTCCAAAGCACTTTTAAACAGGATAGAATCCCAAGCAGATCCACTAATCGGTGAATACTAGGCTGGATTCAGAAAGGGACGATCATCTGCGAAACAGATCTGGTGCTTAAAAATGACATTACAAATGAGGAAATGCAGAAACACAGTAATTACATTCATCAACTTCAGGAAAGTATAAAATCATAGAAGAATTTGGGATCGACCAAAAGACACTAAAAATCACAGAACAGACACTTACAGGAACAACATTGAAAGTGAAATTCATGGGTGAAATATCAGAACCCTTCAAAATCAAAACTGGAGTCTGACAGGGGGACGGGCTATCCCCAATGCTGTTCAACATTGTTCTAGAAAAGATCATCAGGGAATGGGAATCTCATGTAAAGGGCATACAAATTAGTATCAAAAAATAGAACCGAATTAAAGTCAAGTACCTAGCTTTTGCTGACGATATTGCAATTATCACCAATAACAGAACAGAAGTGATTCACGCAGTGCAAAAGCTACATGAAATTTCACAAAAAACTGGACTACAGATATCTTATGAAAAAAACAACAAATATATGGAATGACAGACAGGAGATAAATCCCCTTTAATCACAAAGCATGGTAAAATTGCACAAGTCTGCCATTTTAAATACCCCGGTCATTCAAAAATTAGGGAAATAGAAAAGCAGGAAAGAAAAATTCTCAGGAAGATTTACAGGGCAATCAACAAAAACAGAATTAGGATGAAGAAACCACAAAACAAGCTCAATATAAAGACCAACACAGTAACAGATGAAATCAGGAAACGCCAAGCCAAATTTTAAACACACATTTCTACAGGATGGAAGACTCCAGAACAACAAGTAAACTTTTCAATATTATCACAAAGAGTAAATGTGGCACAGAATGGCTGAGAGAGAAGTCCAGAGGGATCTGCAGCAGATCAACATAAAAAATCTCGAAGATCGCACTGAGTGCCGGAATAAAATCACAAATGTGAAGTTTGAGGAAAGAACATCGCTCCAGTCTGGTAAAAAATGGACAGCAGAACGGAAGAAGGAGCATTCTGAGAGGATGAAGAGTTTTTGGGAAGCAAAGAAGAAAAACGTCCAGACATAAAATTACACTCCTGGAAAAGGAAAAAAGAACACATTGACACCGGTGTGTCAGACCCACCATACTTGCTCCGGACACTGCGAGAGGGCTGTACAAGCAATGATCACACGCACGGCACAGCGGACACACCAGGAACCGCGGAGTTGGCCGTCGAATGGCGCTAGCTGCGCAGCATTTGTGCACTGCCGCCATCAGTGTCAGCCAGTTTGCCGTGGCATACGGAGCTCCATCGCAGTCTTTAACACTGGTAGCATGCCGCGACAGCGTGGACGTGAACCGTATGTGCAGTTGACGGACTTTGAGCGAGGGCGTATAGTGGGCATGCGGGAGGCCGGGTGGACGTACCGCCGAATTGCTCAACACGTGGGGCGTGAGGTCTCCACAGTACATCGATGTTGTCGCCAGTGGTCGGCGGAAGGTGCACGTGCCCGTCGACCTGGGACCGGACCGCAGCGACACACGGATGCACGCCAAGACCGTAGGATCCTACGCAGTGCCGTAGGGGACCGCACTGCCACTTCCCAGCAAATTAGGGACACTGTTGCTCCTGGGGTCAGATACATCACATGATCACACTGACAGAACCACAGGCACATAGACACAGGCAACAGAGCATGCACAATGTCGGCACTAGTACAGTGTATATCCACCTTTCGCAGCAATGCAGGCTGCTATTCTCCCATGGAGACGATCGTAGAGATGCTGGATGTAGTCCTGTGGAACGGCTTGCCATGCCATTTCCACCTGGCGCCTCAGTTGGACCAGCGTTCGTGCTGGACGTGCAGACCGCATGAGACGACGCTTCATCCAGTCCCAAACATGCTCAATGGGGGACAGATCCGGAGATCTTGCTGGCCAGGGTAGTTGACTTACACCTTCTAGAGCACGTTGGGTGGCACGGGATACATGCGGACGTGCATTGTCCTGTTCGAACAGCAAGTTCCCTTGCCGGTCTAGGAATGGTAGAACGATGGGTTCGATGACGGTTTGGATGTACCGTGCACTATTCAGTGTCCCCTCGACGATCACCAGTGGTGTACGGCCAGTGTAGGAGATCGCTCCCCACACCATGATGCCGGGTGTTGGCCCTGTGTGCCTCGGTCGTATGCAGTCCTGATTGTGGCGCTCACCTGCACGGCGCCAAACACGCATACGACCATCATTGGCACCAAGGCAGAAGCGACTCTCATCGCTGAAGACGACACGTCTCCATTCGTCCCTCCATTCACGCCTGTCGCGACACCACTGGAGGCGGGCTGCACGATGTTGGGGCGTGAGCGGAAGACGGCCTAACGGTGTGTGGGACCGTAGCCCAGCTTCATGGAGACGGTTGCGAATGGTCCTCGCCGATACCCCAGGAGCAACAGTGTCCTTAATTTGCTGGGAAGTGGCGGTGCGGTCCCCTACGGCACTGCGTAGGATCCTACAGTCTTGGCGTGCATCCGTGTGTCGCTGCGGTCCGGTCCCAGGTCGATGGGCACGTGCACCTTCCGCCGACCACTGGCGACAACATCGATGTACTGTGGAGACCTCACGCCCCACGTGTTGAGCAATTCGGCGGTACGTCCGCCCGGCCTCCTGCATGCCCACTATACGCCCTCGCTCAAAGTCCGTCAACTGCACATACGGTTCACGTCCACGCAGTCGCGGCATGCTACCAGTGTTAAAGACTGCGATGGAGCTCTGTATGCCACGGCAAACTGGCTGACACTGACGGCGGCGGTGCACAAATGCTGCGCAGCTAGCGCCATTCGACGGCCAACACCGCGGTTCCTGGTGTGTCCACTGTGCCGTGCATGTGATCATTGCTTGTACAGCCCTCCCGCAGTGTCCGGAGCAAGTATGGTGGGTCTGACACACCGGTGTCAATGTGTTCTTTTTTCCATTTCCAGGAGTGTATATGATTAGATAACAGAATGGTAGGGACATTTGTGAAGAATTATATGAAGAGCCCACCATTTCAGACAAAGAGAAGCAAGAAATAATTCAAGCAGGAATAACTGCAATTATAAGCAGTGTGACTACCACTATACTTCTTGATACTGGAGCGAGTGCGTCAGTTAAGAATATGCAGTTGTATAAAAGGGTCTTGCAGATTACAAAATTACTGGTTTTGCCCGTTTCAAACTGCAAAGTTGTTCGTGCACTAGGACAGAAGGCCCAGACAGTCAAGTTCCAGACTCAAGCAAAGAAATGGAAATTGGAGCCATAGCGTGCCCGTTCCTTTTAATAGAAAATCTTTTGGTACCTGTATTACTATGACTAGATTTTATGCGGGAGAAGGAGGCAATTATAGACCTTCCCCATGGGACCTTCACCTTTAAATACTGTCAGCAGCAGATGACTATAGAGCTCAACCGTGAATTTGATGTAACCCATTTGCCAATAAGGAATTTGATTTTTTCCGTCAATGTTCCGAAACTGCTCATGTTGGAGTATGAACAAATGAAATTCTGTCATACCCATCAGGATAATGATGCTCTCAATTCCAATAGTGTCATGAGAAATACATTAATCATCATCAGTTCAGATCAGACCTGTGTTGATCACAGTACATAGTCCCTTCTATATAAACTCTTATTACTTTCATCATCATTCATACAGGTAACATGCCTTACTGAAAGTATAGGACAAATGTCCATGTTTGGCATTTCAATCATAAGTGAGTTTCGGAATACTTTAGTAAGAAACTCTCTTAAGTCAACCTGTACCCAAATGGTACACAAAATCTTACTTAAGCTGAGCCAAAGTCAGTAATTTAGAAAACACGCGGACTCATGTGCAGCTTATGCTCAACTCGTGTATCCATTCAAAAGTTATCTATCCATTGAATTATTCATTTAAAGACACAGGATAATACATGAATATTTATATTATGTACAAGGAATAGAAAACAAACAAGGTGCAGTGTTTTTCCTGATCTAGCACAGATAATAAAATTCAGTATAGAAAGTATTGAAATGATATATAAATTCACTAATCTTAAAATGTGATTCACATATCTCTGGCCTGATTGACCCTAGTTTCTTTATGTTAGTTTTCTGCATTTTCTGGTTGTGAAGTGCCCTAATCTTCAATTTTAAAATTAACAAGACACAAATAAATTTATGAAATGCTGTAAGTATATCACTTATAACTTCTATATACAATTCTTATACAAGTGTACCCATACTCGGCAGAAAAATGTTATTCACACCATTTCCATTGTTATTACCATTTAGTGAAGATATCTCTTTAAATCTCTGTGGCAATACAACCCTTTTATTCTGCTAGTAAGTAACATCCCTCATGTGGGATAGAACTAATTTTGTAGGGACATGTATATAGCAGGTGCCACTTCCTATTCTGCTTCTTTAAAAGTGATGCCTTGGGATGTGTCCAAATCAATACTAATTCATTTACAGCATATTCTTGTCGGTTGGTTATTTTCTTGTCGAACTTCATTTTATGGAATTCTGCTTGCCTAGTAATATTTCATAATGCCATATCCACCTTTTCTTGGTGTGATTTATCTTCGTTTTGCATCTTAGGTATCGCCTTAGCCCATTCGTTCTTTTCCTGACTATTACCCATTAACTCATTTGGTACAAATACAGTTGATAGGTGTGGTAAATCATTGTGTATTTCAATGAAGTTGTTCAGATATTCAATTCATTTTGTTTGCTTATTAGACCCATAGGTCCAGATAAATCTGTTTAATTCCCTGAACGTTCATTCTACTGGGTTACTACTAGGTGAAAATCTCAATAGTAAGACATGTCTTACTCCATATTCTTCCATTATTTTATATGTTTCCATGTGCTTCCAGTAAAATAGGTAGCATTATCTATTATATAACAGTGGTAAGGTATCCAATTGTTCTAAAGTAATCTGTAGTTAGCTTTCTTCCAATACTACTAACAGTTGCTGCATGCAAAGCATACATTTCAGAATAAATCGTATATAACTAGGATGCATTTTACCCCCCTTGAGCTGTTGGTAGAGATCCTGTTATGTCCATTGCAATTACCTCTCGAGGTCTTTTTGTTATTATTGGGTGTAATTCTGTATCCCTGAAATACCCATATAATTGTAATATGAACTTATTGTCTACAACATTTTGTGGCTTATGTCACTCAATATCTATGACACTATCAAATAGAAGGTAAATGAAGCAACAAACATTGAGGAATTTCAAGCTAAACAATTTACAGTTATTATCTAAATACCCTGCAGTATTTGCCGATAAACCTGGTATCATGAAGGGATATGTTTATGATATGCAGGTATATCCACATAAGACCTTTTGTTGAGTGTCTTACTTGGTCGTCTGAACAAAAAAGGAAGAGGTAATGAAAGAGATAAGGAAGATGATGGGCTGAGGTATAATTGAGACATCCAATTCCTCTTATAGTAATCCTTTGCTAGCAACAAGTAAAGCAGATAAAAGTATTAGACTGGTTCTTGACGCATGGGACATTAACAAAATTATCATGCCTGTGCGAATGAAACCTGAAAATTTAGACTAGCAGATCCAGAAGTTTTATGGCAAAAGATACTTAAGCTCTTTAGATCTGAGATTGTCATTCTGGCAGATCATGTTGTCGAAGCAATCCAGACAATATACAGCATTTGTATTTGGAAGGCGAGGGTTAAATATAAGCGCCAGAGTACTTATTGCAGCACATGACAATGTGCTAGGGCCACAGTTGCTTGATCGAGTCACAGATACATTGATGATCTCTTAATAGCAACAGAGACATGGGATGAGCACATTAATCTATTGCAAGATGTTCTAAGTAAATGTGCCATAAGGGGAGTCACGGTAAATTTAAAGAAATCAAAATTTACTCGAAAGGAGATTAAATTTCTAGGACATATTATTTCACCTGAGGGTATAAAACCAGATCCCACTAAGATGGCAGCAATTGCTAACTTCCCTTATAAGTGACAATTAAAGAGTTTGGCGTCCTTCTTCAGGTGTTTTCTATCCACTCAACAGTTAGACAGTGAGGCATTACTGCAATTATTATAGAAAAATGCACAATGGTACTGGACCAGTCAGATTGCACAAGTAACAGGTAAGGCGAACTCTAGATTGCAGTTTATTGGTAGAATCCTGAAGCGATGCAGTCCTTCAACAAAGGAAATAGCTTACAATACGTTAGTTCATCCAGTTTTGGAGTACTGTTCGTCTGTATGGGACCCTTACCAGTTGGGTCTGATTCAACAGATTGAGAAGGTCCAAAGAAGAGTGGGAAGATTCGTGACTGGTACATTTAGCCATCGCGAGAGCATTGCAAATCTCATAGAAAGTTTGAAGTGGGACACACTGGCAGATAGATGGTGTGCTAAGCGGAAGGGGTTGCTCGCTAAATTCCGAAATCAGATCTTCGCCGAGGATGTAGAGCATATAGTATTACCACCAACTTTCAAATCGTGTAATGATCATCATTCAAAGATAAGGGGAATAAGAGCTCATACTGAGGTGTTCAAACAGTCGTTTTTCCCTCAAGTGATCTACGAGTGGAACAGAGGAGGGGGGGGGGGGGGGGGGGGGAATACGACTTTGGTGCGAATTGTGCCCTCCACCACACACTGCTTGGTGGCTAGTGGAGTATATATGTAGATGTAGATATTTAGATGTAGACCAGTCAGTGCAGAGAAGGTTTTGATAGGATTAAAGAAGCATTAGTTAATGCACCAATCTTGCACCAGCCAGATATGTTAAAAGGCTTATTTATAGCTACTGATGCTTCAAGCTATGGTTTAGGTGCATGTCTGTTCCAAACTGAACAACAAGAAAATGGACTGGACATAAGAATGATAGGATCCGCCAGTCGTATATTGATGATGAAGAAATATGAACGGGCAGACACTGTGACAGAACTGGAAGCATTGGCCATTGTCTTCGCATTCTTAAAAAAATCCATTATTATGTCTATGGGAAGCATGTGAATGTCCTATTCAACCATCAGGCATTAAGATTCATGCATTCTTGTAAATTGCTACATGGATGTTTAGCTAGATGGACTCTGGCACTACAGGACAATTACTTTGAGATAAGACATGTCCATGGGCCAGATAATGTTGTTGCAGATACTCCTCAGAGATTGCCACAAGGAATGTCAGAATTAGTAGCATTAGTTGAGAATTCTATGGAATTTAAAGTTTTATTAATAAAAGACCTGACGTATCGAAAAAGATACATAGAAATGTGGAAAAACTTGGAAAAGTCACAGGAAAATGATCCTATGTGGAAAAACATTAGAGACATCCTCGAACAACAAGATAGTGTCTTACATCGATGTGACATAAGCCACAAAATGTAATCAAAAAACGAGGTCACTAATTATGTGATAACAAAACGAAACTGATGTAGCTGTTGTGTGAAATGTAAAACCACCGGCAGTGAATTGGACAGTGACACATGTCTAACTAAAAACTGCATAAAGAGGGTAAGATAGACATTTGCTAAACTGTGAATTTTTTTAAATAAACAATATCATAATTTTCAAAATGATTTTATGGCCACTCGTAGAATGAAATGATATTAGTTGCAGTGATAAGAGACGTTGATTTCAGTTAACAACTTAAAACAGTATAAAATGACAGACCTTTAGTAGTGCAGTCACATCTGTGCTATGTTAGTAAGATATTTTGAATCAGACTATACCTGCTGTGGTGCACCAACAATGTGTGCTACGTCACTGGCTCCGTTGTGTCACACAGGAATGTTTATAAACAGTGCTGACGAAAACAAAGTATCACGACGGACACCAGGTTTCGATGCAGCCCCTCTTTGCGATGTTCTCAAGACTTGACACAGTGGAAGACGTTCTTATCATCGGCATGAGGACCGACGATTTTAATGACTTATGTCAATCAAAAACTTTTAAAATATTTTTGTAGAACTGAGTTCCTATGAACTAGTCACAGAAATTTTCATAAGAAATACCCATATAATTCTAATATGAACTTATTGTCAACAAATGTTTGTTAATACCAAAAAATTCTATACCAGACTCAGAAAGTAAGTAGTTATGGATGTTTTGAAGTCCCTTGGATGGT
The DNA here is from genome assembly GCF_023864275.1 of Schistocerca cancellata. Classification (NCBI taxonomy): domain Eukaryota; kingdom Metazoa; phylum Arthropoda; class Insecta; order Orthoptera; family Acrididae; genus Schistocerca; species Schistocerca cancellata. The sequence continues at coordinate 587,615,287 of NC_064630.1, read as the reverse complement.
TTTATTCCCAGTTTTCTGTATCCAGTGAATCCGACAGGGGGGGGGGAGAATAATCTGGGCAGTCTCCGCTGCTATTAATGAGGCATCTTTAACTACCAAATTAAACCTGACTATTACAAAAATACTTATTGTTATATGCATAGATCCATATAATATGTATATTAATATCAACATCCAAACTATTATGAGTCTAAGTATAATGAGACTATCAGATACCTGAACGATGAATAATTATGACTAAAACCAGTGCATGTCGTGGTTGTTGTGGACTGTTAAAAATAATTTTTAACAGTCCAAGGGGCAATATAGCATCCACATCGCTATTTTATAGTTGATAAAAACATTTATTAATATGTGATATCATGAGAGACAAGAGAAACAGTTTGGTTTTGCTAGTGCAGAGATGGTGTAACAGTATCTTCACAAGCAGAAAACGGACTGAAAACAATGATATCTTTTAATTATAAGAACAATTATTGTTATCACTAATTTTTTGTTGCGTTCTTTCTACTTGTTTGAGTAACCGTGATGCTAGCAAGATGCACTTTAATCTGCCACCCATAATAAGGTCTGGTATTACTACTCTTATGTAAACTACCTATTGTAAATTATTTGAGAAAAATAGGAAATAATGTTATTCAAGTTTATCTCATATTTTTTATAAGAATATTACCAATCTTGATCCTCTGCATTCCATCTTTGCTTTGCTGCAGATGAGCTGCAACATCGACATTAGTGGTAATATATTTATATGATTTTATTGGTAAGAGTTATAGTTTTATTTCAGATTGAAAATGCTAAACTTAATCATTCACAACACGTTTTAAAAGACAACACAGACAGTATTACAGGACACGTAGAAGAACTTTGCTCAAAGTTAAAAGAAAAATTAACCATACACAAATATGTACCCAGCAGAACAGTTCGTGGTGGGGCCTCCATGGTGTACCATCACTATAAAGGAACAGTGACTTCTGCATAATGTGTGGAGCCATAGATAGAAAAATATTGAATGAAACACATTATTTGGCTGCCAAGATGACCATGTGTGAAGCCTTCAATGGATACTGCAAATGAATGTTATCAAAAGACCTCTCACAAAAATCAAGGAAATTCTGATCAAATGTAAAGACTGTCCATGGTGCCAAAGGTGTCCAGATGCATACGGATGACACCAGAAATGAAACTGAAGGTAGTGAACCAAAAGCATAAATGCTGAACTCCCACACTAAAAAGGTTGCCCCAATTTATGACTCGCATCACTGCATGACGAGTGATATTGATATTAGTGTCAGTGTTGTTGAGAAACAGCTAAAATCACTAAAATTAAACAAGGATTCAGGGTCCAATATTCTATACAGGATTTGCAGCTAATTTAGCACCCATGTCAATGCTGATGCCATATATCTCTTGAACAAAAAAGCTGTATCCTATTATTGGAAAAAAAACACAGGTCACACCTGTGTATATGGAGGATAATAGAAATGATGCATAAATCTAACTGTCCAGTCTCATTAACATGTGTAGTAGAATTATAGTACATATTCTGAGATCAAATGTAATGGGCTACATCAAAAAGAATGACCTCCGCCATACCAAGCAATGTGGATTTTGAAGAGATTGATCATTCGTAACCCATCTTGCACTTTTAACACATGACATCCTGGAAGCCATGGATCAAGGCAGTCAAGTAGATGCATTATTTCTTGATTTGTGAGAATCTTTTGTCTCAGTACCACACCAATACTGATTATCAAAAGTATGAACAAGTAAAATTTTTGGTGAGATTGAGAATTTATTGGCAGGGAGGACACAACATGTTATTTTGGATGGAGTGTCATTGACAGAAAAATAACAGTTTGCAGGGATATCAAATAAAATGATCACATAGGCTCAGTCACTCTACAAACAAGACATCTTAGAATATTGTACAGGCTGTAGGACCCATACTAAATAGGACTAAAAGGGGATATTGAACGTATATAAAGACGGTACAAAAAATGGATCAGAACACTGTTACAGAAACAGTGAAAAAAACATGCCAAATTTAAGAGAATGCAAAATATCCTAAGTTGGCAATCTTTTACAGAAGCTCAAATTTAGTGCGGACTTCAGTGCGTGATGCTTATAACAATTTCCACAACAAAACTTTATCTCGGAACCTGGCAGAAAATCAAAGGAGATTCTGTTTATATGTGAAATATGCTAGTGGCAAGACACAGTCAATGCCTTCTCTGTGCAATAGCAATGAAAATATTTTCAATGACAATGCTGCCAAAGCAAAGTTACTAAACACAGCCTTCCGAAATTCATTCACCAAAGAAATCGAAGTAAATATTCCATAATTCGAATCAAGAATAGCTGCCAACATGAGTAACTTAGAAGTAGATATCCTTGGAGTAGTGAAGCAACTTAATCACTTGATAAAAGCAAGTCTTCCAATCCAGACTGTACACCAATAAGGTTCCTTTCAGAGTATGCTGATGCAATGGCTCCATACTTAACAATCATATACAAACACTTGCTTGACAAAAGATCCATACCCAAAGACAGAAAAGTTGCACAGGTCACACCAGTATTCAAGAAAGGCAGTAGGAGTAATCCTCTAAATTACAAGCCCATATCATTAACATTGATAGGACTTTGAAAGATATGTTGTGTTCAAACATTATTAATTACCTTGAAGAGAATGGGCTATTGACACACAGTCAACACGAATTTAGGAAACGTCATTCTTATGAAACACAACTAGCTATTTACACACATGAAGTGTTGAGTGCTATTGGCAAGGGATTTCAAATTGATTCCGAATTTCTAGATTTCCAAAAGGCTTTTGATACAGTACCATACAAGTGGCTTGTAGTAAAATTTCATGCCTATGGAGTATCATCTCACTTATGTGACTGGATTTGTGATTTCCTGTCAGAGAGGTCATAGTTAATAGTAACCAACAGAAAGTCATTGAGTAAAATGGATGTTCCGGTGCAAAGACAAGTGCCAGCACAAAGATCTAGAACAATACAGCAGACAGGGCTGTGAGATGATGTCAGCCAATAGCATGCTGATTAGGACGTCACCATCACAGGAGAGCATCTACATGAAGAGAATAAAAGTGACATGCCACCTAGCCGCAGCCGGACAGTAGAAGACGCGCACTAGTAGATGTGGACTAGAAGAGAGCACTAGAAGAGCTGCAGTGTTTTATGCACTTGTGTAATTAGCTTGCATGGAAATTGTATCTATCAAAGGGCATTGATTATTTGCATGTCGCCAGTTGCTTGTGACCCATCATGTAGAAAAGTTAAGTATTGTCAATTCAATTACTGTAATAAACTCCATTAATGTGATTTGCTTGTGTGTTGTCTAGTTATCTGAGAAAACAGCTTCCTAGGCACCCTAGAAGAGGCGAGTGGGCAGGATTCCACATTGGCGATGAGTTATCAGAAGAATCCAGTGCCTTGTAGCTATGGAATTTTCTGTTATGTTTTGCTGGTGCCTTAATTCTCTCTTTCCTTTAATTTGCATGGGTGTTTACTTGCTTTAACACTCTCTTTTGCTAATCTGTGTTTTCAGGTGGGTGTTACAGAAATTTTCTTTGCGTTTATACTTATTTTTCTTGCTTGCCTTGTCTGTTTCTTGCATTTGTCTCTTCCAATATGCCCATCCCACCTATCCAGTCCCCTGCTCAGGTGCCACAGCTGCAAGCATTAGATGCCACACAGCTAATGCAAATGTTTCAGTTCCAGACACAGCAAATATTTTTGTTGCTCAACATGGTGCAGCAGCTACTGGCCAACGCTGCACGCCTGACAGAACAAGCACCGCCTACAGCAACACATACTGCTATACCATCTTTTCGACAGTTACGTGAAGAAGAAGAAGAAGAAGAAGAAGAAGAAGAAGAAGAATGACTCGAGTGGTTGCAACAATTTGAAGCACACATACTTCTTCACAACATACCAGGTACTGAGAAACTTCTGTATCTATTACCCACAGTAGGAAGTGCAGTGTTCCAGTTAACTCAGAAGTTGTTTCCTAATGCCACTCCGAGTTAACTTTCCTATGAGCAGGTGGTAGATTCGCTAACAAACTATTATGCCAACAAGTGAATGTGGTAGCAGCTAGGTATCAATTCTTTAATTGTAAAAAACAGTCAGAACAAACTTCTCGTGAGTGGGTAACAAGATTTACAGGATATGACAAGGAAATGCAAATTCCAATGTGCTTGTGGTGAGTTATATTCAGATGTTATGTTACGTGATGCGATCGTGTGTAATGTAACTGATGTCAAACTTAGAGAACAGATTTTGAAATAGCCCGATCCATCATATCAGCAGGTAGTGCAAATACTAGATCAGTACGATTCAGGTGCCCTGTCAGCTGATAAATTTGAGCAGCCAGCTATTTGTCAGGTTGAGTCCCTTGTTTGTGATCAGCCCATTCAGTGGCAGCTTGTGCTAGCCACACCGAGTGAACAACACTCCACAGCTCATAAGCAATTCACTAAACAGGCGGCTATACAGGTAAAGAGAGAAAAGTTTTGCTCTCGGTGTTATTCACAGCACCAACACCAAGACTGCCCCTCCTGACAAACTTAGTGTTATGCTTGTGGTAGGAAAGGACATGTACAATCTGTATGTTTGCAACGGAACAAACCTAAGAATTCGGCCCAATCACAAAAATCTAGTCACAATGCCCATGTCATTAATGCAGTATATTAAAAGTCTGCAACAGGCATTAGCATAACTGGCACGTGAGCAGTTTCTTCAGTGATGCGCCAGTCAAACAAACTTCTTGTTCATTTACTTCTTTGTGGGAAACGTGTCAAATTTCAGTTGGACAGGGGTGCCTTTGTCACATTTCTAAATCATCACACATATGAACTATTAGGCTCCCCACACCTGTCTAAAACTATCGTGGAACTGATGGCTTATAATGGACAAGACTTTCCCATTCTCAGAAAATGTACTTTGCCTGCCATGTATCGCTCGCATATGCCAACAGTCACTTTTATGATGTTACAGTCACGTGATTGTGGGAACATATTTGGTCTTCATTCATTTGATTTGTTTGGCTTTAACATTCAGGACAATGTGTTGTCAGTGCCTGCATTCCATGCAAAAAACAGTGTAGATAGCTTGCTAAAAGAATTCTCGGAATTCTTTTTCTGAAGGTTTAGGCAAGGCTAACAGTTTTGTTGCATATATTACTCTGAAAGACAATGCTCAGCCAAAATTTTGCCTAGCTAGAACTGTTCCCATTGCATTACAGGACAAAGTTGCTGCTGAACTTAAAAAATTTGCAAGATAGTGAAGTTACTGTGCCCTTATCAGCTTGTCAGTAGGCAAGTCCACTGGTTTTGCTCCCTAAACCTTCAGGTCACATTCGCCTCTGTGTTGACTTTGTCTACAGTGAACTCACAAACTGTGACTGATATGGTATCTTCATGTACCACTAGATGAAGAATCTCAAAAAATGTGTGCAGTTAATACTTATTTGGGCTTGTTTAGATATTTGTATTTGCCTTTTGGCAGTGCTTCTGCACCTGCCATTTTCCAATGGTGTTTGGAACAGCTGACTGCACAAGTGCCAAACTGTTCAAGCTATTTGGATGATATTGTTGTAGCAGGTCGTACACCTGAAGAACATATTGGAAATTTACATGCTTTGTTTCGTATGTTATCTGGTGCAGGACTTAACTGTATACTGGACAAATGTGACTTTTTAAAACCTGAGCTGCAGTATCTTGGTCATGTCATAAGCAGTCAAGGTGTACATCCTCTGCAGTCGACTTTGTTAGCCATATAAGAATTGCCAGTTCCTCACAATGTCACAGAATTGCAGTGAGTCTTAGGGAAAATGAATTATTGTATTCAGTTCATACCAAATGCTGCACACATTGTGGCTCCACTGCATCGCTTGTGTCGCAAAAATGTCCCCTTTGTTTGGACAGATGAGTGCCAAGTAGCTTTTCGGAAACTTAAAGATGCATTGCTCAGTGATCTCTGCTTAGTTCACTTTGATCCTGAAAAACCATTTGCATTGCAAGTTGATGCTTCCTCTTACAGAATTGGTGCAGTGCTTTTCCACAGAATTGGTGATGAAGATGTACCTATTGCTTTTGCATCAAAAGTGGTGTCCAAAGCTCAGGGTAATTATTCAAAAATTGAGAAAGAGGCTGTGGCTATTGTGTATGGTGTCACTAAATTCCACCAACATTTGTATGGCAGAAAATTGTACTTAGTAATGGATGACAAGCCTTTGCAGTCCTTGTTTCATCTGACGAAACTGATTCCTGTATGAATTGCCCAAAAATTGCAAAGATGGGTTTTGTTGTCTCAGTATCAGTACGAGATTATGTATTGTCTGACAGCTCAACATGATAATGCAGACACACTTTCACATCTTCCAATTGGCCCTGATACAGACTTTGACGCTTCTACTGCATCTTGGTGTCACAGCGATGTTCAGGTTTCTGAATTGCTTCAATCTTTTCTGCTAACTATAAGAAAATTGCACACGCCACGGAAGCTGATTCAGATTTGAACATTTTACTAACATACATTCACACATCTTGGCCTCATTCCTTGCATAGCATAAAGAACTCTGTAGTGTGCGAATAGTTTGCCTGTCAGCATAGCCTTGCTGTACAGAAAGGTGTGATTGTTGTTCAAAATGACAGTAGACAGTCGTATGTTGATGCCTAAAGCTTTGCAAAAAGAAGTGTTGCTGTTACTTCACCAAGAACACTGGTGGATTGTTCATATGACAAAGTTAATGTGTTGCACTGTACTTGGCAAGGTATGGACACTCAAATAGAACAGATGATGCCACAGTGTCACGCATGTGCAGAAAATCAGTCCGCTCTGCCACAAAAATTCTTTGCTTGGCCTAAGTCACAATTGCTATAGCAACTTGTGCACATAGACTTTGCGGGACCTTTTTGGAACACTCACTGGGTGATTGTGGTTGACTCATATGACAAGTTTCTTTTTCAAATGTACCAATGAACTTGACACTGTCACGTAATACATTTCGGGTGTTGTCCTCTGTTTTTTTCCTCGAAGGATTACTTGAAGTCATAGTGTCAGACAGCGGCCGTCAGTTCATGTCAAATTTATTTGAAACATTCTGTGAACATGATGGAATACAGCACCTCACTAGTGCACCAATCCATCCACAGTCAAATGGCAAAGTGGAACATTTTGTCAGAACCTTCAAGCCAAACTTCAATCCGACATGCCAAGGATTAAGCATATCAACTGTTTCTTGCCTCCCATCAGACACTGCTCCACCTGCTTCACCCTCCTCAGCATCCGGCGCCGAAGGAAGGCCACAATTATTGCTTCGTGCTGCATGATATTGTCTTTCACAGGGTTTTTAGTGGCAGCAGACGGTGGATGCGAGGCGAGACCGTCAGTCAACTTGGTGCTTGCATGTATACTATTTCAGATCCAGATGGCTTGCAGCGCCAACATCAAAATCAACTTCACCACTGTCATTTGCTCGATGATCTTTCAGTGTCTCTTTGCGCAGATTTACAGTTCCAGAGGACAGTGTGGTCACAGCAGCTGCCAGTTGGAAGCTTGATGTCCCCTGCAGCCACAGCTTTCGGTCCAGCACTGCACCCACACTCCTGCCTCTCCCACCATTGTTGCGCTCCCTACGCGACAACGGTCCATTGCTTTTGAGAAGAGAAATGTTCTGGCATAACGATAAGTGCTGACACAAAGATCAAGAACGATACAGCAACGGAAGTGATTTCTGGTGTTTCCCAAGGTAGTGTTAATGGTCCTCCACTTTTCCTTATCTATATAAATGATTTATGAGACAATCTGAGCATATTGTTTGTACATAATGCTGTCGTTTATCGTCTAGCAAAGTAATCAGAAGATCAAAACAAATTGCAAAACAATTTAGAAAAGATATCTGTATGGTGTGAAAATTGGCAATTGATCTAAAATAACGAAAAGTGTGAGGTCATCCACATGAGTTTTAAAACGAATCTGTTAAACTTAGGGTACAAGATAAATCAATCAAATTTAAATTCCGTAAGTTCAACTAAATACTGAGAAATTGTGATTACAAACAAATTAAACTGGAAGGAACACATATAAAATGTTTGGGAAAGGTGAACCAAATACCGTATTTTATTGGCAGAACACTTAGAAGATGCAACAGATCTACTAAAGAGACTGCGTACACTACACTTGCCCATCCTCTTTTGGAGTAGTGCAGCACAGTGTGGGATCCTTACCAGATAGAATTAATGTAGTACATTGAGAAAGTTCAAAGAAGAGCAGCATGTATTATACTATCACAAAGTAGGAAAGAGAGTGTCACTGACATGGTGCAGGATATGAGGTGAACATCATTAATACAAAGGTGTTTTTCATTGCAGCAGGATTTTCTCATGAAATTTGAATCACCACCTTTCTCCTCTAAATGCGATAATATTTTGTTGACACTGACCTACATAGAGACAAATGATCATCATAATAAAATAAGGAAAATCACAGCCCACACAGAAAGATATAGGTGGTTTGTTATTTTTGTGCACTGTTCGAGATTGGAGTAATAGAGAATTATTGTGAAGGTGGCTCAATGAACCCTCTGCCAGGCATTTAAGTGTGGTTTGCAGAGTATACAAGTATATGTAGATGTAGAGTAGAGGCAGTAGTTGTAGAGGTGACACAAATTGTAATGTTTTGTTTGACTCATGAAAGAGCATCACAGAGATGTTGAAAAACCTGAATTAGCAGACTCTTGAAAAAAGACATAAATTATCCTGTGGAAACCTAATTACGAAATTTCAAGAACCAGTATTAAGGAAAGAATCTTCTACGCATAACTCTCATAGGGGCTGTAAAGACAAAATAGACTAATTACAACGTGCACAGAGGCATTTAAGCAATCTTTCTTCCCACACTCGACACATGACTGGAATGAGGAGAAACCCTAACATGTGATTCATGCAAAGTAACCTTTGCCATGCACTCCAAAAAGGTTTGCAGAGTGTGTATGTAGATGTAGAAATGAGCAGCGATAGTCTGGCATCCCACATTTCTTACACTGATGAAACATGTATAAATCAGAAACACACTAAACTGAAACTTCCTGACAGATTAAAAGTGAATGTCAGCCTGGGAATCAAACATGAGATCTTTTCTTTTTGCAGACAAGTTCTCTACTGATTGAGCTATCCAAGCATCATTCATGATCCACCCCTACAGATTCTACCAGTATCTCATCTCCTACCTTCCAAACATTACAGTTGTTCTCCTGTGTGGGGCTAGCTCTCCTGGAAGAACTTCTGGAAAGTCTGAATAGTAGGAGATGAGATACTGCTGGAAGCAAATTTGTGGAGTGGATTGTGAGTCTTACTTGGAGAACTCAGTCAGTAGAGCACTTTCCCATGAAAGGCAAAGGTCCCAGTTTTGAGTTCCAGTCTGGCACAGAGTTTTTATCTGCCAAGAACTTTCAAATCAGCACACACTCCGTTGCAGAGTGAAAATTTAGTCTGGAACCAACAAAGTCATTGTGACAAAAAAATGAGTGGAGAGCTTGGCAGTATTCTAGTTATGCTTGGTTAGAGGTTGTATATTGGACTGAACTAGATAAGTACTGAACTAATTATTGCATTGTCTGTGTTGCTGTTAAGTTTATGGTTGCATTGCATTTTATTCATAGCTAAAGTTTCATCTTTTGGAACAATGGTTAAGCAAATTTGCTACGTTTTGTTTATTTAAAGGCAAATAATGATCTCCAGTTGCTGTCATGTTAGTGCACACTAGAACAATTGTAGTGTTTCACAAAAGCGATCATTTCTGATTTTGTAAACTGAGCATGTAACAAGACTGTTTATACTGCTTGGTTATTATGGTTTATTTGAGTATTTGAAGCATGTGATCAACAAAGAGAATTATTTATAAATAATTTACTTTTCAAGCACTGCCTTGAACAACAGTTTATTGTTTTTGCTTTGGCCCAAACATATTTCACTGTTATTACACACAGATCAATAGTTTGTTATTACTTACAAGGGAAACTCCCCAATGCACCCCCCTCAGATTGAGTGGTAAAATGGTCCAGTGGATAGCCTGTCAAGACCTGAGCACAGATCATGAATGAAAACAGGAAGGAGGTGTACTGCACTGTGAAAAAAGACACAAAATAGAAACAGTGAATGGTCCAACCCAAGATGTGCAACATGAAGCAATCTGAATAACCAATGTGTCGTGGTTGTGTGGCCATGGTATTGGCCTGCAAAGTGGGAGATCCATGTTCAAATCTCCATTGTACCCTATATTTTTTATCACAAAATTATGAACTTCCCGTCCAGTCACTGATGTGTCTGTTCTCCTTCTGTAGTCTTGGCAATTGTTATACTATACATTGGTTTCAGAATAGGAGTCATTTGGTAAGAATATATTACCATTGCAAGAAAAGGTGATGAATAATGAAAGCATGTGAGCTGCTGCATGTATCTCTCATAGAAAGGAAAACAACAAATAACAGGTGTGAAATATCACAACAAATGAATTCAAGAATCAAAACTTCCACAATGGAAAGCTAGAGTCATGACATGTGGTACTTGTGTAGAATAAATAGGAAGTATGTACACCTTGGAGGTATCTTCCTTACACCTCGCTGTTGCAGACGGACGTTACACTACAACACAGACACAAATTTGAATACAACGAACAGACATATCATTGACCGGATCGAAAGTTCATAATTTTGTGGGAAATAAATAAATAAATAGGGCACAAGAGAGATTTAAACATGGATTTCCCCCATCACAGTCCAACACTCACCACACATTCATGATGCATTGGCTTTTCAGTTTTGCTTGATGTTGCACATCTTGAGCTTGGACAGTACGCTGTTTCTGTTTTCACGGTTTAGTGCACTTTCTTCCTGTTTTCATGCTTGATCTACGTTCAGTTCTTGATAGTCTATCCAGTGGGCCATCTTACCACAAAATTTGAGTGGGGTGTGATGGGGGGTTTTCTTTGTTAGTAGTGTACTTGTTGTTTACGTAACTGTGTGTGTTGGTAGGTACAAGTGTACTTTGCTAGAACTTGCCATTTCCTTTTAAAACTGTATATCACTGCTGACTTATGGTCATCCATCAGTCCTCTAGTTTCTGTTATTGAAAATCATTTCCAAGATTTTTCTTACTGTTGTGTGGTGACTCTTTTGTGATGGCAGACAGTTTCACCATCTACGAAATCATTAGTATGAGGTGCAATAATAAAGTAATGAGACTGATGTGAAAAAAAATGTTGCCTACCGTTTTAGTCAAGTTTAGTGTTTGTTGTCTCCTTCAAAGTAGTTCACTTCTGATTGCACACATTTTTCCAGCACTTCTGCCATTGTTGGTAACATTTCTGGAACTCATCTTCTGTAATATCCTCCAAGACCCTCATCACAGCTTTTTGAACATCTTGTGTTGTTTGAAAATGTGTCCCTTGACCATTCTTTTGACTCTTGAAAATAGAGAGATATCTGGTGAATAAGGTGGCTGTGGTAGTAGTGAAATTTGTTTTGAGGTTAAAAATTGCTGTACTGACTGAGCAGTATGGGATGGCGCATTATCATGATGCAAAATCCAATTCAATCTTCAGTTATTATTAGACAAACCTTTCTCGATTGATGTTCAGTTCTTCTGCAATCATTTTCACAGATAATTTTCGATCAGATCATGCGAGTTCATGCACCCTGGCCAAGTTGACATTCGTCCGTGAGGTTGATTGTTGTCCGCTGCGATCTTCATCTTCAACATTCGTTCTGCCTTCACTAAACATTTTATGCCAACGAAAAACTAGAGCTCTCGACATAACCTCCTCTCCAAAAGCCTTCTGAAGCATACTGTAAATTGTCGTCGTGTTTTCACCCAATTTAACGCAAAAAGAAATATCATACCATTGCACAATATTATGTGGTTACATTTCCATGACGAGAGACACAAACACATATTAACTTATTACAGGACAACTCATGACTGAGCAGTTGCATCGATGTGCTGCTTGGACTAGAAGCAGCTTATAGACCAAGGTCAGAGATATTGTGCCTATGCAATCCTGCAGGGTAGCCACATCTTTCAAAGAAACTCAGTATCATTACTTTATTGTCACACCTTGTATATTGTTTACTAGGTCCACAATATTTCTGCTGGAATGACAAAATCTTTTCAATAATTAATGTGCTGTGTGGAGGGAGGGGGGGGGGGGAGGGAGGGGGCAGGGGGTGGCATGTGCATATGTGCACGTGCGCCGTACCCAGCTATTTGACTCGTACTGTAATGACACATACAAAAGGCAAACTGGTGACTCTGCAAAGTATTCATTCTCTCTCTCTCTCTCTCTCTCTCTCTCTCTCTTTCTCTCTCTTTCTCTCTCTTTGTGCAGAATACTTCACTAAGCCATCTTCTTTTTTCCACACCTATCTTAATACTTGAAATAATTCTTACAACATACTTCTATATTAAGTCCACAGAGAAATGGCATACACATGGGCCCAGAAGTAAACTCACCCCTGTAGCTGGAAATACGAGAATCCACTGAGATGTACTGAACTTTTTGTTAAGGGAAGCAGTTGTAAAAAAATAAAATGTTATTTTCAAATATGAAATTACATGTTTGGTGAATTCCTTGGTCACTGGGTTATAAAGTTCAGACATGACCAGTTGCTGTAGGATATCCTTTTCAGTTAATAATACATGTAAGCATCCTGTTCGTGAGGGTGTGAACTACATGTGCAGCTTTTTATCTTTTTTATGGCTGGAAAGGTTCTCTTAGCTGAGGCATTGTATGCAAGAATATGTTCAATGAATTTTTTAGTTTCACAGTATGCTGTCTGGACCCCATTTGACAATAAGTTTCAACAAATCACCAACGCTTTTATGGTGGATTTCTACATCCACATCTGCATACATACTCTGCAAGTCACTGCATGGTGCTTGGCAGAGTGTATCTTGTAACATGGCTGGTCATTTCCTTTCCTTTTCCACTCCAAATACAGTGAAAGGAAAATGACTATCTTCATGCCACCATACGAGCCCTAATTTCTCTTATCTTAACTTTGTAGTCTTGTGTTTGTGGCAGTAGAATCATTCTGCAGTCAGCCTCAAATGCTGGTTGCCTCCAGAGATTCCCATTTGAGTTCACTGAGCATCTCTTTAACACTCACTTGATTATCAGAATCTAATGATAATAAATCTAACAGCACACTTCTAATCTGCTTCAATGTCTTCCTTTAATTTGAACTGGTGGGGATCCCAAACACTCAAGCAATACTCAAGAATGAGTCGCACAGGTGTTCTACACATGGCTTCTCTACAAAAGAGACACCCATTCCTAACATTCTCCCAATAAACTAAAGTTGATCATTTGCCTTCCCTAGAACAGTACTTACACTATTTGATCAAAAGTATCTGGACACCTGGCTGAAAATGACTTACATGTTTGTGGCGCACTCAACATGGTGTTGGCCCGCCCTTAGCCTTGATGGCAGCTTCCACTCTCACAGGCATATGTTCAGTCTGGTGCTCAAAGGTTTCTTGGGGAATTGCAGCCCATTCTTCACAGACTGCTGCACTGAGGAGAGGTATAAGTGTCTGTCAGTAAGGCCTGGCACAAAGTTGGCGTTCCAAAACATCCCAAAGGTGTTCTATAGGATTTGGGTCAGGACTCCATGCAGGCCAGTCAATTACAGGGATGTTATTGTCGTGTAAGCACTCTACCACAGTGCTCGATCGTGTTGAATGATGTAATCACCATCCCTGAATTACTGTTCAACAGTGGGAACCAAGAAGGTGCTTAAAACATCAATGTAGGCCTGTGCTGTGATAGCGCCACACAAAACAACAAGGGGTGCAAGCCCCCTCCATGAAAAAATGACCACACATAACACCACCGTCTCCGAATTTTACTGTTGGCACTACCCACTCTGGCAGATGACGTTCACCAGGCATTTGCCATATCCACACCCTGCCATCAGATCACCACATTGTGTACCGTGATTCGTCACTCCACACAATGTTTTTTCATTGTTCAGTCATCCAATTTTTACGCTTCTTACACCAAGCAAGGCATCATTTGCCATTTACCGGCATAATGTGTGGCTTATGAGCAGCCGCTCGACCATGAAATCCAAGTTTTCTCACCACCCGTCTAACTGTCATAGTACTTGCAGTGGATCCTGATGCAGTCTGGAATTCCTGTGTGATGGTCTGGATAGATGTCTGCCTATTACACATTATGACTCTCTTCAACTGTTGGCGGTCTTTGTCAGTCAACAGATGAGGTCAGCCTGTGCGCTTTTGTGCTCTATATGTCCCTTCACATTTCCACTTCAGTATCACTTCGGAAACAGTGGACCTGGGGATGTTTAGGAATGTGGAAATATTGCATACAGACATATGACACAAGTGACATCCAATCAACTGACCATGTTCGAAGCCTATGAGTTCTGTGGAGTGCCCCATTCTGCTCTCTCATGATGTCTAATGATTACTGAGGTCACTGATATGGAGTACCTGGCAGTAGGTGGCAGCACAACGCACCTATTATGTTTTTGGGCTGTCTGGATACTCTGATCGCATAGTGTACAAGCTCATTCTATTTCATATCGCTTTGCAGTGGTATGCCAAGGTACTTAACTGATGTGCCTATGTGAATCAGAACACTACTAATGCTGTATTTGAACATTATGGGATTGTTTTTTCTGCTTATCTGCATTAACTTACATTTTGAGCCAACTAGAAATGTCGTCAAGTAATCTTGTATACTCATACAGTCACTCAATGACATTATCTTCCCGTATACCACAGCATCATCAGCAAACACGCACAGATTGCTGCTTACTCTGTCTGTCAAATCGTTCATGTATATAGAGAATAAGAGCAGTCCTGTCTCATCTTCCAGGGACACTCCTGATGGATCCCCTTGTCTCTGATGAACACTCACTGTCGAGGACGCCACACTGGGTTCTGTTAGTTAAGGAGCTTTTGAGCCACTCACATATCTGGGAACGTAGCTTGTATGCTAGTATGTTCGTATCTTCAGTAACAGTCTGCAGTTGGTTCCGTGTCCAACACTTTCTGAAAACCTAGTATTATGGATTCTGCCTCTTGCCCTTCATCCATGGTTCTCAGGATATCATCTGAGAAAAGGACATGCTTTCTAAATCCATTCTGGTTTGTTGACAGAGGCTTTTCTGTCTCAAGGAAGATTTTTGTATTGGGTCATTCTATGTCAAGTGTCCTAGAATAAAAAAGCGGTCCCCACTCGACCATCTCAGATTCGGTTCAAAACTTGTTTTTGTATACATATGCATGTCTTAGGTCAATGTGCAAAATTTAGGCTCAATTATTATAGTGGTTCCAGAGCTAGGGCTACCTTAGTGGACCCATACCAAGTCACAAAGCACACAGTGTGAAGAATTTGGTTAACTTTGTTATAACTTTGTGCATCTTCTTTGATATTTATCACTCTGAATTTTTGTATCGTAATACAACTTTTGTTGCTGAATGCAACCAGAGCATTCAAATTCCTTAGAAATGACTATCTATTATGCTACTTGGTCTGAAAGTGCATTGTAAAATTTATTGCAGAAGATTCAAGCCCTAATTTAACCACCCTTTAAGATAAGGGAAAGACAGCTGGAACCTCGATTTTTGGGCTGCTAGCCAACAATCAAGTGCTCACTATATTACACCAGTATTAGCATTTATGAGTAAATAGCTCTGATTTTATTGACACTTGTCTCAAGTGTCAAATTGCAAATTGCAAATTTCTAGCACTTTTCAGGATCAGTTTTCTATATTGCTATCAACTCCGATCTTCTTTTTATTGACACCAGTGAAAAGAACACCCTTCTTTTGTGCTACAAGGGACTGAAAAAGTAGAATAGTAATATTCCATACAAGGCATTTAAAATAGATTAAAAGAAACCTAAGCTGTTAAGCTTACCACATGTATTGCCATGGTGGCAGCTGTTATGGAGAATGTCAAGGCACTTGACATGTGATTTGTTAGTACATATTATTTGCAGCATGATACTTTTGTTCCTCTGATGCGCAGGTACAACTGTTTCATATATGGGTTCCAGAAATTTCTGTAAATTGAGATGCAGATATTGCTGTTTTATAACACAGGGCATGGTTTCCAGAAACCTCTGGAAATTCAATATGCTAGTATGACTGTTTGATAATACACTCCTGGAAATTGAAATAAGAACACCGTGAATTCATTGTCCCAGGAAGGGGAAACTTTATTGACACATTCCTGGGGTCAGATACATCACATGATCACACTGACAGAACCACAGGCACATAGACACAGGCAACAGAGCATGCACAATGTCGGCACTAGTACAGTGTATATCCACCTTTCGCAGCAATGCAGGCTGCTATTTTCCCATGGAGACGATCGTAGAGATGCTGGATGTAGTCCTGTGGAACGGCTTGCCATGCCATTTCCACCTGGCGCCTCAGTTGGACCAGCGTTCGTGCTGGACGTGCAGACCGCGTGAGACGACGCTTCATCCAGTCCCAAACATGCTCAATGGGGGACAGATCCGGAGATCTTGCTGGCCAGGGTAGTTGACTTACACCTTCTAGAGCACGTTGGGTGGCACGGGATACATGTGGACGTGCATTGTCCTGTTGGAACAGCAAGTTCCCTTGCCGGTCTAGGAATGGTAGAACGATGGGTTCGATGACGGTTTGAATGTACCGTGCACTATTCAGTGTCCCCTCGACGATCACCAGTGGTGTACGGCCAGTGTAGGAGATCGCTCCCCACACCATGATGCCGGGTGTTGGCCCTGTGTGCCTCGGTCGTATGCAGTCCTGATTGTGGCGCTCACCTGCCAAACACGCATACGACCATCATTGGCACCAAGGCAGAAGCGACTCTCATCGCTGAAGACGACACGTCTCCATTCGTCCCTCCATTCACTCCTGTCGCGACACCACTGGAGGCGGGCTGCTCGATGTTGGGGCGTGAGCGGAAGACGGCCTAACGGTGTGCGGGACCGTAGTCCAGCTTCATGGAGACGGTTGCGAATGGTCCTCGCCGATACCCCAGGAGCAACAGTGTCCCTAATTTGCTGGGAAGTGGCGGTGCGGTCCCCTACGGCACTGCGTAGGATCCTACGGTCTTGGCGTGCATCCGTGCGTCGCTGCGGTCCGGTCCCAGGTCGACGGGCACGTGCACCTTCCGCCGACCACTGGTGACAACATCGATGTACTGTGGAGACCTCACGCCCCACGTGTTGAGCAATTCGGCGGTACGTCCACCCGGCCTCCCGCATGCCCACTATACGCCCTCGCTCAAAGTCCGTCAACTGCACATACGGTTCACGTCCACGCAGTCGCGGCATGCTACCAGTGTTAAAGACTGCGATGGAGCCCCGTATGCCACGGCAAACTGGCTGACACTGACGGCGGCGGTGCACAAATGCTGCGCAGCTAGCGCCATTCGACGGCCAACACCGCGGTTCCTGGTGTGTCCGCTGTGCCGTGCGTGTGATCATTGCTTGTACAGCCCTCTCGCAGTGTCCGGAGCAAGTATGGTGGGTCTGACACACCGGTGTCAATGTGTTCTTTTTTCCATTTCCAGGAGTGTAGATTCCAGAAACTTCTGGAAAACTGATATGCAGGTATGACTATTTCATAGCAGGGCATGTGTTCCGGAAATTTCTGGATGTTTGATACGCAGGTATGACTGTTTTATAAAACAAGGCATGGATTCCAGAAACTTATACGCAAGTACAACAGTTTTATAACAAGACACTTCCAGAATTTTCTTTAATGTTCTGGAATGTTCTCCAGTATTCTCATTTTATACATTCACACTATGTAAGATGTAATTTGATTTGGGTGTGATTCATGTTTGTATGCAAATTGTCAATCTTTGTATCATTTGTGGTTATTATCTGTGAATGTTTACCTTGCAGCTTGGTTGATTCCTTCACTCCATTGTTGATTCACTGCTGAAGTTACAACTTGTTATTGCTTCAATCAATGGAAATATGGACCTAGAGCAGTGCACCATTGGACAAGTCAACAAGTCTGTGTGCCCTTTAATCAAGTTCACCAAGAACAATGGCCTTCTGAAGTCATTTAGTGACCTCTCTGAGGAGGATCAGAATTTGCTGATTTGACAAGTTGTATTTCAGCTTGATTGTGATGCCAAAATATGTTTACATCATGAAGCAGAACTGTTGACCAGGTTTCAATAATGCAGAAATCATGCTGCAATCCATTGCAAAAGAAGAATCATGTGTTCAACAAAGGTCTGCATCCTATTGATGTTGCAACAGACGACTTTTTGAAACAACTTACAACAGTTGATGTTAAGCCTCGACAGAAGCATTGCCCTGCTTGTATAGTTGCCATCTAGCCATTGCCATCATCAGAGTTTGATGAGATGATTCTACAGTTGCTTCAGACAGCTTGAACTCTAGCCTGACAGCAATTGGTGTGTCACCATAAAAATTTCAGTACATTTCAAACCGGGATTCTAGTGGATATGCAAAACGAAAGATAAGGCATGTTCAAATGGTTGTGGCTACCAAAAGTGCTGAAATTGGCAGGCCTAAAGCAGACGATGTTATAGAACCGCAACCGGGTCAAAAATGCCACGATTGCTCTTCATACAAAGTGCACATCATTGAATTGAAAGCAAAGCTGTAGGTCTCCTCAGCTTCTGAGAAAATTCAGATTTTAACTTTGGCTCCTAGGAGTTGGAGCATTAAAAAAATGTTGGAAGAATTCAGTGCGTCTGAACGAATGGTGAAAACTGCCAGAAAGCTGAAGGAAGAGAAAGGCATATTAGCAAAATCAGACCCAAAGTGAGGAAAGGCTTTGCAAGAAGATATTAAGGAAAGTGTAGCAGAATTCTATGACAGTGATGAAGTCAGTCGAATCTGCCCTGGATAAAAAGACTTTGTTGCCATAAGAACATGTGCTGCCTCAAAAGTTCATACGCAGAAATGTCTGCTGCTTTTTAACTTGAAACAAGCCTATCAAGAATATTGCAGACAAAATATACCAAAAGTTGTCTTTTCCAAATTTTGTGAGCTCCAGCCAAAGTGATGCATCACTGTTGGCTCAGAGGAACATACTCAATTTGTGTTTGTACAGCAAATCAAAATATCAAGTTGATGCTAGTAGTGACTCCAATTAAGGATGACTACAAGACTTTGTTAGTCAAAAGGGTTTGCAATATGGATTTAAAAGACTGCATGCTCCACAAGTGTTACCAGTGCCCTGGATTAGAAGTCTTGGAAAGATCTGTAGAAACTGCATTTGAATGTAATGACATTGATGAAGCAATTGAATGCGAGGAATGGATACACACTGAGCAAGATGCCCTGGAGACAAAGCAGTCAGTGATTGAAGAATTTATCCAAACCATTGTGACCAAAATTGTGAATCTCTCACCCCATCATTACATAGCAAAGCATCAAAGTAACTACCTAAAAGAAACCAAAGAGAATCTAGAACCTGGAAAGCTGGTTGTTCTGATGGATTTTGCAGAAAATTACATTTATTGTGCAGGGCGCTGTACAAGGCCTCCATTGGGAAAATAGGCCACATTACATCCCATTGTTATTTAGTGCAAGGCTTTGACTGGAAAGCTTCTGCATCATCAGTGATTGCTTGTGACATGATACAGTCACAGTTCATGTTTTCTGCTCCAAGCTGATTCATCACCTGTGAACCCAATTTCAGTGCTGAAGCACATCAGCTATTTCAGCGATGGATCAGCTGCCCAATACAAAAATTTCAGGAACTTCATGAATCTATGTCAGCATTACAATGACTTTAGTATCAGTCCAGAATGGAACTTCTTCACCACAAGCTGTGGAAAGTCTCCATGTGATGGTATTGGGGCGACAACAAAGCAATTAGCAGCAAGAGCAAGTCTCCAATGGCCAACTTCAGATCAAATTCTAGCACCAAGTGATCTATTCAGATTTTGTGGTGAACAAGTTCACAAAAAAGGGAAATGGATAGGTTAAAGATAGATATAGTGGGAATTAGTGAAGTTCGGTGGAAGGAGGAACAAGACTTCTGGTCAGGTGACTACAGGGTTATAAACACAAGATCAAATAGGGGTCATACAGGAGTAGGTTTAATAATGAATAGGAAAATAGGAATGCGGGTAAGCTACTACAAACAGCATAGTGAACGCATTATTGTGGCCAAGATAGATACGAAGCCCACAACTACTACAGTAGTACAAGTTTATATGCCAACTAGCTCTGCAGATGATGAAGAAATTGAAGAAATGTATGATGAAATAAGAGATATTATTCAGATTGTGAAGGGAGACGAAAATTTAATAGTCATGGGTAACTGGAATTCGGCAGTAGGAAAAGGGAGAGAAGGAAACGTAGTAGGTGAATGTGGATTGGGGATAAGAAATGAAAGAGGAAGCTGCCTGGTAGAATTTTGCACAGAGCACAACTTAATCATAGCTAACACTTGGTTCAAGAATCATGAAAGAAGGTTGTATACATGGAAGAACCCTGGAGATACTAAAAAGTATCAAATAGATTATATAATGGTAAGACAGAGATTTAGGAACCAGGTTTTAAATTGTAAGACA
Source organism: Schistocerca cancellata (assembly GCF_023864275.1). Classification (NCBI taxonomy): domain Eukaryota; kingdom Metazoa; phylum Arthropoda; class Insecta; order Orthoptera; family Acrididae; genus Schistocerca; species Schistocerca cancellata. The sequence continues at coordinate 587,594,660 of NC_064630.1, read as the reverse complement.
TTACCAGGGGCAGATGTGGATTCTGACCACAATCTACTGGTTATGACCTGTAGATTAAAACTGAAGAAACTGCAAAAAGGTGGGAATTTAAGGAGATGGGACCTGGATAAACTGACTAAACCAGAGGTTGTACAGAGTTTCAGGGAGAGCATAAGGGAACAATTGTCACAAAAGGGGGAAAGAAATACAGTAGAAGAAGAATGGGTAGCTTTGAGGAATGAAGTAGTGAAGGCAGCAGAGGATCAAGTAGGTAAAAGGACGAGGGCTAGTAGGAATCCTTGGGTGACAGAATAAATACTGAATTTAATTGATGAAAGGAGAAAATATAAAAATGCAGTAAATGAAGCAGGCAAAAAGGAATACAAACGTCTCAAAAATGAGATCGACAGGAAGTGCAAAATGGCTAAGCAGGCATGGCTAGAGGACAAATGAAAGGATGTAGAGGCTTATCTCACTAGGGGTAAGATAGATACTGCCCACAGGAAAATTAAAGAGACCTTCAGAGAAAAGAGAACCACTTGTATGAATATCAAAAGCTCAGATGGAAACCCAGTTCTAAGCAAAGAAGGGAAAGCAGAAAGGTGGAAGGAGTATATAGAGGGTTTATACAAGGGTGATGTAGTTGAGGACAATATTATGGAAATCGAAGAGGATGTTGATGAAGATGAAATGGGAGATATAAAACTGCGTGAAGAGTTTGACAGAGCACTGAAAGACCTGAGTCGAAACAAGGCCCCGGGAGTAGACAACATTCCATTAAAACTACTGACAGCCTTGGGAGAGCCAGTCCTGACAAAACTCTACCATCTGGTGAGCAAGATGTATGAAACAGGCGAAATACCCTCAGACTTCAAGAAGAATATAATAATTCCTATCCCAAAGAAAGCGGGTGTTGACAAATGTGAAAATTACCGAACTATCAGTTTAATAAGTCACGGCTGCAAAATGCAGATTCTTTACAGACGAATGGAAAAACTAGTAGAAGCCGACCTCGGGGAAGATCAGTTTGGATTCCGTAGAAATGTTGGAACACGTGAGGCAATACTGACCCTACAACTTATCTTAGAAGCTAGATTAAGGAAAGGCAAACCTAGGTTTCTAGCATTTGTAGACTTAGAGAAAGCTTTTGACAATGTTGATTGGAAAATGCTCTTTCAAATTCTGAAGGTGGCAGGGGTAAAATACAGGGAGCAAAAGGCTATTTACAATTTGTGCAGAAACCAGATGGCAGTGATAAGAGTCAAGGGACATGAAAGGGAAGCAGTGGGTGGGAAGGGAGTGAGACAGGGTTGTAGTCTCTCCCCGATGTTATTCAATCTGTATATTGAGCAAGCAGTGAAGGAAACAAAAGAAAAATTTGGAGTAGGTATTAAAATACATGGAGAAGAAATAAAAACTTGAGGTTCGCCGATGACATTGTAATTCTGTCAGAGACAGCAAAGGACTTGGAAGAGCAATTGACTGGAATGGATAGTGTCTTGAAAGGAGGGTAATGGAATGTAGTCGAATTAAATCGGGTGGTGCTGAGGGAATTAGATTACGAAATGAGACACTTAAAGTAGCAAAGGAGTCTTGCTATTTGGGGAGCAAAATAACTGATGATGGTCGAAGTAGAGAGGATATAAAATGTAGATTGGCAATGGCAAGGAAAGCGTTTCTGAAGAAGAGAAATTTGTTGATATCGAGTATTGATTTAAGTGTCAGGAAGTCATTTCTGAAAGTATTTGTATGGAGTGTAGCCCTGTATGGAAGTGAAACATGGACAATAAACAGTTTGGACAAGAAGAGAATAGAAGCTTTTGAAATGTGGTGCTACAGAAGAATGCTGAAGATTAGATGGGTAGATCACATAACTAATGAGGAAGTATTGAATAGGATTGGGGAGAAGAGAAGTTTGTGGCACAACTTGACTAGAAGAAGGGATCGGTTGGTAGGACATGTGTTGAGGCATCAAGGGATCACCAATTTAGTATTGGAGGGCAGCGTGGAGGTTAAAAAACATAGAGGGAGACCAAGAGATGAATACACTAAGCAGATTCAGAAGGATGTAGGTTGCAGTAGGTACTGGGAGATGAAGAAGCTTGCACAGGATAGAGTAGCATGGAGAGCTGCATCAAACCAGTCTCAGGACTGAAGACCACAACAACAACAACAAGTTCACAGAATCAAATTCCTTTTGATCATAAAGAAAGAAATTAATGTTGTAAGACCTTTGCAAGAAAGGAGATTTGAAAATCGTTGTACGGTTTTGGGGACCAGAGAAAACCACTGCTTTAGACCAATTGATGAAAAATGGTTACAAATTAGCAGAGTTTCCAGTGACTCAGTGTCATTTATTGCAAGTGTTGATCAATTAGCACACCTGCTCCCAATCTGGGCAATACATAGCCCGCATTTATGACAGCAAGTGGTGGGTTGGAAACATCTGTGACACATTATTGGGAGAACGAGATGCCTTAATCACTTTCATACATCCACATGGTCCAAATAATTCATTCCATTGGCCCCTAAGGAAGGACATCTGCTGGATCCCAGAGCAGCAGATAACTGGCATTTTGCCAACTCCAAGTGCCAATTCCTTGGGTTGGAGATGCACTTACCCATCAGAGGTGCTGGAGAGCATTGAAGAGAATTCTAGAACCATGGAAATGGTTTCATGAATTCTGGCAACAAATTTATGATGCTTGGTTCATTTTGTGAACTTAGTGCTTTGTTATGTTTACAACAATGTTGCTTACTTTTGTATGCTGTTCATTGAAGTATGCTTGAGCATACGGTATGTGCAAAGGCTAAGGTATCTTTAAAGCTGGTTTAAAAACCTGATATGGAAAGTTGCCATTCTACTTTTTAATGTTTCTTGCAGCAAAAATGAGCTCTTTCCAGTGGTGTCAGTTAAAAGAAGATTAGAGATGGTAGCCATATTAAAAACTGGTCCCAAAAAAATGCTGTAAATTTGCAATTTTTAGTTTGACACTTGAGACAAGGTTCAATAAAATCAGAACTGTTTACTCATAAATGATAATACTGGTGTAATATAGTGAGCACCTGGTTGTTGGCTAGCAGCTCAAAAATCAAGGTTATAGCTGGTTTTCCCTTATAGTAAAATATGCGTAAAGTACGACTTAAATCTTTTGCGGTACATTTTACGAGGTACTTTCAGACCAAGTAGCATAAGGGATAGTAATTTCTGAGCAATTTGAATCCTACAGCTGCATTCAGCAATAAAAGTTGTACTAGTGTACAAAAGTTCAATGTGATGGATGTCACAACAGATGCACAAAGCTATACCAAAGTTGGCCAAATTATTCACCCCGTGCACTTTTTGATTTGGTATGGGTCCACTAAGGTGGCCCTGGCTCTGGAACCACTGAAAGAATTGAGCCAAAATTTTGCACAGTCACCCAACACACACACATGTATACACATATAAGTTTTTAACAGGATCTGAGATGGTCAAGTGGGGACGCTCAGGACACTTTATGTGGAATGACCCTATTTGAACTGAGAATATGTTCAAGAATGCTGCAGTACAACGATGTTAAGGATATTGGACTGTAATTTTGGGGGTCCATTCTTTTACCCTTCATATACACAGGAGTCACCCATGCTTTTTCCCGTGGTTGGGACTCTGCGCTGCGTGAGAAATTTGCAATAAAGTAAGTTGTAAGTGCCAAGGAATACTCTGTAAAAACAAATTAGGACTCCATCCAGACATGGTGACTTGTTTGTTTTCAACTCCAACATTTGATTCTCTATGCCAGGGAAGCCTGTTACTATGTCGTTTATGCAGGAGCCTGTGTGGCTGTCAAACATTGGTATGTTTGTACAATCCTCCTGTGTGGCTGACTTCTTAAAAGCAAAATTTAAAATTTCAGCTTTTCTTTTGCTGCCTTCTGTTACCACACCAGACTGTTCATTGTGTGACTGGATGGAAGCCTTAAATCCGCTTAGCAATTTTATGTAGGACAGAATTTTCTCGGATTCATGGCAACATCTTTTTCTAAGGTATGACATTGGAAGCTGTTGTATGCTTTGCACAGATGCACAAATTTCTGTTAACTTTTGTCTGTCATCATCTGTGGGTTTTTTTTTTAAGCGAGGGTGAAACAGTCTGCTTTCTAACAACTCTCCGAATTTTGTTATTAAACCATGTTGGGCGTTTCCCATCCTTAATCCACTTACTTGGCACATACTTCTCCATAGCGTGATGCACAATTCGTTTAAACTTTGCCCATAATTCATCTACATCTACATCCATGATACTGTACATCCATGATTCTGAAACCAACTGATGTCCCTTCATAGTTTGAGTGGGATGTTAACAACTGTTTATCAGCTCATTCTAACGAAAATACTCTCATAACCTTGATGGATTTATTAACTTGAGTAACCATTGTTGCTATAACGCCATGATCATTACTCCCTTTCTCTATACTGATGTCATCAAGAAGGTCAGGCCTGTCTGTAGCTGCAAGGTCTAAACTATTCCCATTGTGTGTGGGCTGCTGATCTAACTGCTCAAGGCAGTTTTTGGAAAAAAGTGTTCAAAAGTACTTCACAAGGCTGTCTATCTAGATCACCTGCAATGAATCCACAGATGTCACAGTCTATACCTGGTGGGTTTAGGTTGCCTCCAGCTTCTATTGCGTTAACTGTGTATTTCCACACTACTGAGCATAGAATTTCTTTGAGTAATTCTAAAGACTTTCTTTGAGTAATTCTAAGACTGCCATAGCAGAATCAGTTGGCTGGTAAAATCATTGGGTAGGTAACTTGAATTTACCTAGACCTTTTACACACATCAATTCAACTTTACAGTCAGACTCATTTTTGACCTCGACAGACACTCTATTTTTGTCAACTGTAGTGAACACTCCCCCTCATACTTCGACAATTTACTGACATAATTTGGACCATCAAAGTCTCTTTCTTTATACGTGATCTACTTTTCCTCTCTGCATATTGACTAGCGAGCTTCCATCAGAGGACCTCAAACTACCATCTAGCCAGAAAGTCCCAGTATGCACAGTGTGCACTTCACAAGTGCTCTGCTACTCGAGTAGCTGTTTCCTTTGTGAAAGGCGCCCCTTACCTACCAAGGGGAGTCCTGCAATTCTCCACTAAATAATACAGGTCCAGAAATCTGCAGCCAACATTGTCACAGAATTGGCAGAGCCTTTGGCTGGAAACCTCCACTAACTACAAACCAAAAGACCCTTATCAATTCTGGGAACCATGCTTCAGATTGAGAGCTCTGCTTATATCCTGCACATGAGGCTAGCAACCTTCACCACTTCTACCAGCCACCTGTATGAGCTGAGGATGTCCTCAGGATCCAAGCAAACAGATATCACTGGTGAAGATTTGCCCCACAACATGCAGCTAACTGCACCCTGCAAGTTTGATAGCCACAGGCAGGACCTTGTCCACATCTTGGATGAAACCCCCTTCCAGAAGACATACAGAGTGCACATTGAATTTTTTCCGGCCCTGGAGGCTATTTCCGTAAGATGCTCCATGACATGCCTAACATTGGAGCTCACGACAACTAGCAAATCACTCCACCATATACCTGCTTAGGGTCTGGTCAAGGAGCAGCCACGTGTCCACTTGCAGGGTGAATGAACAAGGCCATATTGCCAAGTCCCACAGTGACTCTCCGCTTTGAACAACGCTACTCACCCTGTGGTGACAAAAGCCATTGCAAGGTACCTCCGCAGCAGAGCATGTGCACAAAACAAGCAACACATGAGGTTTCCCATGCAACACACCACATTCTCTGCCACCATTACACCCTGAGGCACTGGCATGAAGAGGCTGACAATAGCCAAAAGCATGTTCAGCTATTCGTAAACTGCGGCCAGGTCCTCCTGGACCCACACGCAGCATGCACACACCATACCCATCCTAGCATTACTAATTAAGAAATTAACTATGAAAGCACACAGAGAAAACTAACTATGTAACTTGCTACCTTCCTGATGTGTCACCAATGGATGCTGATATCTTACTGAGGTGTGTAGATGACCCTTCAAAAGAAATCACTTCTGTGCTACAGTCTACACTTTACAGTTACTAACACACAAGATTACATCTCTTAAGTACAAATACTTGCACAGAATTTAAGAATTAAACTATGAAACAACAACATGCTCTGCTGGTCCATCACAGGTGACATTCGGAAACTAACTAGGCTCAGAGAAATGATCACTGGCTGTTCCAAGCAAACAAATACATGCAATCACTGGTTGTGATCTTAAACAGGAAAAACAAAAACCAACCCATTAGCAGTCTTTTAATAATTGCAAAGCAAGTGCAGAATGACATTGTTTATATAGATAAAAATTATGTATATTTAAAAGTTCTAAAAATAATGAAGTGTCCATGTTACTGATTTTATAAGGATAATTAAATGAAAACACGATGATGAGAAAAGGTAAGTAAACTATTTATGATTTCAAAAGTAATCACTCTAACTGTTAATACATTTACCCTACTGTGAGACAAGATGGTCAATGCTTTCGTGGAAAAATGTTTGTGGTTGCCTGTGGAACCACAATTGTACTCAGGTGTGCACCTCTTTGCTCAAAGCAAATTGAAGACCACAAACATCTTCCTTCAGAGCTCCAAAAGCATGGAAATTGCATGGGTGGAGATGGGGGCCATGTGGAGGATGTGTCTGGGCTTCCCAGTAAAAACTTCTGCAGCATACTCAAAAACAGCTTTTAGTTGTAACTTCATGCCAAAGCCCATAGTCATCTCTCTGTGGGACTTGGTGGCTGGGGGTAAAAAGTAGCCATGCAGCTTGGATCTCCATCTGCTGCATGCACAGACCATTCAGAGAAAATGAGTCCTTGCCAGGGACTGTAGCTCATAGTGACCATAAACTTATGAATTTGACTGAGAATCGTGAAAATCAGCAGCACTGATAAAAAAAAAATTGTATATTACCACATTGTCAACCCTTCAAACAATGTTTTTAAACATGAATATTTCCATTAGTTTCATCATTGTTTCCAAATTATGCTGGTTAAGCAATACTTACCTTGCATCTGTTGAATACATGCTATAGTGAGAGTCGTGCTGAATTTGGACAGTGGATCAGAAGTAGTGGAAACGTAAAAGGTGCAAGTTATATATTTGTTTTCTTGCAGAACATGCTGCTTTGATAATGATGCCTGTGGAACCAGTGGGTAGAAAAGAGTCCTTTAGTACAGTGAGCAGGTATATGATCAAACTATGTGACTATGGCAGTGGGATGTCCACATGGTCCTAAGGCACTATATAGCTTTGTGCTTAGTGTTGGCACACCTACATGTTATACACTGTCATTATGATCATGAACCATCATGCTGCATTGTTGAGTGGTGTTAAAGACAAACACCATAACCGCACACAAGATGTGAATTCTTATGTATTGAGGAAATCAAACTTGCATTCAAACTATGTGGAGGGATATTCTTAAGAAACTTATCTAGTTTCTCTTTGATTCCATCACACAGTATTTAGATGCTCTGATTGCAGCATGTGGGGTCTTGTACCATACTGAAATTTCGAAGTTTGAAAAGACCTGCCATCCAAATCATTTGTATACCATCATATACCTAATTGTTGGTATAAAGTTCTTTTTAGTTAGGTGAATCATTCTTGATGTTGATTTTTGTTTGTTTGTATATAGTACTTCACGACAGGTTAAAACTGTTTACCAAACGAGGACTCAAACCTGTGACCTTCGCATTTTGCTAGCAAGCATTTTGCTGAGCTGTCCAAGCATGACTCACAGCCTGCCCTCACAGATTCACTTCAATCAGTACCTCTCCTCCTTCCATCCAAACTTCACAGAAGTCATCTGCTTACTGTGTTCCTGTTTCAGTTATTGGTAAGTAAATATTTTTTCCCTCAGAAATAAAAATTAGAGATGTTTGTATCATATGCTGATGTATATTATAATGACTTACTACGCTACTTATTTGCAAAAGAAGCTTCTGGTCTACTGGCAGTCTTTTTTGGAATTCTAGTTACTACATCCTAGAATATCAGTCTGTAATGTTTGGTATAATGTTTCCTTGTATTTGAACAAATAACTTCCTGACCTACTCTGCATAAAAAGCGTATCACTCCAGTTGAAAAAAAAAAGTAAGTTGTAGGTGTAACACACTTTACACGTCAACAATTAAAAGATCACTTGGAATAATCAGTGTCATTAAGTTTTAAAAAAATAACACAAAAAGTTATATTCTATTTGTTACATTTATTAATGGTCAATACACATGAATATAACTGAATACATGTGGGAAGAGTGCTTACATTATATGTTACAGATGCTGACTTATACATTTGGCTCCAGTCATCAATAGTTCAATCTATAAATACACTGTCATTCATTACTTTTTGCCAAAACAAATTACAAAACATTGTATCTTACACACATACAACCTAATCAGTCTTACTTTATACAAGCACATACTCTGTGGGGCATGGCAGTTTTTTTATATCTCTATATACAAATGGCAGAAGTGCAGCATCATAAAACATAAGGCAACAATCTTATGGCTCCTACTCTTGGTACAGAGGTCTGTGACTTAATTCATCATTATGACTCACAAAAGCAATCATTATCATGTAAAATTTAGTCATTTGCTACACCATGTTTTAGAACTTTGACAATTTTCTATTACTTCAAATGAATATCAGAGAATGCAGGAACATTTTCATGGCTAGTTATGTATAGGCTTCTGTATCCTACTTACACAAAGGAAATATGAGTGCTAAATGGATGAAGATGATCAAACTGATTACTTCAGATTGTTTAATGAGGATTCACCATTTTCTACCAATCAGCAAGGAAATTAAAAAATATCTTTCACATTCTTCTTCTGAATAAATCAATAATAAAAATTACATCCATTATAAAATAATGTGATACAGATACCCTGATAATTTTTATTTTCTACAATGCCTACACATGAAACACTGAAGATTATAAAACTTTTATCAAACAAGCTGGCAAAATGTTAGTGTTTTGAAAAGGTAACTTTTGTCAGCCAAACTTTCTGTTATTGTGTATTGTCATTTTGAAGTCTCTTTATTGATGGAGTTTGCACGTGGAGGCATAGCAAAGATGACATAACTGATGACAACTAATTCATATCACAGCATGTATTGTTGCCGTCAGTTTCATAAATTAAGAATAAAGATATGGAACGCTTATGGAATGTAAGCCAGTGAAATAATAATACACTTTACAGAATATTTGCATACTTGTTAATGATAAAAAAGCTCCATCTGAGAATATTATTCAAATGTATTTTCAAAGCAGAAGCTGTTTTCTGCCGAGGGACAGCTGCAGCCCAAGTTACATGGAGTGAACCTGCCAATCTTAGCAACATGCAAGTGTGGTATTTACAATTGTGATAGAGTATTGTAAATATCATCCAAAGCATATTTATTTTGTAATCACATCAATTATAAGCAGAGAAGGACTATTTTACTGCAGAAGTAGAAATATTTGTAAATGTGCTGTCAATATTCTTAAAATCCCTCCAGTATCATGCAGTTATTATATTTGTACATACATAGAATACTTATTATTTACATTTTAATACATATTTAAATATTTAGCTTTCTGACACGAAAACACTCACATTTTTAAGATTTAGATATGTTCATAAATAATGATACCAGTGATATTCTGAAAGATGTAGCATGACACTTCATAAAATTGAGCTGCACAGAATAAACTCCTGATTGAAATAAAGTAAAACTATATTGATAGTGATTTTAAATTGAAAACATTTAGTGAATAACAGGCACAGTCATTTCCGTTTGGTGCTTATATGGCAATATTTAAAAAAAAAAAAAAAAAAAAAAAAAAAAAAAAATTTGCACGTAATTTATTTGTTTTAAGACTGTGAAACTCATTTTTAAAGAGGTATCTTGCTATGTAAATGTTAAGTATCTTTCAGTTATGCCTTGTAGGCAGTATATCTCTTCATAAAGCACATATTTTACCACTTTTTATTTCATTAGAACATCACAGTTTTTGACTAGACCTTCAAACTAAATTTTCAACTTGTACTCCATTTATTTTTGATTGCTGCAAGGCCACCTCTAAGAAACTAAAGCTTGGAAGCAATTGAATATTTCTGATTGTACAAGGAAAAGCATCAGTCTGTTATGACAGTGAAATCTCCTTTACTATGTTCTTCCAACTCTAGTGTTTGTTGAATCTTTGAAGGTACATTTCCACATCAGTTGCCTTCCTTGAAAATCTGTATTTTTTAAATGTAATTTGCATTGCATTTTGTAGTACATTTGCTTACTGATGTCATCAGAGCTACAGACTCAGCTTAAAAGAGGAAGTCTAACGCTTTTATTCTCTTGAAGTGCCCTTCAATTGAAAGAAAATGTAGGCCCTAGAAACTCTGAGAGCACTCACAAACACTGCCCCAGCACTATTATGGGCTGTAGAGGACAGGATATAAAGACAATAATTCTTTATAAAAATATAGGAGATATAAATATAAAGAAACGTAACCTCTGGTTTTGTAGTATTAGTGAGATGGGGTGACAAGATGGTTTGCAACAAAATGAGACATGTGCAGCATGTCTGGTAGGATAACATTTTCCTGCCATCTTCAGAGCTGCAAATCACTACTGCTTTGAAAACTGGTTTCTAATTTATATTACTGCCCCATCAATGGATATTTACAAGTCGCTACTCATCTGGCAATTTAAATCAGGCTGATGCTAAAAAAATGAGCTTGGTCTGACGTATCATAAAACTTGCCACTGTTTGCATTGACTACATTACTTAGAAAAAAAAAAATTACATTTAGGCCACGAACATACCAAAATATTTTACACTGATAAAAGGCCATGACCTGATCATTACAAAAGTGAATCTTTTTGTACATTTTCCCTGTCTTGATTACTTATGAAAAACATTGACTTATAAACAAACAACAGTTCTATATTTTTGCTGAATGTCATTTTACAATACTGTCTTCTGGTTTTGTAAACTGCTTACCCATTCAAAAATACAATGCTAACTCCCCCCACCCCCCCCCCCCCAAAAAAAAGAAATGTTACTGCTTCCTAGTCATAGCTTGTTCATAACTTTATTATATTCATTTATTAGAAAGCATATTAGATCTGAACAATATCAAACAAACATGTTCTGCGTAAATAGAATACATAACCTGTGCACCTATATTTACATTTACTGTTCTTAAAACTTTTGCAGTAAGCAAGTTCACACTGATGACAGCTCTAATAAAAACCTAAAATTTATCTGTATGGTACATGTAACAGTAGTTGATACAGCAGTAACAGATGTAATGTACACTGTGAGTCAAAAGGAATGAATGTCAGATATAAATGCAAGCAGTGTTTGCACATATACCCACGCAATATTTATAATCAGAGTGATAAAGAGAGTTTAAATATATATTTTTCCATTTTAAGTAACAATAGAATAGATAATACTGGGGGATAAAACAACAATATTCCATATATTTGATGACTTTGTCCAGTGTGGTTCCAGAATAAACTTAAATGATTACATTATAGGCCATACTCGAATGTAGATGTTAAACAAGTCTTGTCACAAAATAATGCTCAAGACTTTGTTATGCACAGGAGGAACATTTAGGATATAGAAAAGTGACCTTAATATATGTAGAAAGATAATATTTGAAGATGTATCACAAGTTAACAACATACAACAACATAACTGTGTCACAGGACAGCAACAGTTACAACAGGAGATAACTTATCCGTATCGCGATTTAAATTAAAATTTTTATATTTTAACATTTTAAAACTTGGTTATACTTCTAGAAAGCTTAAAATTAGTATGTCTTCAGTACTGCTGAGGTACTGTAATGCAGTCAATAATTACACATTGCTTGTGCTCTTTAGTTTCAACACTCAAACTCACTTACTATTCACTTATAAATGTGTATAATTTATAAAGGTAAAAATGAGCTAATGAAGTTTACTACTGTACTTTTAATACTGAATCCAAAATGGCACTCGTATCCAATATGACATATAAAATTATGGTGTTACAAATGTGGAGGAGAACCTTGTACTACATAAATTTTTATATGGCCCTCAAATTTAATTGAATAGATTGTAAAAACCTTGACACAGAGTAAAAAAATAGAAGCCTGTAAGGGGATTTAATTGTGTTTCAGAACTGCTAATATGCTACACAAGTGACAATTTTAAGTGATTTTGATAAAATATGCTCTGTCATAAAAATTACACAATATATAAGTAAATATATAAGGATATGGTCATGTTGATCAGTCAGTTACTTAACTGTCTTCAAATGATCAACAGCAGCAACAATAACACAGCGCTAATCACCAAATGCGTGCTTACAAAACACTTGAACGGAGTTCATTGTATTTCCAGCTTCAATATAAAAATGTAAAGTATGTCTACTTCATACAATTCAGTAATATTTAACTAAGCAATAATACTCACTCTAAAACAAGTTTTGGTGGACTTTGTTAATATATCTTACAAATTCATTACAAAAATTACACACTACTGCTCTTAATGTTTCCACATTACCATTTGACAATGTGGATATTGAATTTAACTAATGCAGCTAATGTCATTTCATATTCACACCACTAGCCTTTTCCTTCGGCCTTTTATTCTGTAGATGAAAATACACCATTGCTCTAATTAACTTTAGTTATGAGGCAGATACTGATCAGAATCTCCACTGGATGCCATTGAAAAATTAGCTGAATCCCTATCCTGTTTGTGAAGAAGCTGCTGAGGATTGTACTTGACAACTGGTGTGATCTGAGGAAATGTGTGATGTACAGCTATGCCACTGTTTTGTGGATCCACACCACAAGTCTTTGAACTTGCCTGTATCGCTACCAGTGGCCCTAACGGAGGTGCGATATGTGGTGGACGTCCATTTAGAACTTGGTGGTGGTATGGTGGAAAACGTTTTACAAATGGATTTGGCCCACTGAATAGACGGACACCATTGTGGTGAGTGGGTATTGTGGTATGTTGTCTGGGGAAAAGGTGACAGCTGCCTGTACCTGATGAATTTGTAGTGTTGTGAACAATCGATCCAGATGTACTACTTGGTAATGGCATGGTTGAACAGTGAGGGTATACAGCAGCCACGGGTATGGGTTGTGTTGGATAGTGAGGTAAGGTAGAGGATGATGATGGGAAGTTCTCTTGTTCGGGCCTGGAGCCATCCGGGTTGTCTGTAAATGATGTCATTCTCATATTTGTTGAACGACCAAAAGGTTCATCCTTAAGGACAGGAGACTGAGTCCCATCACTCGTCTTTGGTCTCACCTGCTTTCGGCGAATAACGACTGTGCTCTCTGCAGCATTTTCAAGGAGGACTGCAGGACATCCCCCCACTGTTCCTGCATCAGTAGCGATAACTGCATTTGTAGAAGGCATGGCAGCTACACCAGAAAATCCAAAAGATGGTGGTGCTGCACCTGCACTACCTGAAGTTTGATTGAGAACTGCTGTATTTGATGTTGGTGGCTGTACATTCCTCTGGAGCGAAAAACTGCGCCAGGGAGGTTGTGTTCGAGGATTCTGTTCTGATGCAGGGAGATCGTCAACACTTGTTGAACGTCTCCCTGGCTGGTTTTCTGAACTGGAATTTGAATGCACTCCACTTGATGTTTCACTGTGATTTCCACATGGTGGTGAACCTCCAGAACTTTCAGTACTGACAGAATCAGATCGTGGTGTCAGTTCATCATGAGGCATTCCCGAATCAGCTCTTCGTAAACAGCGTGGTGTTTCCATACTCTGTAACTAATGAAAATATTACAGCAGATTAGTACTTAGTTTGAAAACTGCATTGAAGAATAAATACAAATAAGCCAAATACAGTAATAAGAGAAATAATATAATAACTGTAAAAACAATTGTGAGGCATAGAACACCTGTTTTTAAATATTTAATATTCACTTATTTCAAGATTATTCAAAATTATAATGGTTTATAGTATCATTTTATATCATTTCATGGCTGTGCTTTCTTCCAGTTTCATAGAGTGACCTGATCTGTCAAGTTATTTAGTTCTCAGACTGTGGTGAATTAAGAGTCAAGTCTTCATCAGCATTACAGACAAACAAATTAATTACACATTAGGATATGTACTATTACAAACATATTTCACTGCAACGCATAACTGCTGTGAAATTTCTATTACATAATTATTTTAATAAGTCAGAAAAATTGTTGTAGCCACATCTTAGCAGAGAGAAAAGAATGTTAAGAAAGGGTAACTGGATGGTTACAGGAATACGCAAAAAAAAGTTTTGTTTAAAAACGAAGTTTTAATAGCAGGTTGAAACAAAAAGCAGACACTAATGACATCAGACTGCAACTGTTTGCTTACCAGGAGAGCAAAATAACTTAAATGCAACTAGTTGTAAACACAAAGCAGTAACATGGCACAAAGCTCAGTAATTGAATTTCTGAAAGACTGGAGATAAAATGTTTAGTTGGATAACAATATTTTAATGCAAATTTAACTTCCTTACAGGGGAACAACATCATCCTCAAAATTAGTAACTTTAAGGAGATATCTTCTGACATAAAAACTGCTGCCCATCCTCTCACATAAAAAAATGCTCGTAATGCTATTCGCTGCATAGGGTATTTCCGATATGACAGTAGTAGTGAGACTACTGATAACAGGAGGTACTACTATCCATTATCATGAAATGCAACCTAAGGTAACTGCTTTTTTGTCTCATGACTGGGCAACTTAGTGAACCATAACATGCTTTGTTCCAGTTCATACAAATATGTGACTGTCAGAGTATTTAGCAAACTAATCAAACAACATGAAGAATACTGGATAAACAATTTAAGTTTTACAAGGGAGTATAATTCATTCCATGAATAATGTCATAGAAACTGCTAGTCATCTCTACACTTTGCAGTATATAAGTTTTAATTGACCTTTTCCCAGACAAACTTATCTTTGTTTTTCTAACAGCGGCCATCTACTTCTACCTGGCTTGGAACCAAATGAAGATGATTTGTGGAGCCATTTTTTACATGATTACCACAAACTACATGATAAATTATAGAAAACATTATGCACAAAATTAACTCTAAAGGCATCATTTATGTAATGTCTTAATGGTCAAAATGTGAGAGATTAAAATATTTACATATTTACATCAGCCACTTGGAGTGCACGGCAGAGGGTAGTTCTCATTTTATAGTTATTAGGGTTTCTTACAATTCAATTCACATATAGAATGTGGGGAGAACAATTGCACAGGCCAACAATGGAAAAACCTTTTTGCTGAAAATGCCTTATTCTTATGTTTTTAGGGTGGGAAATCCAAATATAATACTTAAAAAACTTTATCACCCACCATTTCTTCACATTTTACAGTTAAATTTATTAACTTAAGTGATTCTTAAAGAATTTAACAGCTATTATATAGTTAAAATAATTTAAAAAGGAGGTGTAATGAATGTAGATGATATTGGTAGCCTTTAGATTTGCTGTTCCTATGATATGGAGGGAGCCAATAAATCATTCTGATGATTGCTACTTTTGCTGTGTTGATATTACTGGTCATAATTTGAAAAACAAGAAGGTAATAAGCTACCCTAACCTTCCGTCTGCCATCCAACCAGTAGGGCATGGTGTTGATTTGTCAGTTCCTGAACCACCAGATGATTTAATTTCTATTCCATGATGATGAATTCCATTATAATACAGAAAGTCTAGAGCCCAAATTGTTTACTCAGACAAAGCTTAACGATTTGGTTAGGGCTCTGGGCTTAACAAAAGAAAAAGGTGAATTGCTTGGCTCTAGATTAAGAGAAAAAAATTTATTGGCAGTTGGAACCAGCATATACATACACAGAAAGAGAGAGCAGCAATTTTTCAAGTTTTTTCAACAAGAAGATGATTTAGTGTACTGCTGAGACATTCCTGGTCTGATGAATAGTTTGGTATTGAATACAAAAAGGAAGACTGGAGCCTGTTTATTGATTCATTCAAAACAAGTTTAAAGGCTGTTTTCTTACACAATGGTAACATGTATGCATCTATACCTGTTGGACATTCTGTACATATGAAAGAAAGCTATGAAAACCTAGAAATAATGCTAAATAAAATAGGCTATTCTGCTCATGGTTGGATGATATGTGGTGATCTAAAAGTAACATGCATGCTCCTTGGTTAGCAAGGTGGCTTTACCAAATTTCTGTGTTTCTTGTGTGAATGGGACAGTAAGGCTAGGGGCCAACACTGGTGCAGAAAGAACTGGCCTGTGAGGGAGTCATTAAAACCTAGTGAGAAGAACATTCTATGCAAAACCTTTTAGATCCAAAGAAATGTACTCCTACCACATCTACATATAAAGTTAGGCCTAATGAAACAGTTTGTAAAGGATTTGCCTACAGAGGGACAATGTTTTAAGTATCTCTGCCAAAAGTTTTCACACCTTTCAGACGCTAAACTAAAAGAAGGCGTTTTGTCGGACCTGACATTAGAAAATTGATGTTTGATGTTAACTTTGAATCCACAATGACCTTAAATGAGAAAGAAGCATGGGCATCATTCAAGTAAGTCGTTACAAAGTTCTTATGACATGAAAAAGACCCATAATATGTTTCTATTATAGCTATAATGTTAAAGAAGTTTAAAACTTTAGGATGTTTAATGAGCCTGAAAGTTCACTTTTTGAACAGTCACCTTGATTACTTCCTGGACAATATGGGAGATGTTAATGCAGAGCAAGGAGAGCGTTTTCACCAGGACATTAAAGTGATGGAAAAACGCTACCAGGGCTGCTGGAACACCAACATGATGGGGGACTACTGTTGGTCACTTCACCGAGAAGTTCAGCAAGCGATCCATTGTAGAAAAAGATACACAAGACGCTTCAAAGAAAAAAGAGAAAGAAAATACAAACCAATTCCAGCTGACAAGTGAAACCTCTATTAACACATATCTTTATTTTAAGTAGCTTACTGTAAACACAAACCATGCTTATGTTGTAACAAAGTGTTTCAATTTCCCCGTTTACTGTATAGCATAGGATTTTTATATTATATAATAAAAAGCATATTGCTCAAAAACTATGAGCGACACAAAAAAACTAAGACTAGACTTGGATTCAGCTCATAAAAATCTATAAATATCAGCTATTAAAGTAAAAAAAAGTTTTTCAAAAATTTTTTTTCGTTGGCCTGTGTTGTTTAAACACATCTGTGTGCACTGTATTTAATCTAATCTTGTCCTCACGATCCCTATCAGAGTGATTCGTAGGGGGGTTGTAATATATTACTAGATGCATCATTTAAAGCTGGTTCTTGAAACTATATTAGTAGGCTTTATTGGAATAGTTTGTGTCTGTCTTTAAGTGCCTGCCAGTTCATATTTTTAGCAATTCCATGACACTCCCTTGCACAATAAACAGACCAATGGCCATTTGTGCTGCCCTTCTGTGTAAACATTCAGTATCCCCTGTGATTCCTGTTAGGTACAGGTACCACACACTTCAGCAGTATTTTATGATGGATCATCTAAGTGTTTTGTATGCAATCTCTCTTTTAGAATGATTACATTTCTCAGTATTCTACCAATAAACTAAAGTCTACCATCTGCTTTACCTGTGACTGAGACTATGTGGCCATTACATTACATATCCCCAGAAATTGTTCCACCCAGTTGTTTGTAAGGGTTGACTGATTGCAATTGTGACTTATTGGTATTGTAGTCATATGACTTTTTTTTATGTTTTGTGAAATGCACAGTTTTTTATTTCTGAACATTTAAAGTAAGTTGACAGTCTTAGCACACTTTCAAATCTCATCAAGATCAAACTGAATGTTTGTGCAGTGTTATTCAGATGTTATTTCAGTACTGATAACTGTGTCATGTGCAAAAAGTCTGATGCTACTATTAATATTCTGTGCAAGGTCATTAATGTATGACATGAACAGCAAGGTTCCCTGGGTTACAAATGAAGCTACTTCTATATCTGTCAGTGACAATGTAAAAGTTATGTCTACCCTACCAAGAAACCCTAAATCCAGTCACAAATTTCCCTTGGGTACACCCTTGATTATACTTTCAATAATAAACATACATTTAACAGTGAGGCAAATGCTATTTAGAAATCATGAAGTATTACATCTATCTGACTACTTTAACCCTTGGTTTTTCAGGATTTCATGTGAGAAGAGAGTGAGTTGGGGTTCACATTATCAGTATTTCTGTAATGCGTGCTAGTTTGCATGGAAGCGATCATTCCGTTCATGGTACCTCATTACATCTGAACGCAGAATATTTTCTAAGATTCTACAACAAATGGATGTCAAAGATATGGGATGGCAGTTTTGTGAATTACTTCCATTACCCTTCTTGTAGATGGTTCTACAACAAATGTATGTGAAGAATGTTGGACGGTAGTTTTGTGGATTACTTCTGCTACCCTTGTTGTAGACAGGTGTGATCTAAGCTTTCTTGTAATTATTGAGCACAGTCCTTTGCTCAAGAGATCTGAATGGAAAACAGAAGTTCTTCACAGCCACTGTCTATTATGTGGCTGTGGGCTGCAAACATCTTGCTCCTGTTGCGCTGTATCATTGCCCATCATCTTACAAATTACATATAAGATGATAAAAAAGATTAGGTACCAAGGATGATATTACATTGTCAGAAGATGAGTGACTTAACCAGTGTGGAGTATTACAAGAGTGAGAATAAGTGACTTATATGATGTCTCTTGATACTGTTCAGCAGTCCACACATGATGATCAAGCTAAAAATATGTGATCAGCCTACATAAAGGATGACATAGTTTAGACTGAGGTGGGAAAGAATTACTCATACAGCTCACGGTAGATAGTGATTTGCAACAGTATTTGAGAATTTATACTTGAGAATGAAAATGTTCAAAAATGTATATTTAACCACCACTATGTTAATTATGTAAATAGCTCTTGACGAGTAATCAGACCAGATGCTTAGCAGTTTTAGAACCGTAAAATTCTTTCTAGCAGTGTGATTTGCATGTTTCTGCAGTCTTAACGTGTAATATTTTTGGGAGTATAAAAGTATCCTATGTAACACACATTTCCTCATTAAATTTAAGCTGTTTTTTATAGGAGTGAAATTATGGCCCAACATTCTAGAATTCACTGAGGAAAGAAACAATGTTGCTTCACTATAACATTGTATTATACAGCCTTCTAGCAAAATATGAACTTGATGCAGAAAGAAAAGATAAATTTGCATTGCCCACAATGAGACCGGAAACTTTCTAATCAGGTTCATGATGGTGTTGTCAGCTACTACCTTATCCTAATGAGAATCTAATGGAACTCTGAATGTCTCCTTAATGCAGATAATTATTGTTGCAACATGGTACAGACACAATATCAGAAGTAACACCAACCAAGTTTTATTCTGCTTCCATATGAAGAAAAGAACAACAGAATACAATGAAGTAAAGAACAATACAAAGTCTTGTAACTATAGAACACATCAAAAGCTGTTGAACTCTGCACAAAGTTCAGAAACTTTCTGGACTGTCTGACTGATGTAGTTGCTTCCAAACTGACAAAGCATTTTATAAATTCCAGGTACCCTGAACTCAAGAATGTCCATGAGTAGGTGTAGCACCACTTCCATCTTCTTGTGTGGTCAGAAAATAGCTCTCAAGTGTTATCTCTAAGGTCCTATTTATTTTACTAGATGTAGTCCCATAGAAAGGAAGAAATGCAGCAGAATGATCATTACATCACTGTGGAGCATATTTGCATTTTAGTTTCTTACAGAGTGCTAACTTGATGTCTCAGTTCCTATTGGGGACGTAGCATGATAACTGAGACCGTTTTATACAAGGCTACAGTTACAAGAAAATTGATGCTCAATAGCAGAACTTGTCTTCTGTTTGTTCCAGAATGATGACATTCAATATTGAATTGTGAATTGTTTTGAAACTCATATTACCTGTTCTCTTCTCCTTCAGCACCTGGTTTTCCATAGACTGAAAGTTCATATTACAGAATATTGTAAATTTTGCCCAGTCAACTTGTGTTCTGTGTGTGGTTTAGTTACTTGTCACTACTGGAGTTATCCTTCTTCTACAATATAAGAGGCAATCAAATGAAAATGAGACAGATGCAAAATTAACTGTTCGATTTTGAAATAATAATCACCATACCATAGCTTTCTATAGCCATGTTGCAAGATTGCCTCCAAACAGATTGACCAACCATCTGTTCACCTTCTGGCAAAACAAGAAAGTTTGCACCACTTGGCTGACAGAAACTGAGAAGGACATTAAAGAACTGGGAATAACTGATCTCCAGAATAGACAGTCTGTGAGACACACCCTGAAGAAAGTCTGAGGATTTCAGGGAAAGCCCCGAAGAAAAGGTACCCCCTGGACAGAAAAAAGGAAGAAGTTACACCGGCAGAGGATGTGACAGTACTGGTCAAAGATCAAAGCCCAACAGTTGAACAAGTGTGGTTCAAAGTAGGCCCATTAGAAACAAGAAGAAGATTCACCATACTTGTTAATACACTTTACCCACTGTGAGACATGACGATCAGTTGCCTTCATGGCAAAATGTTTGTGGTTACTTCCAGGACCATGATTGTACCCAGGTGTGTACCTCTTCATCCAAGCTATCTGTCAACATTCCAAGATGTTTGTGCTTGAGTACACACTTCAGTTTCTGAAAAGCATCCACATACTGCTGTTTGTTAATTGTGATTGTGTCCCATTTAGTCATTAAAAAGTAGGCCCTTGAAATAAAATAGAGTGGTCTTTATGACTTTTCCAGAGCTGGCATGCATAGCTTGGATTTATTTGTTGGGGGTGAATCCATGTGCTTCCCTTGTTGGCTCTGAGCTTGATCTCCAGCTCAAAATGATAACACCATGTTTCATCTCCCATGATAAAATGAGACAGGAAATGATATTCTTCAGTGTGGTACCATTCTGGATGCCACAGAGAAGTTTACATTTTGTTCAACTTCTGGACTCAGTCAGGCTGTGTGGAACTCATTGTGCACAAATTTTCTGGAACTGCAGATACTTGATCAGGATGGTATGAGCAGTACTATGACTGATGCGTAACATGAGCCAAACGTCTTCCACCATCTGCCCTCTGTTGTTTGTGACAGCAGCATCCACTGCAGCAACGCCATGTAATAATGACATGATGAACCAGTCCTAACCAAATGGTGTCTTTCAATGACACCCAACCTTCACAAAATCATGTATTCCATATAAACACATGCTCATGTCATACTGTGTTTGCCATATATAGCAGACATTTGTGCATGAATTTCACTTCCCAACACTCCTTATGCTGCCAAAAACCATGCTAAACCTCATTGTTCCTCTTTTCTGACCTCCATAATGAAGTTAGATGCACACACAATTCACTGACCTCACATTGAGCATTTCTAACAGACAGATGGCACAGCAGTGAACATTCACGCTGTTCCTTCCTGATTCCTAATAAAGGGCACTTTTATACATACATCTTCCTGCTGTAGCATTGTGTATGCCGTGCTCATTATCTAATCTGTCTCATTTTCATAATACTGCCTCTTATATGAAGTAACTGATGACAGAGGAATTTTGTGTTTTGTGAAACATGTCTCATGCTACTGTTTCATTTCTTTTGTTAAATAAGACCATTTGTTCTTTGGAGCAGTTGCCAAAGTTTAAAAATATGAATAAGTATATTTATATTATGAGAAGGAAAGCTGCTCCTCACCATATAGCAGAGATGTTGTGTCTACTTGCAACTCAGCATCTCCACTATATGGTGAGTAGCAGCTTTCATTCTCATAATAGTGTTACATTCCATCCTGGATTTTCCATTGTTTTATTGAATATGTATATTCTTCTTTCAACACTGTTTTGAACAGAAGAGGAATGTCTACTTACCCATTACTGAAACAATGATCATAAGAACAAATCTCTAGTCTTCAGAATTCCCTCACCAAGAGAGAAAGCAAAAAGGAAATATGCTTGGTTGGTTGGTTGGTTGGGGGGGGGGGGGGGTGGAGAGAAAGAAAGCTTAAGGTACAGGACAATTGACCAAAGGATAAGTTACCTCACAGCATGGAGAGAGACAAGGTGTAAGTTAAAAGCAATAATTTTTGTCACTTTCACATCTTATTCATTTTTATCAGCACCCTGTCATTGGTTTCAGATCTCTTCTTTGACCTAATGTCTGTATACATGTCATTATTAGGACTTCATTCTCAGTAACTACTCCATTGTTAATTCTGTCTGCTTCCATGCACCTTGCTCTTACATGGCATTACAAACTATGATTCTTTTTGTTTAGTGACATCTGTAAATCTCTGTTTGCTTTGTTTATTTTCTTTATATCAATTTCTCTTCTAACAGAAGTGCTTTAACAGTTATAAAGGTCTATTTTATGCATTTTGTAACCCTGCTCCAGTTATTTTTGTTTCATTAGCTGGTGAAATGACATTCCTCTTCTGTCTGAAATAGTGTTAATATCTTTCTGTTTAATTAAATTCCTGGTTTATTTTAACATGCAGCCTTAATATCAAGTATGTACTTAAACAGCTTAATGGAAGCACAATTTTAAAAATAGGATACATTTCAGGCAGATTGCAGTGTTAGAAGGAATTAAACTCTCACAAACTGAAGAAAGTATTAAAGAAGGAGCAGACAAGCACCTGTTATTCTTAAGCCATCAACAACATCAAAAATACCAAACTGTCACCTTACTTAATTGAGCTGGTAGATTCCCATCACTTATGCTGTCCCAATGGACATACAGAAATTACAACTGAAAAGATAAGGTGATTTAAGAAAACTAGAATTTATTTCCTTAGAGTAGTAATAGATGTTATTAGAGTGAAACTAATAAAAAACTCAAACCTGCATGCAAACATGATCCTTGTATACTGCCCACATTAAAAATATTGAAGTGATTATATAAAAGAAGATTATTACAGTAAATACTGAAATGCTGTCAGAATGACTTTCATCCATAAATAGATTATGTAAGATGTTAATTACACTGAAGTTCAAAAATTCTGATTTCAGATAGAGTTCACACAATTTATATCAACTCCCCACAGTACATAATCAGTTAAACATCACAAATAAAGTACAACTAAAATAAGCTACCCACTGAAAGAAAGTTTATCTTCATAGATCAAATGTGTGTTGCAGTAACTGCTTATTAATTATATTTAGGCATATTTCTCTGTATTTTTTTTGGGGGGGGGGGGGGGGTGGAGGTGGGGTGAATAAGTTGTTTTCCGCAAATCTTATGCACAAGTGTAAGTCACAGTTCAGAAAAATACTTAAGGCTTCATTTTATATTTAAGAAGAGTTAATAAATGTGTGGTAGCCCTATTCTGTTACCTTCATCATTATGAGAAAGGAGTATAACAATTAATGTACATCAAAAATTATCATTCTTACTTTACACCCAAAAATATGACAGTATATTGCTTCTGTACTTCCATTTTGCAATCCTGTGACTTAAGATTTTTTTAATCACTATAAATAATGGTCTGGCAGATGCATACTTGTTCTTTAATAACAACATGCAATCTGATTACATAGGAGATAACATCCCTCAGTATTCAACTTAAAACAAGAGAGAGGGAGGGAGGAGGAGGTGATTCATCGTTTTTGTCTGCATTGCGTTTGAGACACAACTGGGTAAGCAGACAATAGTGCAGCGATGAATTCTGCACTTTAGCTCTCTGATTTTTTTTTCTTTTCTAATAGTTTGCTAAATGGACTTCATCACATTCTCATATGACAAAATTTATACTTACATCATTCTTCTATTGGATTTCATGTTGCATATCAGCTTAGAATTTTATTCAGAATGAAATACATGTTGCAATAAAATATGAACAAGCAACAAACAAGATGTATGAGCCTCCCTAACTTTCAAGTATTTACTAACCAAATTATATCAAAAGATTACATTCAGAGTGTAATACATTGTTAACACATAGATTTGCTATGTTTCTAACTGGACTAACGGGTCATACAAACTAGAAAACTATACGACAGCCTTTTTTTAGTACCTGGTTTGGTTCTGAGCTGTTGTGAACAGAAACAGTGACAGGAGCCGTTACTGGGTGAGAGCTGCTTGGCTCTCCATGGGGCTCAGGTGTTAGTAAGGGACTGGGATCTTCGTAGTCACCAGGAGTCAGATCTTTGTTAGTAAGCCCATATGTACTGGAGCTGTCTTCACGAGAGGCTGAATCCAGCAGCTGTAAGCATGCAATTACACAACTTAGAGCAAGTTACAATAACAGGTAAGACTTTGTGGAAGTAAACAGTATTCTGTTTCCAAAGAATTCACAGCAGCTTCAGATATTCCACAGACAGTAGGAATTTTACTCACTGAATTGAATAGCTGACAGACAGAAAAATATGTATTCCTGACATTGTGCCAGAATGGATTCGATCTGCAGTGTAATAAACACAGGAGAAAAACTTTGAAAAGCCAAGATCACTAGTAAAGTATTTATTTCAATAACTAGATTTGGTGAGACTACATTACCATTTTCAGATCTTATGCTCAACAAATTCACATAATCTCCTCTATCTGTGTTATGTATCACGTCACATCATAAATACGCATGTGAAACTCATGAAAATCACTGAACATTGGCATGCTCACACAAAAGCTGACTACAGACTTGAGAGTCAGTAGTCAGCTGTTGTGTGAGCATGACCACTTATATTTGGCAGCTATTCTTATGTTTGTAAATATGGCTTGTTTTAAATTTGACATGCTGATATCCAGTGATTTTCACGATCTTCACTTGCATACGTGTGATGTGACATGATACATAGCACAGATGGAGGAGATATGTAAATTTGTACAGCATGGAACCCAAAGATGCAAACATAGTCTTGCCTGAAACTGGCTATTGAATTAAATGCTTGGCCTTTTGAACATTTTCTTATAAGTTTAGATGCAAAATAATTAAAACAGTTGTAAGGAAAAAAGGGTTAGATATCACATCCTTGATGCTTATGCAAGCATTGAATGTAGTTATTAGCATTCTACAAGCAACATGTAACCAGTAACAATTTGGTTAATAAAGTGTGTCTTATTGGGAGTAGTATTGATATTTTCATAAATGAAAAGATAAAGGGAATCTGGATATACACCATGCAGTATCATTTAAAAGAATATTTAAGCACACATAAGTAAGCTGAAGCATTCATTGCAGGCCATGTTATGGTGAGCAGAAACAGCTTTGAATTCATCAGTGAAATGAGGACAATTCAAGGTATAGTTTGTATCATAAGAAGTGTGATGTAGAATAAAAAGATATGTGGAAATACAGTCAATGTATACATGGGCATCTGTAGGAATTTTTCAAAGGGTGGGCAAATATCCAGTTTTCATATGAATAATTCGATGAGTGCCGCAAATACTAAATTTGACAAAAATACACAAAACTCATTGCATCTGAAAAGATCGATAGTAAATCTACTTTGTACTTATGAGGTAGATTACTCTGGCATCAAAATGATATGCATATTTCAGTGGTACATGCAAGTACATCTTTTATGTTGTTGATATGAATATGACTGCTGAAATTACATCCTCGTATGATTAAATCAAGAATCTGAATGAGTTATAGAATAAAGCTAGAAAATACTCATTATGTTAAGCTGAAACAATAAATAAAGTTTGGAAATAGAAAATATGTCAGCATGATAGAGAAAGTACTACATTAATTCTTCTCAATATGGGAAAAAAATAAATGAGTAAATTTACTGAACTTTGATGCCTTCTACAATAGTTAGTTTTCTCATAATACCTCACATCTTATCACGTTAATGTATTTATGATTTATGCCATTTCTTTCATACTATATAATGCTTATTGTGAGTGGCATAACTGAAGTTCAGCAAAATATATTTTCCAAGATACATTTTTTATTTTTGGCTAGGTAAAATACAGCCCAGTGTCAGTGTACATCACAATTAATGTGGGGAAACCTCCCAAAACTGTCCTCGTGGCAGAATCAACTTTTAACAGCCTGGGACTAAACCAAGGCAATGCTCATGTCTCCCATGTGTCACATGATTGTGCAGCTCTACTAACTGGAAAGCAGAATTTGTAGTTTTGTGACTGTATGTGGTGCTGTATTACACCCATAGACACTGAGAACATCCCAGTCCTGGAGAGGAAATTGTATAGAGCCTGAAATTGCACACTTTTCCCCTCTCATCTAGCACAAGAACAGTACTTTATTTTTTGATTATGATATACAGTATTTGAGATTAAGTACAGCTGTCTACACCTATAGTATACTACGGCTGTGTTCTTATTAGTGTACCACAATAGCTCATTCATGTAAAACTGAATGAAGAATCAGCAAGCCCTCATTGTGATCCTTGATCACCAATAAAAAGTTAACTACTGCTGGTATTCCATTGTGGAGCAAGGTCGGGATGTCTTTTTGAGAATCGGTTAGTGATGAGCGGCATTGCTTCTGTGGTTATGATATCTTGGGAATTGTGCTGAACCCATGTGCCATAGTCTAATTATCTCATATCTGTGGCCTAGAAAGGTGAGAACAGAGAAGTGGCAGAAAAGATTGAAGGCACTGTTCTGTAGAGGCGTGCATCCAGCTTGACTGCAGAACAGTGACAAAACCTCAGCTGCAACAAGGAAATCAGCATGGGCAAGTGTCCCCTTTTGTTCCATTCTCCTTGTGGATGCTAATGAATGTATGAATACCTGAATCACAGAAGAAAATGAATAAACAAGTGTAAATATTACAGTGCCACTGTGTGCTGCTAACATTCATCCTCCACAAATGGTACACAAGAGTGTTATCACAAATATATGAGAGCTAAGTGAAGTCAACTGTGCTAAACAAAGTAGGACATGTACTTTTGCAAGATATGAAAAAAGTTCTCGTTAGCAATAAACTTATTTTGCAGGGTTTATTAATCCATGCACATGTTTCTTAATATTTAGTCCTGCTGCTATCCTTCTGACAGTGCATGAAGTAACTAGATATGTCGCGCAGTGTTACCATAAAATTTAGATTTATGATCTTTGGCCTTTCAAATTTATAGAGGGAATGTGATTTAAACTTTCATCAGGAATCTCAGCAAATAAGCTTGCAATCTGGGTTATTGACTGTCACTGGGAATCAGTAAGACTACGTTACTGTATGCTGTAGCAGTGAATGCAAACTTCCCTTTCAATTCACAACTTTCCCATTGACACTTTTAGAAGCTGTGTGACAGATTTGTCCCATACAGCCTGACATGGGAGCATATGGACATCAAAGACATCAAAGTTAATTTTTTTTAGAGTTGTTGACCATGACCGGTTGTGACAAGAACATTATAGGCAAGATTAGTACTGGTGATGTTTTGTTTACGATCATGAAACAAAGTTTCAGATTTCCAAACAGGTAGGGTCAAAAGACCCGTGCTTCCAAAAATCCAGGGTAATGAACCTGTTTTTTTGTTAGGAGTGTAATTTTTCACAAAGAATATGTGTTTTCAAGTGGAACAGTAAGCAATGAATCCTACTATTCCCTTCATGAAATGCAAGTTCTAATGTTTCATTCCATTCACTATATTTGTCACCTCTGGTCTATTTCTTCTTCTCAAAACTAAAAATACTCCTGAAACTTTCAAGATTCAACACAATAGAGTAGATCCACAAAAGTGTAACCAACAAAGTTGAGGCAATTCTGAAAGAAGCTTCTCTAAGGCCCTGAGTTTTAAAAATCATGTTGAGCAATGTATCGTGCCAAATGGTTTGTATTTTGACTAAATGAACAGTCAGATCTCATGCACTGATGGTTTCAAATTTGTTACTTCCGTAGTTCAGCGACTTAGGATTTTACTATATACAAGATGGTCAGAAACAGTCTGAAAAGCGTGTAATGGAGTTGCAGGGGAGGTTGTGCTGAGAAATAATTGTTAAGGAAAAAAATTGGATACATTGTGCCATTTCTCAATCACTTAACATTGAAGTTAGCCAGTCAGGCTGCCACATGCACAAATTCAAGCAGCCTGGTAGAGACTGTGTCACCAAACTTGTTCTTTGTTTGGTGTCCTGAAACTGAACTAAGTAGCTTTTGCTCACTTCCTAAAAAGGCACATTTTAACTGGTAATCAGCATTCCAAGAGTGGCAACTTACAGATCCACAGATGTTTGTGCATTACCATATTTTAGCACATGCAGCTGCTTGAATTCGTGTGTACACTGATCTCACTTGCTAATTTCAATGGTAAATAATTCGGATATGGTATGACATACTTAATTTTTTTTCTTTACAGTTATTTCTCAGTACAGCATACACTGCAACACCCTTACATGCTTTTCAGACTAATTGTGACCATCCTGTATATATGCTCTAAGCTCCATGATTTCATTTATGTGGTCACTGTGCAATATATGTTTGCTTATTAAAACATAAAATTAAATGTTCATATTTTATTAGCCTATAAATGAAGTAGCTGTTCTGTTTATGGATGAGACTTAACCAATCATCACTTTGCTCCTTGTATATACCTCAACTGATAATCCACGACCATTCAGGGTCTGAAGAAATATGTTTTCTATAGTAGTTAGGTGTATTTTTCCATGGGGTTTGCACTAGTGATTATTATGCTGCATACTTCAGTGTCTATGATGCAGTCAAGGAGATGAATTACACTGCAATACAAAATATCTCATTTCACATAAATGATAACTGTTCATTTGAAAATAATGAGGAGAGAAACTAGTGACAAATATGAGCATTGAGACAATTGCTGAAATGTGCTCGGATTGATTGAATGGAATAGCTCTGCTCACAAAAGGCAAATGACCAGTTTGAAGTCCTGAGGCATCATGCAATTTTATCTGTTACATTATTTCTGCTTTTCTTCATTCTATATTGCTGTTAATACTTTATCACTATAAAATAATGAAACATGTTAAACTCTCTAGATAGTATATGTTTATTTAAGTAGTTTTCAGTAAGTTACACCCAGAATAAGACTATTTGTTATTTGATATTTCCTATAGCATTGTTGCACTGGCTGTCAGTTGCACCTTGGTTAAAGATCAGACAACAGGGAGTGAGCTATGATTGTTGACATTTAAATGTCCTGCCAATAGTGACTGACAGTGAAATACTTATATTCATTACACTACCCGAAAACTGCAAATGAACTAGCGCATGGCAATGGCAGACAGTCTGTGTATGGTATTATGACCTCTCATTGCAGAAAATTAGTCCCAAGGTGTGAAATGTCAGTTAAAATGTAATTTCAAACTATAATTCACATTTAGTTCCCATTGTAAAAGAGCCAATGGAAAGAAAATGAAATGCACAACAGTGCTTCAACATTGTAGTTACCCCATGACTGTAAGCCTACAAGACAAAAAATTAGTCACTCCCAGGTAACATCGTGCTGATACCATGTAATGCTGCCTTTAGCCATGATAATGGCCTCAGTCAGGTGAGAAAATGAATCCACAAATTTCTTCAGGTATGCCAAATCAAGCTGAAACAACTCATCTGCCTTCTACCTATTTTTAATCTATACATATATAAATTCAAGCCCCATACATATGTAAATTGAATTCCCCTATTGCAGTTCTGTCTGTATGTTAGGGCTATTCTCAGCAACTACTGTAGGGATTTTGATATGATTTTCGGTAATAAATAGAATGATCCATGAGGAAGGTTTGTGTATATACAGGTAAATTGTAAATATTTCAAACAAATTGGCTGCTCCACAATGAATTAAAGTCCCCTGCTACTATGAAATTGATGCCACAGCCCTATAATGGTGAATGCCATAACTCTTTGGAATTGCTCACAGAGGCATAAGGCTGTCTGACTGCAGCACCAGGTCACCATACCAATTTTGCATGGCAGTGGGTGCTTCAACAGAGTTGCATGACGGAGTGCACTTTGTACCGCTGTTGTGTGGTAAAGGGTCTCTCGTAACGATGTTGCAGGCAGACAGAAGGTAATAATATATTACTGGCATGTTGTTGTTGTTGATGGGGTCTTCAGTCCTGTGACTGGTTTGATGCAGCTCTCCATGCTACTCTATACTGTGCAAGCTTCTTCATCTCCCAGTACCTACTGCAACCTACATCCTTTTGAATCTGCTTAGTGTATTCATCTCTTGGTCTCCCCCTATGATTTTTACCCTCCACGCTGCCCTCCAATACTAAATTGGTGATCCCTTGATGCCTCAGAACATGTCCTACCAACCGATCCCTTCTTCTGGTCGAGTTGTGCCACAAACTTCTCTTCTCCCCAATCCTACTCAATACTTCCTCATTAGTTATGTGATCTACCCATCTAATCTTCAGCATTCTTCTGTAGCACCACATTTCAAAAGCTTCTATTATCTTCTTGTCCAAACTATTTACCGTCCATGTTTCACTTCCATACAGGGCTACACTCCATACAAATACTTTCAGAAATGACTTCCTGGCACTTAAATCTATACTCGATGTTAACAAATTTCTCTTCTTCAGAAACGCTTTCCTTGCCATTGCCAGTCTACATTTTATATCCTCTCTACTTCGACCATCATCAGTTATTTTGCTCCCCAAATAGCAAAACTCCTTTACTACTTTAAGTGTCTCATTTCCTGATCTAATTCCCTCAGCATCACCCGACTTAATTCGACTACATTCCATTATCCTCGTTTTGCTTTTGTTGATGTTCATCTTATATCCTCCCTTCAAGACACCATCCATTCCGTTCAACTGCTCTTCCAAGTCCTTTGCTGTCTCTGACAGAATTACAATGTCATCGGCGAACCTCAAAGTTTTTATTTCTTCTCCATGGATTTTAATACCTACTCCAAATTTTTCTTTTGTTTCCTTTACTGCTTGCTCAATATACAGATTGAATAACATCGGGGAGAGGCTACAACCCTGTCTTACTCCCTTCCCAACCACTGCTTCCCTTTCATGTCCCTCGACTCTTATAACTGCCATCTGCTTTCTGTACAAATTGTAAATAGCCTTTCGCTCCTTGTATTTTACCACTGCCACCTTTAGAATTTGAAAGACAGTATTCCAGTCAACATTGTCAAAAGCTTTCTCTAAGTCTACAAATGCTAGAAACGTAGGTTTGCCTTTCCTTAATCTTTCTTCTAAGATAAGTCGTAAGGTCAGTATTGCCTCACGTGTTCCAGTATTTCTACGGAATCCAAACTGATCTTCCCCGAGGTCGGCTTCTACTAGTTTTTCCATTCGTCTGTAAAGAATTCGTGTTAGTACTTTGCAGCTGTGGCTTATTAAACTGATTGTTCGGTAATTTTCACATCTGTCAACACCTGCTTTCTTTGGGATTGGAATTATTATATACTTCTTGAAGTCTGAGGGTATTTCGCCTGTTTCATACATCTTGCTCACCAGATGGTAGAGTTTTGTCAGGACTGGCTCTCCCAAGGCCGTCAGTAGTTCCAATGGAATGTTGTCTACTCCGGGGGCTTTGTTTCGACTCAGGTCTTTCAGTGCTCTGTCAAACTCTTCACGCAGTATCATGTTATATAATGTTTTAATATATTTACCTACGATTATATATATGATCAATGCACATATAAGGCTTGGTTTTGAATGTGCCTTAGCACCATGAATGATGAATGCATCAGATGATGCTCAGTATGGTGCCGTGTAATGCTTATTTAAATCGTTACTACAGGATTCGTACCAAAAGTACACTAATAATGTAATTTGTAAAGCTGTAATTGTTTTATGACTTTTGCCTTATTTCATTTTTAGACAGTATGTGTCCAACATACAGTAATGAACAGCATTTTTGGTAGTAATGCTTGGTATTATAATCTGCTACAAAAATATGGGGCTGTGTACAAGAGGGTGTGCTATGATATCACCTCCCGGCTTTGTATGTTCTGTTTCAATGCTATGTTATTTTGTAAAAAAAAAAAAAAAAAATTTTAACATTTCATTTAATGTAAAATGGATATTTTCATTTGATTGCTACATTATTTTGTGAAACAAAATTATCAGCATTTGATATTTCTTTACTTTTAAAAATCTTTTCATTTAATGACAATGGTTGCTGCAGCACCATAGAAAACTAATAGGCATCAATATGCACATGCTCATATGTATGAGGGCAACACCTGCAGATATGTCTTGTTGACTACTGTAGATAGTATTTGTCAGACTGGTTGTGTCAGTCAGCTGCAACAGACACACAGGCTAATCAATGAGGGTACTTATTGCTCACTGTATGCTTTGCTCTATAGAAGCCTTTTGTCACCATATTGTATGAATAATTATGGCTAAGAGCAAGGTATGTCTATAAGCGTTGAGTATCTGTAATGTGGACATACATATTGTTTGTAACATATGAATAATTGTGGCTAATAGCAAGGTATTTTTATAAGTGTATGAGTACCTATAATGTTGACATACATACTGTTTGTATGCATTATTGTTAGATATGTACTTTGTGATTTTTAGTTGTATGGTTTGAGAATGTGTGTGTCATTCAGAAACCAGTAACCAATACAGCTGAATTTTATGTCAATGCAAATAAGATGGATGAAACAAAAAATTATCCAATTTCCTCATTTTTTGTACAACTTTCACACAATTATGTTGCAGAGCCCATTCACTTTATACTTCCAGTCATTAAAATTGTCTTATTCTACATTTTATTGGCATTCTGGCCAGAACAGCTGGAGATAGTAGTCATATGTGTGTGAGGTGTGCTTGCTTTTGTGAATGTGTGTGCATTTTTCTTTTGTGAAGAAGCCTTTGGCCAAAAGCTTGTACGTAACAGTGTCTTCGTCATACCTGTCTGCAACTCTATGCACTGTCATTATGGTGAGAGTAGCAATCTATCTTTTTCATAATATTGTTGATATTTCAATCTGGACTTTTCATGGTTTCACTCTACACTGTATTTATGCTTTTCTTATAAGGCCATGTGGAAAATATATAGCAGCAGTATTTATAGAATCCATAATTTGCTTTATGGTCAATCTACATTTCAGACTCCAGGGCTTATAAGCATTGATGCATACCTTGTTTTCCTCATTTTCTGCCCGAGGCAGTTCTCGCAGTGTTGCATAGTCACCATCATCTTCTGACTCTTGCTCCAAACCATTCTGTGGGCCCTTCTTGCCTTTGCTCCCAGTTTTGGGAGACTTTGCTAAGAGACACTTTCCTTTCCTGTAATAGATGTACCTCCAAAGTAACATCAAACTAATTTGCAAAATGTTTCTAGTAAATTATTTTGGAGCCACACTTACTTTGATGTTGAAAGTGAATCATCAAATGTGACTTTGTGTTTCGTATTTGTGCTTAATTTGCGATTCAACCATGTTAATCTGTCAGAATCTGGAGAAGTCTTTGGTGAAGGTGGTTTTGGCCGCAACCAGTACACTTGTTCCTCATTTATATCATCAATACCTGCAAAAATGTGCACAATAAGAAAATAGAAGTACAGCAATTTATGGAGGAGGATATGAAACTATGAAGGTAATAAATCAACAACAATCATAATAAACTTAAGGAACATGCAAATATGTATATCTTTTCCAGTTCTTTCATTGTAACTTAGTATATGATTAATCCAATGCATTATCAAGGGGGAGTGGGAAACGGGACACTTTATTAAAAAAACATACATTTTAAAGAGGTACTGATGTGTAAGTAGGGGCCAGAACCTGAAAATATCTGTTAGCACTCCCTCAGCAATATCAACACACTTTCAATAACATGTACTACCAAGGGGGGAGGGAGGGGGATACTTTGTGACCACCACAAAAAAATTTTAAAAAATGCAAATGTTGTTCATTGCTGTTGACTTTTACACTTAACAGGCTTTTTAGGGAGCTATTGATATGAGGCCATGAAGCTGGAAATGTTGAATATGACTTTCACTGGGGAAAGTGACATCTACTACTGAAACTTAAATTTTTGTGTTAAGTTTAAACTGAAAAGTTTAAAACTTATGTGGAATCTAGTAGAAAAATTCATTAAAAAGAAAAACATTTTTTGAATAGTTTAAAGTATAAAGTAACTGACTAGATTACAATATTTTAGAATATTGGACACTAGGTACCCTTCTACCCCTTTGTACCACAAGGGTTAAAATTTCCACACATAATGGTACTTAACAACATAGTGGCTCTTCTTGTGAACTTAAGTTCGTTTTCAGAGCGTATACATAGCTTCTCTGCCTAGGATTGGAACCTTACTAGGCCAAGGTGCGATATTAGGTGAAGTGATGGGAAGAGGGGGGGGGGGGGGGGGGGTTGAAGAGAAGGAAGAAACAAAGGGTATAAGAAGAAGAGACAGGGAGAAAAGTGGTTAGAAATACAGCATCATTGAATCTTCACCATGGCATAGGAAGATTTAGCAGTATGTTAAACGCAGTGATGTAGGGTAGGTTGTTGGGTGGAGAGAGGCACGTAAATAGGAAAGAGAGACCACTAAGAGAACAATATGATTGTTGTTTCAGCAACCTATAAAGGGAATGAAAGTTATAACGTACTGGTGTAAGGTGAGGACTGGCATAAATTAAGGATAATGAAAAGATACCTTGGATAAACAGTTATGCAGCAAATATTAAAGTTGAATGTGGTGTGCTAAGTTGCATGTTTCACTGTTCTATGGCCAACCTTACTCTTGGCCTCAATTTACAGTGGTCATTCATGTGGGTGGACAACTGGTTAATGATCATGACCATATAAAAAGCCTTTCAAAGGTTACAGTGGATTTTATATGTGATTGGATAGTATATTCCATTGACAAGACAAATTGCTACAAAAATCATTCTGTGTTGATATCAGTGTCACTTGTCACAAGTAACATTGTGGTTCCTGCCGTACTTCTCTTTCATTTTAATAGCCTCTTTGCAATTTCTTACTCCCTCCATTAATTTTGCCTTAATTACAATGCCTGAGAGATATGCCAGGTTTTAGAGACATGTACATTATTTAATATTTCTGAGCCAATGATAATGTCATGACATGTGTGATATAATTATACATTTTATGCTCCTGATAATGGTTTCAACTGGGAGTCATGAAGAAACTCACACTCACAGGCAGCAGCTGGGAAAGTCACTGTTATGGGTGTCACGCAAACAGAACATGTACCATACATGAAGGTACAAACCACTGTAGATCTCCACTAATTTTTCATTTAAACGACTGCCGGACTCATAAAAATAGAACCTCAATAGGCATGCACCATAAGATATTTTCAGCTCAGTGTGGGGGGATCTGTAGCATATTTTCCCCTAATGATACATCATCATTATCTCTACAAAAAGTACAAAATGCATAAGTTTTAAAAACGTTTGCAGGTTACTGACTTGAAAGTGGACTTACTTTGTGCAGCCTTCGGCTTTCGCTCAGCAGCAACACGGTGCACAACACTCATGATGGCACGCTTTGGTGAGCTCTCCGTAATAGCATAGGTGCGGCCATTGCCTATTACAAGTAGTGGTGCACCAGGGCCCGCATCACGGGATGACAGCTTTACATCAGCCACAAGTCTCACAGACCGAGGCGAACGCACCTCGGCACGAGCCACACTGACCCGGAGACGAAAAGCCCAGCGTCGCTTAATGGTGAGTAGGAGCCACAACAGCACCCAGAGTAGAAGGTGTGAAATGCCACCTACTACACATGCGAGTACTGCACCATCTAGGCTGCCACGATATACAGCTGTGTAATCATGCAGGAGTGGCGCATTGCAGACAGCAATGGCAAGCAGAGCACACAATGCTGCACAATGTGTGAAGTACCCCCAGCCACGTGCTGCAGGTCGCCGTCCCAGCACAGCCCGCCGTTCTTGCTCTGCATGCACAAATGAGAGGAACCTGCAAAAAGAAAAAAAAATTGTAAATTATAATTGACAGTACAGGCACAAAACTAGATTACTTACAGGGTGACAAGTGTGACTGACAAAATGGGATTTGAACATGTTGCAGGGAATATCTTTACAATACATCACTGGCTTAGTGGTTGGAAGAACTGACATTTTAATAAATGTAATATATGTTAGTAGCATACGATAATGGCTGTAAGCAAACTTGTCAACATTGTATGTTAACAAGGAACAGTTGCTTGACATATATCACATAGCACATAGATATGATGGCAAGAGATCATTAATTTCTTGTCCAGCATGTGGAACATCATGGTGACAAGGCTTCAATTTTTGTAATAGTTTGAAGAAACTCTCCACTCGAGTTGCACTTTTCTTTTTATTTAAAACCACAACCTGTCCGCAAGACTGTTATCTAGTGGTGTATGTCAGGCATCCTGATATGGCTCATAATGTTCTTTGCCCTCCCAGGACACATAACATAGACCACTAGACAATGGTTTGGGGAGCCAAAACTTGTCATAATTTAAATGAAAGAAACATACAACTGGTGTGGATATTTTCTTCAAAACAAGAGATGATGTCTAAATATAATATCTGGAAGATACTATCGCATGGCTGTATTCCCAATATCTCACTCTATTAGAGTGAAAATGCCTCCTGTGGTGCTGCTGAAACAACAAGCACAACATTTTCTTATTGTGATTAAAAAAAAAAAAACCATGAAAAAATCTAGTGTACCCCATCATTCAGTCACACACTTTAATGATCACATCAACATTGGCATCCACAAGTGATGGCCGGGTGGGGTGTGTCTCCCTCCCCTGGAATCTGAAGTAAAGAGTTTTTATTCAGATATTGAGTTGATAAACATCAGCTCTCTTGGGTATAATAAGTTTTTGTTGTCATCCATAAAAATTTAGTTCTTATGGTGTGACATATCTCAAAATTCATCAAGTTATTTATATAAAAAATAGCAATTTCAGAGTCTTGCAACCCCCCACCCAGCCCCATCCACCACTCCCCGCTTGGAAAAATTGCTGTCGAACCCATGCACATCAGCAAAACCTGGACCTCACAACAGGGAATCTGTAGTAGAAAGACAAATTTGATCATGTGCCAGACATTTCCATCATCAGTTTTTCACTCTGCTTTTCTGTGTTGGAGAAACTGCATATCTGTTTTTACATTGTCTTTAATGAAATGTTTCGGCACACTTAAGATAACAGGGCAGTGGCAATGTGAATCTCAGTCCGTGCTTGTATTGTTTGGTAACTTGTCTCCTCTAGTCACAAATCAATTAAATGGTGCCAGAAATTCCCCATGTGAAAGAAGAAACACGTGGCGCAGAAAAAGAATTTCGCCTTTTGTTTACTAACAGCTATATGTTACAAGCCATGGATGCTGTTCAGCTAAATTTTGTTGTGTGGAAAATGGGGGCCATTTCTCGTGTACAGAAAGCCACCTTACCTGCCATAACCGTAGAGATAGAGGACAAGACTGGATGCTAGAACCAGCACACTGGAGAGTACATAGAGCACCAATGTGACCAATGGATTGAGCAAGAATGGTGACTCATTACCGCCAAGAATGGGGAGTGCTTCTGCAGCACCGACTACCTGCACCTGTAAGCGAGAAGAAGTCACAATCCAAGTTGTCTCAAAACTGCTCATGTCACATGTAAATGATAAAGTCTAGAAACTTCTAAAGTCATAGCTATACAATTTACAGACAGATGTTCTTCCACAATCCAGATACCTTTGAATTATCATAAATATATATTTTCAATCCTTGTTTCATTCAAAATTTCTGCACTTAATACTAAACAATCAGTTCCCTGCAATATGCCAAATGTCTGTATTGTTGCTTGGGGGAATTGTCTTTATGCTCTTAATTTCTTATCAGCCCTGAAACAAATTGCGTGTACAGTTACTTTCTCTTTCATATTATATGTACTGTGTGTGATAGGGTAATCTGATGAATTCGTATCCACTGATATTTTGTCACAACTATCTGTGAAATGTTGAGACTATTATTGAATATTAGCACTACTCATACCATTTCAGTACCGCAGCTATTATTTGTTATTAGAATTGCACTTCTGTCACCGAAGTTTGTTTTAAAGACTTCCATTATCATTATGCAGCTTTTATTTTATCCATCTTTTAATTTAAACTGAAACGTTTCATGTCCCAGTAGGAATAGAATATTGCTATGGATCAATAACTTTTCAGAGGAAAAAAAAAAAAAAAAAAGGATCTCCTTAGGAAACAAAATCAAAAGAATGAAAATGCAGTGCAAGAATAAATAAGAACATTGCCACTGAAAGTTTGTCACTATAGTGTCTCATTGGTATTGTACAGTTAGGCATGCTAGTGCATCAGGCATTAACGATCAATGTGTAAGAAGAATTTTTCTTTATTACTTTAAACTTTGTCCATAAATAGGAATGAAGTTCAAATGTGTAAGCAACTGGCCAAGCAGCACATGAGTTAATCCTCAATAATAATTACCAAGATAATATTTTGCTTTCAAGTAACAAGACATATTTTTCTCTGTCTGGGTATTTCAGTGAACAGACTTGTCTGTACTGGTCAGCTGTTAACCTATGAGAAGTTCACAAGTGACCAGTTCTCAGTGATACATCATGTGACATAAAGTTTCAACATGTGGCATGTTGAAGAAGAAGGACAGAAGATTAAGAGTTTACTGTCCCATGACAACGAAGTCATTAGAGACAGAGGACAAGTTCAGATTAGGGAAAGAAATTGGACATGTTGTCTCAGAGAAATAATCTCAGAACTCGCCTTAAGTGATTTGGATAAATCACAGATGACTTAAATCTGGATGGCCACCCAGAGATTTGATGCATCATCCTAGAGAATGCAAGTCTAGTCTGCTAACCATTACACCATCTCGTTCGTTTAGGTGTACTGGTCTTAGGTAACTCACAAGGCAACAGTAATGTTTTTGTTGGCAGATAACAATGTAGCACAACTTCCTGCTATCAAAACAATAAGTTTGGTTCAAATGAAATTTAGCTACAATAAAGTGGAGCAATAATTCCCACGCAAGTCTCCAGAAAATTTTTCTGGGGTGTTTGATTTCATGACATGGTAATATTCTATTGTCAGAATGTATGCCTATTGTCAGAATGCTCACCTGACATAACCATGATTTCAACCTTTGAGATTATTTCAAAGATGTAGTGTTCAATGTTCAATGACATTCAGTTACAGAACTGAAGAATGTCATTCAGTAGGAAATTTCAGCAACTCCACCAGTGATGACAGAGTGAACAATGGGAAGTTCCCAAATGAAGTTATATGAGTGCATGAGGGGAAAAAAATGATAAAACTGGATGACAATATTTAAGTAAACTATAACATATTTTATAATTTCAGTATTGTAAGTAAAACTGAGAAATTGAATTTTAATTTCACTCATTAAACTATGTATATACTATTTAAAAAATAAGATAATCTTATTATGCCTCCAAAAACATTAGATTATTCTATTGGAGACCCTGTACAAATAAAAGGTATTTGTCTTTTGAAGCACAGATGAGTCGATGTGCTATGAGCAACAATGTATTTCCCCCTACAGTACAGGTGCTCTACCATTACATATCATTTATGTGTGTATAGTTATCAGTTTTATGGCCTTGCAGAGTGGATGATTGTATGGAATGGTTGTGAAGTATATTTTTGTGTTAATATTTACATAAATGGATGAGGAAGTGAAAGGAAGGAAGAGAGTGAGATCTGACATTGAATATTTTTGAGTGCAAAGAGTTGCTGAACTTAAATTTGTCACCCAATTGTGGGTCACAATAAATTGTGACTGTGGTGTCTCCGTAGAACAGTGCAGACAAGATCTGAGATTTAGTTGAGGGCCCTTGGATACTGTACAGTGATCAGGAAATGATCACATCTATCCTTATCTTGTCACTCAAATACCCATGAGGTTAGAATTCACTTTATTAGTTCTTGATCAAGATTCATCTGTTGAGACAGTTTAACATCATTGACCATGAGATGAGTGTCACATGTTATACATGTGTATGTCATAATCTGAAGCTTTCGTAGTCAGGAGCATCTGCCTTCCTAATGAAATTACTCAAGAAGCTATTATCTACTAGCATATATGTAATCAACATGCAATGCCATTTTATAATAATTGGTGTTTGCTTCATCAGAATACTGTGAACTTTGCAAGACAGAATTAAACATGAAATTGGAGAACCTTGTAGTCAACTAATTAGATTTTCTGACTGATGTATCAGCTTTCAGATCATCCAGTCAGAGGTGCCGGTACTGGTGGCTGAATATATGTGAGGCGTGCTTGCGTGTGTGAAAGTGCATGTGTTTTCTTTGCTGAGGAACACTTGGGCCAATAGTTAAATGGATAACAGTGTTTTTGTTGTGTTTGCCTGCGACTCAATGGGTCATCTTTATTGTGAGTAGCAATCTATCCTATTCCTAATATTGCCCAGCATAGAAGATGTATGGGGCAAATGTTCACAGTGTAATAGTGAAGGTTCTGTTTGGTACTTGTTTGCCAGAGTCCTCTTGTTATCAGAACTTTCTGTCAAACATCTTAGTGCTATATGAAACCAAAATTTCCTGTTGAGCATCATGTGCAACATCACAACATTACAGATCTGCAATTAAAATTATAAGGTCCTGTCCATCAGGAACGGATATATTGTAAAACTATATAGAGACATAATACCCAACACTTACCACAACTGAAATTGTTAATTCCCATAATTGCACACATGGATGTGCTAGTGCTTATAAAAAATGTGAAAGTTCCTCTCTAGATAAGCTTAGCAACAGAAACATTGATAATAATGAGCAATAATGATCTGCTGAATCAAAATATTTGACTATATGTTTTGCAGTTTTCTTTACTGAGGTTTTGCACTCAGAAAATAATTTATTGCAATTTGGCACTCTGCACAAGAATGTAGCCACTTCCACTAATTAGTGAGTACAAAATAGTACTATATTCTCACCTTGTACAGAACGCAGACACCAGCATAGGCGAGCAGGCTCTGCACTCCATTAGCAAGTAATTGCAGTGAGAAGAGTGCTCCAAATGCCTTGTTGGTGTGCCAGAAGACAGCTGGGTATCGGACGGCGTAGACTAGTAAAGCGGCAGCATAATTGGCGAACTCTGCAGACACTGGCCCGATGGTCAGTGCGGGTTCACGCAGCTGATCTCCAGAGATAGCGAGCCTCGCAGCAGGTGGCACACTCGTGGTCATGTTGGTGGCAGTTAGAGGTTGTGGAGTGGGAAGTGCCCCACCAGTTGCTGGTGCACTGCTGTTGCCATCCGAGGCGGATCCCACTGTCGGACCACCTTCCACTACAGATAGCGGCGTTGTTGCTGGAGTTGTGCTCAGAAAACTCAGAACAACCAACCTATCACGGTTGCCAACGACAAAGTCGAGGTCGGTGTGCCATATCGCCTCTGAAAGATATAACAGTTCTTGTTATAACGATGAAAGATAGATCAGATGAGGCACTTTGTTATTCTATAGCTACATCATGAAAAGAACTTTGTTGATGTGGAACATGTACAATAAAATAACCTATGGATTACATATTTTACAAAATAACTGTTATGTTTACGTTTAATCTTCATGCCAAAAATTATAATAGAAGTAGTTCTACCTCTTTACCATGAACTCATGATGAAAGAATTGTTATTTTTAAATGATACTCACACAACTGTAATGTCAATTGAAGATCTCAATTCTGCACAGCCAAACAGAGGTGAATTCTGACTCTTGTTGCAAACTCCTTAACAGGTATTTCTAATACTGAACTATTTTGCTCTGCTTCTAATGTTTGCAATTTTTTTGTAATATGTTTACAAATGGGCAAAAATTTCTTCCATACTATAGGAAATGCCTCTAAATATTCTACATATACTCTGGCACAAAAGTGGTTGGATGTAGTGTATTAATAAATTATGAGACAAAATTGCTGGCCAGGACTTAACTTTAGGAGGCAATAAACAGACATAAAAGTAGTAGTGATGACACGATCCAAACTTTCAGATCAATTAGTTCCTTCCTCTGGAAGCAGAGAGAGATATGCTGGGGAAAGGTAAGAAGAACAAGCAGGGTACTCAGACTCTAGGATGAGAGATAACCACCTGTAGTGAAGACAAGGTTACAGGAGTCTAGTTCCAGCAGAAGTGGGACGCTGGACTACTGAAGGCATTGATACGTGTGTTTGTTGTCACAAATCATATTTGTAAACTGTAGTGACAATTTTAGCAGATGGATTAAAATAGCTGCTCATCATATTTTCAACTGGTACATTCACTGCAATTTGGTAGCTACTGCTGACTTTTCTCTCTTTGAGAACGGGAAGCTGCCAACTCATTATTTACAAATGCAACAAAAAGAGTATCAATATGCTCCCCCAGTGCTGTTATTCTGTTAATCCACTGATTTATATCACTGGTCCGCGGCTCTACCCTTTAAGTGCTACTCCTGTGAATATAAGGGTCCTCTGTTCAAACACTCTATAATACTGAAATATTTCTCCTTCCAAGTAACCCTGTGATAGTTCGTTGGGGGGCAGCTAGACTTGGGGGGTATGGAGTATTTTTAATATGAATAGTGACTTGTAGGCAGCCATAAAACAGTTTCAGTTCTGACCCTGTCACAAACCTGGGTAAATAATTTTGTTGAAAGATAAACACCTCACTACACTACATTTTTTCCCCTGACAGCTAGTGGGGATGGGGGGGGTTCTTGGTCCATACTAAACTCAGTAAGATCAGAAGAAGGGAAGCTAGGCCTGTAATCCATTGTAGTGTTAATATTCAGAAATGGATTTCTAAGGCTAGTGTGACAAGTATTGAAAGAGTTTTGTAAGTTTTCAAGCACACATATATTGAACTGTCATGCTTCTCAATGTATTTGAAGGCCCAAATTAAATTGTGCCCAATTTGTGGATACAAATTCGACAGCAAAATGACTAAAAATATTTCCATTAACACTTATTTATTTTGAAATAATGAGTTTGTGATTAGAGATAGCAGCCTTTGAAAAATATAATACTCATATCTAAAAGGAAACTAACTCTAGATTGGTTAATCAACATGCTCTAAAAAACTTCTGAAGAGGGCATCGACAAGAGGATTGCTTACGAAACACTCATGCCATCCATCGTAGGATATTGCTCAAATGTATCAACTGGTACTAAATATTACTAACGGAGGATATTGAATGAATACAAAGAAGGGCAACATGAATAGTCACAGATTTGTTTGACTTTTGGAAGAGTGTCGCCAAAATGCAGACAAACATGAACTGGTAGATGCTTGACTGGAGATGCCAGTTATTCAGCAAAAGTCTAATTACGAAGTTTCAAGGACAACTATTAAATGAAGAATATAGAGACCTTCATCATCCCTCTGTGTGTCACTTCGATAGAGACTGCAAAGAGATTAGATTAATTACTGCACACACAGAGTAATTTAAGCAGTTATTCTTCGCACAGCCCAAAACAGATGAAACAAGTGACTAAAATTGGAAAGTAGGATTGTGTATGGCAGGCATTCAGCGAAAAATCAATGGCTGGCATTTGGTTGGAATTGGGAATTAGTCATATGATGTCCCTAATTCGCTATTTTTGAGCCATCACATTGGATTCACTGCATTTCTTTGTTTTTGTATTACAACTTGTATTTTATAACAGTATGCCGTTTCAAGGCAGATCTTGTAAGATTTATAGCAAACACTTGACTCTAGGTACAATTTGTTATAATTAAATGTCAGGTAATGATATACTGGCTGTTAAAATCCTTCGGAAAGTTTAAGATGAATAGCAATAATGCTCAAAATTGTATGCAATTGCTGTGGTCATGTAGTCAGATACGTGCAGTTACAGAGT
The DNA here is from genome assembly GCF_023864275.1 of Schistocerca cancellata. Classification (NCBI taxonomy): domain Eukaryota; kingdom Metazoa; phylum Arthropoda; class Insecta; order Orthoptera; family Acrididae; genus Schistocerca; species Schistocerca cancellata. Next base: position 587,550,829 of record NC_064630.1, on the reverse strand, counting down.
TGTAGGAGGTGTGTTCATGTCCTAATACATGCTAATATATGTTTTCTTTTTATCTTCACATTTGTAACACATTCCGGGACTCCCTTATTTATAAGTCAGAATTATGTTCTGCAATATTAGGTATTAATTACATATAAAAGTGTGCTCTCTCCGTTCTGAGTTCCTTCAATGAAACTGTTGTGAGGGAAACAAACATTTATATTCTTTCTTCTCACAAAAATTTGTGTGGGTTTTTTTTTCAATCCATTGTGATTCCCGACGGTGTGGTTAGGCAGGAATCTCGAGAGCACAGTACAATTTTTTGGCATATGAAACAAGCAGCAATCATATTTATAGACTTGCTTGTCACAAAAATTTGGCATCAATGAAATCCTTACCAATGCTTTCATGAATTTGGCGGCTAAGACAAAGATCTAGGCAATAACTTAACGAACTGAACATGGTTCAAGGTACAACCTGGCACTTTTCGCATAAAGAAATAAAATTCAAATACTGGTTGCATGCTTTTACCTGGCCCCTGGGCGGAGGATGCTGAGGGTGGAAGCTAGCGATCAGTTTGTAGTGCATTGGCTGCTAAGACAAACCGCACCTCCGTCTTCCACAGCAGATACTTTACAGCACATAAAACAACTGAATGTGTAATAGGTTAATGCATTACTGAGGTGACACCAAAGTTGACGATGAGTCGCTACAAGGACTATCTCATTTCCGTAAATAGTACTAACAATCTCTATGTACAACATCACATACGGATCAAAATTAATTCACAACGGCTGTTTATTGTTACAGTGGACAATACTGTTATGTAGTTAATGTTGGCAAGGACAGTGAACATTCCAGAGCGGCACAAAGTCAGCTAACTTCCGCCAATCACAGGGGGCCTAGTGAAAGTGTGGAATTAGTATATCAGTGGGTTTGAGGACGGGACGTCTAAGTTTGTAGAAGTAGCACTTAACCTGCAGAGCCACAGTGCAACGACACAATACAGAGCATTAACAAAATAACACCACTGAGGTGGGGTATGGGCGGCTATAGTGGCCAGGGAGTGTGAATTAGCCACCTGCTTTTATTCCCTTCGAGAGTGACGCAGCCTAATGGAGAACACTTAAAACTATTCAGAGACTTCTTTGGTATTGCCAGCGAGTCTTATGGAGATAGACGGCCGCACTCGTCTGCAGTGACATATTTTGTGTTTTCTATACATCTGATGAAGGGTAATTGACCAATTCAATTGCGTATATTTACAATGTATGTACTGCGACACTTAATGGCTACAGTTCTGGTAAAACGTATATTTTAACCTTGGGAACTAGATATTTATGTATTTGGTAGTTACGTATTGTCGTTTCCAGACAGCAATCAGCGTAATTTCGTCCAATCGGGCGAAGTGGCCAGTCGTCTGGTAGGGCAAAGCGGCCAAGTGGCCACTTCGCCCGAACATACTCTAAATAACTTGCTTATCTATTTTAAAACAACCGATTGATAATAAGAAAATAGTCTGTCTGAAAATACGTAGGTATACTAAAGCATTAATATATTAACCGATTGTTGAAACGTATGTTCTATTATTACACGAATGTGCTAAGATGCCGTCAAATTATTTGACAAAATCACTGCAACAGTCGTGGGTTTCCCAGGCTATGCAACAGGCACTGGAAGCTGTAAGAAAAGAAAAGATGTCCTTTGCAACAGCAGCCAAACAGTTAAATGTTCCAAGAAACACACTTAAACGAAGATTCCAGAAGAAAAGCCGTGCTATTGGAAATAAGAAGATTCTTGGAAACTTTAGATGTGTTTTCAACGAAAAGCAAGAAGAAGAACTTGTTAGCCATATTTTTGACATGGGACGAAGATATTATGGCATATCAGTTACTGATTTACGACACTTGGGGTTTCAACTTGCTGAGCGGAATAATCTACCACACCCATTTAATAAAGAAAAAAAGATGGCAGGCAAGGACTGGGTGGCACAGTTTCGGAAAAGACATCCAAACATACGACTTAGGAAACCAAAACCCACTTCAATGGCCAGGACTCAGGGCTTTAATAAAGCTAATGTGCAAAGATTTTTCAACGTTCTCCAGGAAGTGCAAGAAAAACACTTTTACCCTGCTCATAGAATCTACAATGTTGACGAAACTGATCTAACGACAGTTCAGTCTAGAAATTTCGAAGTTTTCTCTTGTAATGACAGACGCCAAGTTGGTGCTATTAGGTCAGCAGAAAACACCCTTTGTGATATTTCCCAGACAAAGAATGAAAGTTGAACTTCAAGATGGTGCTCCTCCAGGAACCGCATTTACCTGCCATCACAATGGATGAATATTTTCATGAAATGGTTTGATCATTTCTTGGATTACACAAAACCTACGGCTGACGATCCAGTCTTACTTATTCTGGATGGACACACCACCCACACAAAAAATATAGACTTCACAGAAAAAGTCAGAGAAAATCACACAACCGTAGTGTGTTTGTCACCACATTGTAGCCACAAACTACAACCTCTAGATGTATCATTTATGGCACCTTTCAAAACATTTTATGCCAGAGCTTGTGAAAAGTTTCTTCGAAACAACCCAGGAAGGGTAATAACACAATTCCAAATCAGTAAGCTTCTTGGAGAGGCATTTCTGCTGGCAGCTGTACCATCTACAGCGATTAATGGATTTCGTAAATGCGGGATTGTCCCTTTGACTCGTCTATATTTTTAGATGCAGATTTCGTTGCTGCAGAGGTGTGCATATCGGACATAGGCATGATCTGTGGAGAAAACTTAAATGATAATAGAAGGGACACAGGAAATGAGACAAACAATGGAACTGAAGGTGTTAAAGACGTAGTTAATATGTCTATGCAAATTTAGCAGCAAATAGTGAAGAAGCAGTTGATAGTCCTACTACTGAAAATGAAGCTGGTGCAGGAAGGAGAAGTGAGTGGCAATAACAATAATGAGGGCACTTTCATGGCTGACGCAAATGAGAAGGTAACACAGTCAACATCTTTTGCAGTACGCCCAAAAAATATTACAGGCCTACCTTTACCAAAATTCAAATTAGGCGAGCAGCAACAGCAAAGAAAGTAGGGGCAAAGAAGAGGTCAGGCAACGATAATAACCTCTAGCCCTTACAAATCCGAGCTGTTAGAAGATAAGGCGAAGAAGAAAAAGCAGATCAAGAAAAGAACAAACCCCGTAGAAAAAGAAATGACTAACACGTCTAAACCAGATTTTGAAATAAAAAGGCCTAGTAACAAAGTAAAAGTGCAAATAGGAAAGCTGGGAGTAAAGTGCAAAAAGCAGCTTTTTTTAGAATACAGTGAAGAAGAATACAGCAAGGAAGATAAGGACACTGAATGTTTCAATTGTAATGAGGCTTAATCTAAAGACACACTGATTGCAAGCTGTGGACTCATGAAGAATGTGCTGGACGTGGTGAAGATGACGACATGTTTGTGTGTGAATATTGTAGAGATAAGTGACTTATGACCCTAATTTGACTTTGATCTCATGACAACTGTTGCACTGTAACTTGGAAAGTAAAACTATTAACGTTTTGTATAGTCTGGTAAATTGGTAATAAGTCTGAATATTTTTTTCTCAAATTTAAATAAATTTCATTCTGTAAATGTGTAGGTTACGTTCTTCATTTCGCAATTCCTTTCTATTCACTTCGTCCTAAACTTGTTCTTTGAGTCTTTTTTACCTTTTATCCGCCTGTGGCCACTTTGCCCTACCTACTGGGCAATGTGGCTATTTTGCAGACATTCGTTTAAGCCCACTTCTCTACACAGAACAAGGTATTGAGTCTATAATGAAATTTTCACTCTTCAGCGGAGTGTGCGCTGATATGAAACTTCCTGGTAGATTAAAAATGTATTCCAGGCCGAGACTCGGACTCGGGACCTTTGCCTTTCTCGGGCAAGTGCTCTACCAACTGAGCCACCCAAGCGCGACTCACACCCTGTCCTCATGGCTGTACTTCCGCCAGTACCTCGTCTCCTACCTTCCAAACTTTACAGAAGCTCTCCTGCGAACCTTGCAGAACTAGCATTCCTGAAAGAAAGGATACTGCGGAGACATGGCTTAGCCACAGCCTGGGGGATGTTTCCAGAATGAGATTTTCACTCTGAAGGGGAGTGTGCGCTGATATGAAACTTCCTGGCAGATTAAAAGTGTTTCAGGAGTGCTAGTTCTGCAAGGTTCGCAGGAGAGCTTCTGTAAAGTTTGGAAGGTAGGAGACGAGGTATTGGCGGAAGTACAGCTGTGAGGAGTGGGCGTGAGTCGTGCTTGGATAGCTCAGTTGGCAGAGCACTTGCTCGCGAAAGGGAAAGGTCCCGAGTTCGAGTCTCGGTCCGGCACACAGTTTTAATCTGCCAGGAAGTTTTATATCAGCGCACACTCCGCTGCAGAGTGAAAATCTCAACTCGAAAGACCTGCACCAGGCGACCGGTCTATCCGACGGGAGGCCCTAGCCACACGACATTTCATTTCTCATTCTGGAATCTGATAGAAGTCTCTATGGTCACGCTACCATGATCGTTTGCGAGTCCCATTTCTGCTGTTTAGCTCGGGAGAAGCCAACTGAAGGCAATGGCGCACTGAAGATTTATCACAAACAAGTGACTCTCTTTTTACGATTTGTTATAATTAAAAATCAGTTATTGATATATCGGTGTTAAAAAGACTTTAAATGCAGATTATAGACATACACACAGTCGTCAATCGCGACGTATTCCGAAATAAACCGCAAATACTTGTTACAAGGAAGAACAGAAATACCTAACGGTAAAGCGACTGCTTGCGATAAGTGGGAAATCTGGATTCGAGTCCCAGTCCGGCACAAATTTTCATTGTCGCCATTGCATTATACTACTGATGGTTCTCCATATTCGCAATTGTGAATATATTTCATTCTCAGAAATTTCATTTTTTAATTAAGGCCTATGTTTGCTGCTAGTCTCGTTCTTCCAGCGTCACACTCGCAACAATGTACTCTTTCGTTTTTTAATCAGACTAATGTCACAAAATCTATCAAAGTCGCATCTGATAGAGGGCACTATTGTATGTAAATAAGATCTAATATTGCAGAACACAAAAAAAACACTCCATCTTCAGGCCACGAGTGGCCTACCGGGACCATCCGACCGCCGTGTCATCCTCAGTGGAGGATGCGGACAGGAGGGGCGTGGGGTCAGCACAACACTCTCCCGGTCGTTATGATGGTATTCTTGACCGAAGCCGCTACTATTCGGTCAAGTAGCTCCTCTATTGGCATCACGAGGCTGAGTGCACCCCGAAAATTGGCAACAGCGCATGGCGGCCTGGATGGTCACCCATCCAAGTGCCGACCACGCCCGACAGCGCTTATCTTCGGTGATCTCACGGGAACCGGTGTATCCACTGCGGCAAGGCCGTTGCTTTGCAGAACACAATTTTATTAAATTAATACGAAAGTCCAAGAATTTTTAACAAGTGCGAAGACGGAAAAAAATTGTGGCACCTCGTCGGATACGAACCTACTTCCTTCTAATTCTGACCTGCATCAGTACACTGTACCGTACTTGCTTGAAGCTGCACTACAGCTTCTGTCTTAATAACGATCTGACGACTTTTTAAAACCGATATTAACTGATTTTTAATTGCAACAAATTGTAAAAAAGAGTGACGTGTTTGTGATAGATCTTCAAAGAGCCGTTACCTTGAATTGCCTCTTCCCGAAGTGAACAGCAGAAATGGGCACCCTGGACTCGCAAAGGATCACGGTAGTGTAACCGTAGAGACATCCATCGGATTGCTCGGTAGTTTTGCGTCCCCGTTCATGATGGGCCCAGAGGCCTGTGCGTCGAAGCGGGTAGCGGATGTTTTGTTCATTCCCAGTAGGGAGGTCTGCTGTCGTATGTGCTGCCACTGTACGTTGCCGGGTGAGGCAGCACGCGGACATTCTTCGGGCTTCTTCGAGCCGACCGACGCTTTTGCATCCATATCATGAGCTCAGATGGAAACCCAGTTCTAAGCAAAGAAGGGAAAGCAGAAAGGTGGATACTGCGTGAAGAGTTTGACAGAGCACAAAAAGACCCCGGGAGTAGACAACATTCCATTAGAACTACTGACAGCCTTGGGAGAGCCAGTCCTGACAAAACTCTACCATCTGGTGAGCAAGATGTATGAGACAGGCGAAATACCCTCAGACTTCAAGAAGAAGATAATAATTCCAATCCCAAAGAAAGCAGGTGTTGACAGATGGGAAAATTACCGAACAATCAGTTTAATAAGTCACAACTGCAAAATACTAACGCGAATTCTTTACAGACGAATGGAAAAACTGGTAGAAGCCGACCTCGGGGAAGATCTGTTTGGATTCCGTAGAAATATTGGAACACGTGAGGCAATACTCACCTTACGACTTATCTTAGAAGAAAGATCAAGGAAAGGCAAACCTAAGTTTCTAGCATCTGTAGACTTAGAGAAAGCTTTTGACAATGTTGACTGGAATACTCTCTTTCGAATTCTGAAGGTGGCAGGGGTAAAATACAGGGAGCGAAAGGCTATTTACAATTTGTACAGAAACCAGATGGCAGTTATAAGAGTCGAGGGACATGAAAGGGAAGCAGTGGTTGGGAAGCGAGTGAGACAGGGTTGTAGCCTATCCTCGATGTTATTCAATCTGTATATTGAGCAAGTAGTAAAGGAAACAAAAAAAAAGTTCAGAGTAGGTATTAAAATCCATGGAGAAGAACTAAAAACTTTGAGGTTCGCCGATGACATTGTAATTCTGTCAGAGACAGCAAAGGACTCGGAAGAGCAGTTGAACGGTATGGACAGTGTCTTGAAAGGAGGGTATAAGATGAACATCAACAAAAGCAAAACGAGGATAATGGAATGTAGTCGAATTAAATCGGGTGATGCTGAGGGAATTAGATCAGGAAATGAGACACTTAAAGTAGTAAAGGAGTTTTGCTATTTGGGGAGCAAAATAACTGATGATGGTCGAAGTAGAGAGGATAGAAAATGTAGACTGGCAATGGCAAGGAAAGCGTTTCTGAAGAAGAGAAATTTGTTAACATCGAGTATAGATTTAAGTGTCAGGAAGTCGTTTCTGAAAGTATTTGTACGGAGTGTAGCCATGTATGGAAGTGAAACATGGACGATAAATAGTTTGGACAAGAAGAGAATAGAAGCTTTCGAAACGTGGTGCTACAGAAGAATGCTGAAGATTAGATGGGTAGATCACATAACTAATGAGGAGGTATTGAATAGAATTGGGGAGAAGAGGAGTTTGTGGCTCAACTTGACAAGAAGAAGGGACCGGTTGGTAAGACATGTTCTGAGGCATCAAGGGATCACAAATTTAGTACTGGAGGGCAGCGTGGAGGGAGACCAAGAGATGAATACACTAAGCAGATTCAGAAGGATGTAGGCCGCAGTATGTACTGTGAGATGAAGAAGCTTGCACAGGATAGAGTAGCATGGAGAGCTGCATCAAACCAGTCTCAGGACTGAAGACCACAACAACAACAACAACAACAACACGCGGGTGGCCCGCTTCCTTTGTGTGTGCGACGGATGGCGGATAGGAAATGCGCTTACCCCTGGGCAGGAGCCCCTCGTGCAGGAGGCGGGCGTCGAGCAGCAGCGTCGGTAGCAGCAGGCAGAAGGCGGAGGCGAGGTGCAGGAAGGGCGCGGTGGGCCCGCCGTGCGCCCAGAGGCGCGGTGAGGACGCAGCGAGCGCGGGGTCGGGGCGCGCGCCCAGGTGGCGGCCCAGCTTGGCGCCGTCGTTGGCCAGGTTGCCGACGCGGCAGCACGCCGCCGCCACCAGCAGCGGCAGCAGCAGCGCCGCCAGCCCGCACAGCGCCACCTGCGCCTGCACGTCCGCCGACCAGCCCAGCGCCGACGCCGCGCGCACGCTGCGCTGCGCCCCCTGCAAGCGGGAACATCTCCTTATACACTGCTTCGCTGCCGCGGGTGCAATGGTTCCCATCGTGTAATTACACTACTGGCCATTAAAATTGATATACCACGAAGATGACGTGCTACAGACGCAAAATTTAACCGACAGGAAGAACATGCTGTGATATGGAAATGATTAGCTTTTAAGAGCGTTCACACAAGGTTGGCGCCGGTGGCGACACCCACAACGCGCTGACATGAGCAAAGTTTCCAACCGATTTCTCATACACAAACAGCAGTTGACCGGCGTTGCCTGGTGAAACGTTGTTGTGATGCCTCGTGCAAGGAGGAGAAATGCGTACCATCACGTTTCCGACTTTGATAAAGGTCGCAATTAGCCTATCGCGATTGCGGTTTATCGTATCGCGACATTGCTGCTCGCGTTGGTCGAGATCCAATAACTGTTAGCAGAATATGGAATAGGTGGGTTCAGGAGGGTAATACGGAACGCCGTGCTGGATCCCAACGGCCTCATATCACTAGCAGTCGAGATGACAGCCGTGTTATCCACATGGCTGTAACGGATTGTGCAGCCACGTCTCGATTCCTGAGTCAACAGATGAGGACATTTGCAAGACAACAACCATCTGCACGAACAGTTCGACGACGTTTGCAGCAGCATGGACTATCAGCTCGGAGACCGTGGCTGCGGTTACCCTTGACGCTGCACCACAGACAGGAGGGCCTGCGATGGTGTACTCGACGACGAACCTGGGTGCACGAATGGCAAAACGTCATTTTTTCGAATGAAACCAGGTTCTGTTTACAGCATCATGATGGTCGCATCCGTGTTTGGCGACATCGCCGTGAACGCACATTGCAAGCGTGTTGTATTTGTCATCGCCATACTGGCGTATCACCCGGCGTGATGGTATCGGGTGCCATTGGTTACACGTCTCGGTCACCTGTTGTTCGCATTGACGGCACTTTGGACAGTGGACGTCACATTTCAGATGTGTTACGACCGGTGGCTCTATCCTTCATTCGATCACTGCGAAACACTACATTTCAGCAGGATAATGCACGACTGAATGTTGCAGGTCCTGTACGGGCCTTTCTGGATACAGAAAATGTTCGACTGCTGCCCTGGCCAGCACATTCTCCAGATCTCTCACCAACTGAAAACATCTCGTCAATGGTGGCCGAGCAACTGGCTCGTCACAATGCGCGTCACTACTCTTTATGAACTGTGGTATCGTGTTGAAGCTGCATGGGCATCTGTACCTGTACACGCCATCCAAGCTCTGTTTGACTCAATGCCCAGGCGTATCAAGGCCGTTATTACGGCCAGAGGTGGTTGTTGTGGGTACTGATTTATCAGGATCTATGCACCCAAATTGCGTGAAAATGTAATAACATGTCAGTTCTAGTATAATATATTTGTACAATGAACACCCGTTTATCATCTGCATTTCTTCTTGGTGTAGCAATTTTAATGGCCAGTAGTGTATTACGAGGTGCACTTGAAGACGAAGCTGGTAGTTCCGAAATCGATTACGCAATAAAGAAATTAAAAACGATTCTTGCAGCCAGAGGCTAATTTAATTACAGCTGCAAATCGTCACACGCCAGCATTCGCACCATCCAGTACGATAGTAAGTCGAAATGATGATGAAAGTAACAAGGAGTACCAGAAATTACATTAACGTTAACATAGAAACTGTAGGCCCCATTGTGGAAGAAGGGAAGGAATTCTGGTATTTCGGAGGCAAAATAACGCGTGATGAATGAAGCAGTACGGCATAAGAAAGAGACTAGCGCAGGCAAAAAGGGATTGTTGGCCGTAAAAAGTAGATTTGTACCGAACACAGGCCTTCACTTGAGGAAGAAATTACTGAGAATGTTTGTCTGTTGCGTAGTATTACATGGAAGTGATTCGTGAAAAGAAAGGAATCGTTGCATTTCAGATGTGGTGTTGACAATAAGGCGGACTGGTAACATAAGGAACGCGGAGGTTATCCACAGGATAAGCGAAGATAGGAACGTGCGTGAAACGATAGTACAAGAAGGGACAGGATAACAGATCACCTCCTGGTCGCATCTGTATACTTGTCTTGTTGCTGTTGGGTTGGCTGGAGCTAGTTTCTGATACCCATGGGAAGGAAACTCTGGACCTGCCTCGAGAGAATGGGTCGGTCTTTCTTTAATCCGGCTACATGGGCACTGGTCTGGGCTGAGCATGCTATTTTCAAGGACGAGCGATTTCCCCAGGATGTCGGTTTTACCAGCACCTGTTGGGAAAACTTTATTTCCTATTTATTGGCTTTCGGGACGTGCCGATTAACTTTTCTTCAATTTATTGGCTTTCGGGTCGTGCCCATTCAGCGATCTCAATAGTGGAATATCAATTACGACGATACGAACATAACGACAACACAACACGCAGTCCCCGAACAGAGAATATCTCCGACGCGGCCAGGAAGCGAACTTGGGCACCTCCGCTTAGCAATTTGCCGGGTTGATCGCGCAGCTACCCAGGCGGACTTGGAAAGCCCTGATAAGAAGCACGTCTTTGCTGGCTGCTATTAGTGGGAGCTGGGTTTGGCCAGTGGAGATGTTTGCATTTGTTGCTGAGGCTCATTGGCCGAATGGCCTGGACGTAAAGTAATTACGCGGAATGGTTTGTAGCTCGTGAAATCGACAAGTCCTCCAGGAGCCCTCGTAACGTTCAGCAGGCAATTTTTATACCCTCGGAGATGGTATTATAGAGTGTATTTCCGACGTATGTAGTGATCTGAAGTTATCAAGTTGTCCTCCCCGTGTGGAAAGTTTCGAAAGTGTGTTCAATAGGCCGGCCGGGGTGGCCGAGCGTTTCTAGGCGCTTCAATCTGGAACCGCGCGACCGTTTGGTCGCAGGTTCGTATCCTGCCTCGGGCATGGATGTGTGTGATGTCCTTAGGTTAGTTAGGTTTAAGTAGTTCTAAGTTCAAGGGGACTGATGACCTCGGAAGTTAAGTCCCATAGTGCTCAGAGCCATTTGAACCATTTTTTTGTGTTCAATAGCGCGGCGTGGTAACCAGCTTAATATCTGCCTGTTTGCAACGCGTCTCTTGCAGTTTATCAGGCGTTCACGTGTAGCAGAGCGTGGAGTCGTTAGCTGCCTGGAGGTATTGTTCGCGAACGAGGTGGGCTTGGCAAAGTGTAAAGGAAGACTCAAATTCCGTTTGTTACAGTGGTATATTTAAGTGTGGTGGTTTTGTGTGTGTCTTTCTCCTTTTTGAATTTCGACTTTTATCCTGTTTTGTTTGTAGAGGAGATTTCGTTGGGAAGAGGGGTGAGGGGGGCTAGAGACCATTTAAAACGTCGTTTTCGCTGTTTGCATTGCACGTTTCCCAATCCAGTGCTCGAATCCGAGAGTCTTTTGATAGGCCCGTTGATCAGTGTTATCAGAGTAACATCGATATTAATCCTGTATCGCAAGTCAAAGCGAGATGGGGGACCCTTATTTAGACTGATAGTATATGTGTAGTAATGCATGGAATTAATCTGAGTCAATCAGTAAACGTATCGATCAAATCAGCGGAACATTGCCTCGTGTAATTTATCTCGTGCGCTGTTCATCGCTACGTATGTGTGCAATTGGGACTTCCCGCAGCGCAGCGGAAGCTCTGTGGATGAGACGAAAGGGACATTTCAATTGCACATGTTTTAAGACATGACAAAATAGCTCCTATTTACTAGAGTAGGCATGGCCAGCTTATGGCGATCCGCGGGCCTGTTTCACATACTCACTTAAGCTCGCGTACTGCCTCGTCACGTGACACGACAGCAGCAGTTAAAACTATAGCATCCGTAAAGTTAATATTTGAGGGGTAACAAAATGATGTGAATGGCGCCCCTTTCCCGACACACCAAGCCCAGCCAACAAGTTATGAATCAAAATACTGGCATCTGAGAGTACATGCATTTTATGTTCATCCAGAAAATAGTTAAATTGATGCCACCGAGAAGAAAGACGAAAACTGTGAACTACGGCAGCATCGCATAAATCTAACATGTTGGGCGCTGTGAACTCGACCAAGAGCCAGCAGGAGTGACTTTCTAACAGCGTACCTATCCAGCGGAAATGAAAACACAGTTTTACAGTATTCTATTTTTTAATTTAAAACCAAAAAGCTTAGACTATCATCCTTGTGCCGGCTACCTGGTCTCCTTCACATGTAAGGGATATTGCAACCAAAGCTGGCTACCGGACCATTTATCTGTAGCATATCCCAGGTAATTGCTAGTAATTTAGGAAATTTTTTTGGTGTTAAATTAAAAAGTATGAATGCCATAAAACAATGTTCTCATTTTTTCCATTGGCTGCCATACCGCAATAGCAGCATCCTCAACATATAAGTTCGAAGATATAGCACCCCTGACGTCGTGTTTATCGATAAAAATTTTAACCCGGCCCTAACCTTTTCGACTTGCCATCACAATAAATTATACATCAAAATACACCTTTTCTGGAGAACATGAATACTATCAAACATAGAAGCTCTCATAATTAAACAGAAGAATACAGCACAACAAAATGTGTGAAACGTGCAAAGCGCTTCACCGTCTCCCATGAATTTCTTCGGCAGAACGGATTGAAACTAATGGCGAGCCACATCCGGTCTTCGGGCCGCTGGTTTTCCACCCGTGCACTAGAGGGAGAAGTATCGGCAAAAATTGTGGGGGAAACAGAGATTGGTATGTACCCGACAAATATTTGAAGACGTTGAGAGTAAGCGCTGCTCTGAGATGACACAGGACAGCAAGTCTTGGCAGAGCTCATCAAAGTAGTGTAAAGACTGATGGCAGAAAATAAAGTGATCCGACGTTCTGTTACGTAATGCCCCCGTGACCGAGGCCCAAGAGAAAGACAGGCCGCGGCGCGTACGTCACGAAGGTAGTCCTGAACTCGCTCGCTCGCTCAGCTCAGCAGACAAAATGCGTTTCTAAACCTGTTAACTCGCAGCTGGGCGTGTAAGTACTAACGAGAGTTGCATCTTCCACTGGATTCTGCTATTACGAAGTCTTTCTTAGTAACAGTACTATAGCAAAATTTAATTTAAGATCGATACTCGATATAAATGGTATAACGGCGTGTTTGTAGCATTTAGTCTCTTCTGTTTAAGAGTACTCATTACATGCTGGAAGTGGTACCTTACGCAACTGATAATCATTTTAGCATGATTTTATTTTATTGTACGCCAGTACAGCCGTAACAAATTATAAGTAGGCCCATGGACTTCCCATAATTAGGGTCTATAGGACTAATAACAGTAAGATTCCATAGTAGCGGATTTCAGTAGAAGATTCAGTTTTCGTTTGTACGGACACGCCTGCTTACGAGTTAACAGGTGTAGAAACGTAGTTTGTCTGCTGATTTGAGCGAGCGCAGGACTAGCTTCGTGACGTACGCGCCGCGGCCTGTCTTTCTCGTAGGCCTCGCTCGTGACTGGGCTTTCGACTCGCGTTGCTCCCGTAAAGGAGGAGCAGGCCCGCACGCACACACACACACACACACACACACACACACACACACACACACACACACACACACACGCACGCAAGACGTGGACGCACCTGAACGGCGAGGAAGGCCTGTATGGCGCCGGCCCAGAGGCCGTACCAGATGCTGCAGAGCCCGTTGGCGCGCGGCCGGCAGCCGCCCCTGCCCGCCTCCTCGTCGCGCCGGCGCTTCAGCAGCGGCGCCGACGCAGACGTCGACGACGCCGCCTGCACCGCGTGCTGGCGCGACGGGCCCGCCGACAGCGACGACTTGAGCACGCCGCCCCCGCCGCCTCCGACGCCGCTCCCACCGCCGCTGCCGCCCCCAGCTCCGCCGCTTCCGCTTCCTCCGCCGCCAGAGCCGACCTCGCTGCTCGTATCGAATGGCATCAGACTGCCTGTCATCGACATCCTGTCCTGGAAACACAAACGGAATCGCTGTTAGCGCCTTCAGTTTCGCCTTATCGATGTAGTCACTGTATTGTCTGTAACACTAAAACGACTAACCCGGTTCATGCTGCGCTGTCCCAGTTGCAGATTGTCTAACGGTTTTCAGGAGCAACACAAAATTTACTTTGAATATTTCTTGTAATTACTGACCAAACTTAAAATTTTAAATACGTTGATAATCTACTCATAAAAAGGTGCACTGAAGCGTCAAACGAACTGGTACAGACATGCGTATTCAAATACAGAGATATGTAAACACGGTTAATACGGCGCTGCGGTCGGCAACATCTATATAAGACAAGTATCTGGCGCAGTTGTTAGCTCGGTTACTGCTGCTGCAATCGCACGTTATCGACATTTAAGTGAGTTTGAACGTCGTGTTGAAGTCGGCGCACGAGCGATGGTACACAGCATCTCCGAGGTAGCGATGAAGTGGGGATTTTCCCCTTCGACCGTTTCACGAGTGTACCATGAATATCAGGAGTCCGATAAAACATCAAATCTCCGACATCGCTGGGGCCGGAAAAAGATCCTGCAAGAACGGGACTAACGACGACTGAAGAGAATCGTTCAACGTGACAGAAGTGCAACCATTCCACAAATTGCTGTGGATTTCAGTGCTGGGCCATCAAAAAGAGTCAGCGTGCGAACCATTCAACGAAACATCATCGATATGTCAGAAGTATGTGAGAAGAAGCACGCAAGAAGCTCACGTAGAAGGAAAGGCACGCTTTCGTCGCTCGTCTGCATTTGCCAAGCATAGCCAAGCCTAGAGGACGTACAGGGACTTCAAAGTAACTACCCTCTTTCAAATAACTAACCACTACTGGAAAAATCCAACAAACATTATAACAACTGCAGCAAAGGAAACAATTGATATATTAACAAAAATAATACACAGACGTATTAAGAACAAAATTGTAGTCAATTTAGCTGAATACCAATATGGCTTCCGAGAAGGCAGAAGCACATGTGAGGGTATATTATGTCTTAGGAGGGTAACTGAAGAAAGCATTAGGGCCGAAAGAAAAAAATTACACAGCTTTTGTACACCTTCGACACTGAAACAAACTTACCTAAATTCTAAATTGATTAATCTAGACTAAAGAGATAGAAGAATGAAGAAAAAATATACAGATGACACACAGTAACAGTAAAGTAAAAAATACGCAAAAAGAAGCTAGAATTAAAGGTGTCAGACAAGGATGCATCCTCTCTCCATTCCTATTCGACATCTACATAGACTATGCAATAAATGAGTGCAAAGAATACTGTAAAGGTAGCAGCCTAAATGGAGAAAGAATGCACAAACTGAGGTATGCGGATGACATAGCTGCGGCAGCTCCACATGAAAGAACTCTCCAAAGAATCTTGGAGCTTATGGATACAGTCCTAAGGGACATGTACAAAGTAGAGATTACGTAAAAAAAAAAAAAAACAGAAATACTCATGCGTTCCAAGAGGTTAAAAGACGTAAACATTAATATTAGAAGAAATAAAAAAAAATATACGAATATTTAGGCGGTAACATAACAGAAGATGAAAGAAGCAAAGATTTAAATAAACAAAAGCAATATTCATGAATAAAAAAAGAGATTTGTTGAAACAATGTAAGTACTGCAGTGAGGGAAAAGATGGCTGACAGCTGCTGCATTTGGAACTAATTTGTCTGTGACTGCGAAACGTGGACAAGAGGCAAAAATGAAATGAAATCTCTTGAAACGTTCGGTGTATGGTGCTGCAGACACCTGTTAAGGACAAAGCAAACAAATAAAACCACCCACCGTAAAGTCCTGCAAAGTACCGGCGAGGCAAAGCTATTCATAGAAACAACAGGGCAAAGTAAACAGAGGTGGATTGGTCACATAATACGACACAGACAGTTTCTTGTAAATGTTCTAGAAATAACATTACAAGAAAAGGTAGCCCGAGAAAAAGAGCGACTGGCATTTTAAAAACAAATTATACATAAATCAGGAGTCTCTAATTATGCGGAAATCAGAAAAGTTAATTTGTAATAGATCCAGATGAAGAGCTGCCAACAAGGTGGAAAGATTTATGATGAAGAAGATCCTCTTTCGACGAAATTTGATATCATAATAGTGGCGGACGAAATCTATTTGAAATACTCTTTTATCCACAAATGTCTTGATCGTATTGGTGCACATATTACACTTTACTGGTTTCGATTCTAATGAATAGTCATCAGAACGAAGTACTGTAGCAAGAAGAAACAAAAGTACAGAATGCTATTGTATATACACAGTTATAAAAATATTAGCAAGTGTAAGCTACAGGGAAAAAAATATACCTAGTACCTTTCGAGTGACTAGCTCACGAGACAAATTTTAAATTTAAGAGGCAGAGAAACGTTCGCTTCAAAGTTAATATTCATCCAGACACAATCTACTCCGACAAAGCCATAATTATGTTTTTTAGTGATTTTTTACGTACTGATTGAAATCCGTACTAAACTTTGGCAGGACAAGAGAGCAATGTGTATGGAGGTACTTCAGCGCTGCCTTCTTTTGTTGGGATACAGCTCTCTTTTAATCAGGAATAAAAGGCAAACAGTTCTGCTATTGCAGCGTTCCCGAGAGTATAAGCTGTGGCGGTTATGCAACCTGCAAAGCGAGTGAGTCCCGCAGGTAGCATCAGCAATTCCTGCAGGGGCTGTGGAAGACAGCTGGAGTTGCGGCGAGCGGCGCCGAGGGACTCGTTCGCAGCCGCGGCTTAACGCTATCGATCTGCCTCCATAGGACAGAGCCGCCACTGCAAAGAGTACGCTGCACCGCACCACAATAACAACCGTACTGCCGTATTGGCCATTCCTTAGTCTGCCACAATCTGCAACTAGTCAGCGCAGTTACTTGTCAACTATGCACACAAACACGGATACCCTCAAAATGAGCGCAGCTACACTTTGTAATCAAAAGTATCCGGACACCTGGCTGAAAATGACTTAAAAGTTCGTGGCTCCCTCCATGGGTAATCGTGGAATTCAGTATGATGTTGGCCCACCCTTAGCCTTGATGACAGCTTCCACTCTCGCCGGCTCACGCTCAATCAGGTGCTGGAAGGTTTCTTGGGAAATGACAGCCCAATCTTCACGGAGTGCTCCACTGAGGAGACGTATCGATGTCGGCCGGTAAGGCCTGGCACGAAGTCGGCGTTCCAAAACATCTCAAAGGTGTTATATAGGACTCAGGTCAGGACTCTATGCAGGCCAGTCCATTACAGGGACGTTATTGTCATATAACCACTCCGCGCACAGGCCGTGCATTATGTACAGGTGCTCGATCGTGTTGAAAGAGGCAATCGCTATCTCTGAATTGCTCTTCAACAGTGGGAAGCAAGAAGGTGCTTAAAATATCAATGTGGGCCTGTGCTGTAATAGTGCCGTGCAAAACAACTAGGAGTGCAAGCCCCCTCCATGAAAAACGCGACCACACCCTAACACCACCGCCTTCGAATTTTATTGTTGGTATATGACGTTTACCGGGAATTCGCCATACCCACACCCTGCCATCGGATCGTGATTCGTCCCACCACACAATGTTTTTCCACTGTTCTGTCGTCCAGTGTTTACGGTCCTTACACCAAGCGAGGCGTCGTTTGGCATTTACCGGCGTGATGTGTGGCTTATGAGCAGCCGCTCGTCCATGAAATCCAAGTTTCATGGACCTAGGAATGTTTAGGAGTTTGGAACCCTCGCGTACAGACGTGCGACACAATTGACACCCAATCCCCTGAGCACGTTCGAAATCCGTGAGTTCCGCCGAACACCCCATTTTGCCCTCACACGATGTCTAATGACTACTGAAGTCCCCGATACGGAGTACCTGGCAGTAGGTGGCAGCATAATGCACCTGATATGAAAAACGTTTGTTTTTGGCGGTATCCGGATACTTTTGATCACATAGTGTATGTTAAACAAGGCAGAAGAAAGCAAAACAATACTTAAAAATATGTTTCAGTGATAGCATTCTTTACGAGAACCTTAACAACAGCCTTTATTGTTTCATTGTGAAACATGTAATCACAACTGTGGTATGAAAAAAAAGTTAGTTCCGTATACTGTAAATTGCCATATTGCTTTGCTCTGAACGTAAATACGTAAAGCGCTCCTCGCCTGAAGATTAGTTTGAACACGGCAGCGCTTTGCTATTAGAGTTGCGCTCTATCAAAGCTAAGGTTCGGTTGTTTTTGTACAGTACCGAAATGACGTAGTAAATGGTAGAAGTACCAGTAGTACTGGTGGCATTGGTAGGGAAATAAACATAAATTAATGTATAAGTGAGAAACTGGGAGCCTAGGAATTCTCTTTGTTTCTTGTTTGTTTCTTCTGCACGTAAATGGAACCGAACATCGTTCAGTGTTAGCCTATTGAGCGTTTGCTTCCTTATAAAATATAAACTGCATTTTAGAAGCCATAAAAATTAGCTGATAGCGTAACTTCTGAGCTTTAATGCAGCCAAAACAGTTACTTTTCATGCAAATACTGTTTACATTCACAAAAATAAAAAAATCTGTTTAATTGTTACTATTTTATTCTCGATACAACGTTCTTCATCATGATCAAAGGTAAGATTTTGCTGTTATTATTGACAAATGCCAAAGCTTTTTTTTTTAGGAATAACAGAGACATGTTTTATATAAACTCTACGAAGTATTGAAGCAGTGTTTGATACATTTTTATTTTGCATTTTTTAAATTTAACTCTTTTTGAGGAAACTGCGTTTTCTAGCGCTGTAAGATAAACCTGGAATTTTTTTCTTATTTCTACTACAACAACATTCCGTTTCACGTCACAAAGCAACAGTTTCCGAATAAGACCTGAATTAAACACAGACAATTTCAAGCTTGGTATAATTATTGTTTATGTTTAATTAACAGACAGGAGGATAACTATGTGCAACAAAAATGTTCTTTATGTTACGCGGACATGAGACACTTAAAGTAGTAAAGGAGTTTTGCTATTTAGGGAGCAAAATAACTGATGATGGTCGAAGTAGAGAGGATATAAAATGTAGACTGGCAATGGCAAGGAAAGCGTTTCTGAAGAAGAGAAATTTGTTAACATCGAGTATAGATTTAAGTGTCAGGAAGTCATTTCTGAAAGTATTTGTATGGAGTGTAGCCATGTATGGAAGCGAAACATGGACGGTAAATAGTTTGGACAAGAAGAGAATAGAAGCTTTCGAAATGTGGTGCTACAGAAGAATGCTGAAGATTAGATGGGTAGATGACGTAACTAATGAGGAAGTATTGAATAGGATTGTGGAGAAGAGAAGTTTGTGGCACAACTTGACCAGAAGAAGGGATCGGTTGGTAGGACATGTTCTGAGGCATCAAGGGATCACCAATTTAGTATTGGAGGGCAACGTGGAGGGTAAAAATCGTAGGGGGAGACCAAGAGATGAATACACTAAGCAGATTCAGAAGGATGTAGGTTGCAGTAGGTACTGGGAGATGAAGAAGCTTGCACAGGATAGAGTAGCATGGAGAGCTGCATCAAACCAGTCTCAGGACTGAAGACCACAACAACAACAACAACATGTTACGCGGCCCTTTATACATCCTCACTCAGTTGATATACAATCCATCTCTTCCGGTTTATATAAGAATCTAGTAAGACACTGACCGCATACGCAAATAAAGCGATCAAAATGTAACCTCGATAGACATGCAACCCATCTAACGTAAACGAAACTGGCCAAGGCTGCTAGGAAAACTACCACAGTCTATGACAGTCTATGGTAGGCTACGGTAGTTTAACAGCTGTGTTTACTGTCTACCACATTTATCGGTAGAACCAGGACTTTCTTCTCAACACGTCGTTTTTAAAGCGCCAAAATCGACAAATACAAAGGTAATTTCAGGAGGATGCCAAGAGAGGTTGATAGGATCATTACTGTTTACAACACATATTAATGGTCTAGTTGGTAACGTCGGAAGCTCCATTCGGATGTTAGTAGATGATGCCGTTGTGTGCAATTAAGTAGCAATGCCAGGAGGCTGTAGGGAATTGCAGGAGAACCTGCAGAGTATCGACGATCAGTGCAAGGAATGAAAGTTGACCCTCAAGGTAGGTATATGTAACAGATTGCGCATAAAAGTGCGAAGAGAAACTGTTCGATTAAGCTTTTTGGAGATAAATCACTGGAAACAGTAACTACCGAGAAATACCTGAGACTAACTATCCCAAGTGACGTAAAGGACAATGACAAGCCACAAAAAACTATAGGAAAAGCAGGCGCCAATATGAGATTTACTGGCAGGAATCTTAAGGAAATGTAGCTTACAAAATACTTGTTCGACTCCTTCTTCATTATTGCTCAACGCCTCGGAACTTCAGCAGATTGGATTAATAGAAGAGATAGAGACTATCCACCGAAAAGTGGCATGTTTCATCACAGAATCCTTTTATAGGAGCAAGAGCGTTAAGATGCTCAGCGAACTCAGATGGCATACGCTACAAGAGAAGCATTGTACATCACGGAGAGGGATGCGGTCGAAGCTCCGAGGGAGTACGTTCCAAGAGGAGTTGCGCAACGTAATACTACCTCCCACATGTGTCTCTCAAAATGATCGCGACGATAAAAATCAGAGAAATTAGAGCTCCTACGGTGGTTTACCGACATAATCCTTTGCACGCGACATTGGCGAATGGTACATGGAAGTGGGTGACGGTACCGGAAGTACTCTCGTCCGCGCACCGTAAGGCGGCCTGCGGAGTATAGGCGTAGGTGTATCTGTAGATCAAAATCGTTGTTAGGTGATGATTCACTCCGTGGAGCTACGTTGTTGCTATCAGAGTTCGAACGGCACGTGCGGACTAGTCCACGTTGCAAAAATTTCACAATGAAGTGTCATTTCACTACCGTCTCCGAGTAATGTGTTCAAGCGTAATAGTTATCAGGCAGTGCCGGCAGTCCATTTAACTGTCTCCGGCCGCAGCAGAAAAACTCTTTCTGCCCGTGGTAGCAGCCCGCTCCTTGTTGTAGGAGCCAATGTTCACACTACAGCGGAGTGGATGCAGATTTAAATCTTCCTAGCAGATAAAAACTGTGTGCCGGACCGGGTCTCGAACCTAGGACCTTGGCGTTTCGCTGTCAAGTTATCTACTGACTGATATGTCCTAGCACAACTTGCGATCCGCCTTCAAAGTTTTATTCCCGCCAGTACTTCTTCTCCTGCCTTCCAACCTTAAATTTTCCTACGTAGCTTACGGAACAAACATTGAGGGCGGATCAGGGATCGTGCTTGGATAGCTTAGTCGGTAGAGCATTTGCCCGCGAAATATGTATGACCTGGCGCAAAACATCGGAAGCTTCAAGAGGCTTTTCAAAAGACATCATTTCGCCATTGACTGCAGAAAGTATTTATTTTCACAACTGCAATTTCGACCTTAGGCCATCATCGCGTGGTACGCAGCATACGACTATGCTTCAGTACATGTTAAGCTTGAAGTAATCTTTGAATTGTACACATGTCATCGTCGTATCTAAGACTTATGACAATGTAAACATAAAAACCGGCTAAACCACTGTTGTTGTACACGTGAACCGTGGCAGCTGGCGTGAAGAACAGATTCAGAGAGCATTCCAAGAGGCTGTTTGCGGATGACTCTGTTGTATATGGAAAAGTTACAACACTAGAAAATTGCAGCGAAATGCAGGAAGACTTGCAAAGATCGACGCTTGGGGAAGGGATTGACAGTTGACCATCAACATGAACAAATGTAACGTATTGCATTTAAATGGTAGGAAATCACCGTTATTTTATGATAGTGCGATTGCGGAACAATCACTGGAAGCAGTCACATACATTAAAAATCTTGTAGTGTACAGGTTAGGTTTGACCCGTATTTGAGTATTGTTCGTCAATTCTTTGAGTCTTACAAGTTAGGATCGAGGGAGGAAGTAGAGAAGAGAACAGAAACAGAATACAGAAGAGGAACAGAAGATCCAGAGAAGCGCTGTGCGTTTCGTCCGAGTTCGTTTAGTAACCGTAATGACGTCCTAGAGATATTCATCCAATATTACTTCCGAGAAAGTACGTTTCAACTAGACTCAACTAATATATTGCTTCCGCCTAGGTATATGTGTGTGTGCGTGTGTGTTTGAAGTTTACGGGCGCTAAACAGCGTGGTCATCAGCGCCCAGCCTAGGTATATCTCGCGAGAAGGCCATGAGGGCAAAGTTAAAGGGATTGGAGCTCACACGGATTCTTACCAACAATCGTTTTTCCCGCGGACCATTGACGGCTGGAATAAAAAAGGGGGAAGTGTGAGTGATACAGCAATTACCCTCCGCTAGATACCGTAATGTGGTTTGCGTAGATGTAGCTGTAGATGTGTGCCTTTGCCATCATCCCATCTTTGAACTGATTTTGCCAACTAGTTACAGTGTGGACGCACAATTTAATGTAGACTCCGATCTACGTGTAATTTGGCATTTTTCACATTAATAAATAATTGCTGAAGGTGAAAAAAGCAGTAAGTGATAGAAAAAACCTAAAAGCGATTGACCCGGACCTTTGATCTTTTAGTTCGGCATTTACCCACTGAGCCACACGTGTATAATGTCCTTAGCAGGAAATTCTGTAAAAGCGAACATTTTACGTTAAACTTTACCGTGTATGTTATTTATATGAGTTAAAACTATAAATTTACTATTACAGTTTATTTTATTTTAACTACTCGTTTCAGTTGTTGAGACCACTATCTTCAAATAGATTAATAAGAAATAATACGATGTACACATTATGTGTTGTGTGTACGACTTCGATGTAACTTGTGACTCTCCAATGGTTATACGCTTCTTTTCCTGTAGAATTTGCATCACATACACTTTGTAAACAATGTGTACTCTATCTGATCAACAATATCTGGACATTCCTACGCTATATGGAACTGAATGCAATATGTCAAGAGAGACTGACGCGACAGTATAAAAGGTGGCGCTGAGTGTTGTGTGTCAGAGGACATTCAGTACTGGCAGAATGGGTCTGTCAGGAAAGCTCAGTGACTTCGAATGTGGTCTAGACACTGCATGTCACCTAAGCAGTAAATCGTTCTGGGACACTTCAACCCTTATGAAGGTGTCGAAGTGGACTGTCGGTGATGTGATTCTGAAGACGAAACCTAAAACAACAACCACAGTTAAAACAAAACCATGCAGAGCTTATGTACTGATGGCAGGAAGCGTCAAACATGGCGGAAGCTGTTGCAAAGATTCGCATCGTATCTACGGAAGGACTCATTCTTGAGTTCCAAAATGCTACCAGCACACCAGCTAGCACAGTGACTGTGCTTAGGGGGTTAAAAAGATTGGAACACAATGCTTGAGCAGCTTCTCATGCCACACATTTCTGTAGGCAATGCTGAGCTTGAGGTCGTATAAAGAGCGACTTCACTGGACAGTGGATGGTTGGGAACGAGTGATTTGAAATGATGAACCACCTCATGCCCTGTGGCAATCCGATGGAAGGGTATGGTTGGCGTTTGGCGGATTCCTGGGGAACGTTACCTGACGTCATGTAAAGTGCCTACAGTGACGCACGAGGCAGATGATATTACAGTATGGTGATGTTTTTCGTGGTTAGAGTGTGGTAGTTTAATTGCCCTAAAGCAAACGTTGAATGCTGAAGAATATGTGAACGCTGAAGAAAATGAACAAGTTTTACAACAATGTGTGCTGCGTACGGTAGAGCAACAATTTGAAGACAATAATTGCATCAGCATAATACATCCTGCCATAAAGGAGCACCTGTGAGACAATTGTTTGTAGACAATAACTTTCCTGAAATGGTCTGGCCTATCTAGAGTCCCGACCTGAACGCAGTGGAACACCTCTGGGATGTTTGAAAGTCGACTTCGTTCCAGACACTAGTGTGGAACATCATTAGCTTCTTTGGTTTCGGCTCTTGAGGAAGAATGGGCTGCCATTCTTCCTTCATAGACATGCAAACACCTCACTGAAAATATCCCCAACAGAGTTTACACGGTCATAAAGGAAGAAGGTAGGAAAGAATATAATAGTTGAACGTCCAGTCGACATCGAGGTTATTAGAGGCGCAGTCAGAGCTCGAAATGTTTCAAAGATGGGAAGGAAATTGGCCATCCCCTTTCAAAGGAACCATCCCGACAGTTGGCCTGAGCGATTTAGAGATATCACGGAAAACCTAAATCTCGATGGTTGGACGCGCATTTGAACCGTCGTTCCGCCGAGTGCGAAGCCAGTGTGCTGACCGCTGCGCGCTACCTCGCTCGGTGCCGTCATAAAGGAGAAGGGTGGACACAACCCATACCTATGTCCACTGATAGCTCTCCAGGTGTTTTTGATCAGATAGTGTATCTGATATAAACACGACGTAGAAAGGATCGTGGATTGCCAAAAGTTACATCAAAGTCGTAAACACAACACATACAGTACATGCCGTGTTAACTCATATAAATCCATCTGATGACTGAAGCACTAAGTGAAAATAAAATAAATTGTGACTGGTAAGAGTAAACTTGTAGTTTTTATTGAGGTAATATTTATTTAAATGTTCAATTCACAACTTACTTCATCTCTTGTATTACGAGGGCTGTTCGGAAAGAAAGATCCGATCGGTCGCGAAATGGTAACCACAGTGAAAATAAAAATTTTTTTGTTCGCAACAGGTAGCCACACCTTCCACCTACCTCTCTAAATAGTCACCGCTCCGACTTAGATATTTGTCGAGGCGTTGTACAAACTTTCCAGTACCCTTCTCACAGAAAGCAACAGCCTGTGCCTTCCACCAATTCTCTACGCTGGTCAGCTTTTCGTTGTTTGTGCCAAAATGTTGTCTTCGTAGACAGCGGTTCATGTGAGCAGAGATGAACATCGGAGGGAGCCAGTTAAGGGCTGTATTGTGGGTGATCAAACACTTCCCATCGAGGACGCTGTAGGAGCGTCTTCATTGTCCCTGCAGAATGCGGCTGAGAATTGTCCTGACGAAAGAAACGCACGACGTTTATGTTACGTGGGCTGCGTAGTTTCAGACGAAATCCCTCACTAGATCCACATACTTGGCGGGAGACACTATTGTTTTAGGCATTCCTATGTGATCACTTTGCGTTCTGAACTGAAAAGAATGACGTGAAGCGATCGACAGGCACGCTA
This sequence comes from Schistocerca cancellata, assembly GCF_023864275.1. NCBI lineage: Eukaryota > Metazoa > Arthropoda > Insecta > Orthoptera > Acrididae > Schistocerca > Schistocerca cancellata. The sequence goes on along the minus strand of NC_064630.1, from coordinate 587,525,791 downwards.
AAGACACTGCCTAACACATGTGCAAAGCTCCATTGAATTTTCACTGTGGTCTCCATTTCGAGCCAAATCGGACTTTACTTTCCGAATACCCCTTCTATTTTCTGTCTCATGACTTACGTATAAAGATCCAAGAACGGAAATAATTTTGACTATTGTTGGTTGAAACATTTTGACAATTTTTTTTAGTTCGATATTTTTGATCCCCATTACAGTAAAGACGTCATCGAGTTGCGCTCTTGGAAATGCGACAAAACTTACGTATACCGTTGCACAAACGTTCTCAAAAATTTTAAGTAATTTTGCTGTTTTTAATTTCTGCTCCTCGTCGCTCGGTACACGATCAACAAGAGGTAAGTGATCGCAGTGTATATATGAAGAATTCGTCAAAGAACCTCCAACAACGTTGAAATCTAGGGGAGTTTAACCTCGTCCCTCCACTGAATCGAAGACCTTACACTAATCAGTTTACGAGCAGCAGTAGGCAGAGGGCATTTCGGCCGAAAGTGCACTCATTGCCATAAGCGTGAAATAACGATTATTGCTCACATGCCCCCTGTGCAACGACAGACACGTCGGCACGCAGAGGTCTCCATCACGGCAACGAGTTCCGTGCAAGCTCGCATTGCGTGCTTTACAAGCTTCTGCGGCTATCGTGTCACGAGCACACATCAAAGAGAAATTTCCTCCGTTCACATCTATTAACCCACTCAGCCCACAGCCAATAACATCTTTTATTGCCAAGCCGCTGCCCTCTATCTCTCTCTGGTACCTATTAAAGTCATACACTCCCGCGAAGGCTTCTTCCTGATCTAGATACGATATACTTCCAAGCCTTCAAAAGATATGTTAGTATGACCATGCGATTCTTTCATGGGATATGACAATAATACAGAGTATAAACGGATAATATTTCGTACTATTATTAGTTAGTTACATCTTTCCTGGATCATTTCAACGTGATTTTTTAATTTAAATGATATGTGACGAATCAGATTACAGAATATGTGTATATGATTAGTTTCACGGGATGGTTCCACGCTGGCCATTTCCTGCATAGTATAACCGACTAAATTTAACATTAAAGAACATGTTTTTCTGTCCTTCTCAAGAAATCACACTTTTTTTTTCGTCTGTCTTCTGACTAGTTTGATGCTGCTCGCCACGAATTCCTCTCCTGTGCTAAACTCTTTATTTAAGAGTAGCACTTGCAACCAACGTCCTCAATTATTTGTGGTATGTATTCCAATCTCTGTCTTCGTCTACTGTTTTTTCCCTCTACAGCTCCCTCTAGTACCATGCAAGTCATTCCCTTTGTCTTAACAGTTGTCCTATCATCATGTCCCTTCTCACTATCAGTGTTCTCCACATATTCCTTTCCTCTCCGCGCAGAACCTCCTCATCCCTTACCTTATCAGTCCGACAAATTTTCAACATTCATCTGTAGCACCACATCTCAAATGCTTCGATTCTCTTCTGTTCCGGTTTTCCCACAGTCCATGTTCCTCTACCATACAATACTGTACTCCAGACGTACATTCTGAAAAATTTCTTCCTCAAATTAAGGCCGATATTTGATATTAGTAGACTTCTCTTGGCTAGAAATGCCCTTTTTGCCATTGATAGTATGCTTTTGATATCCTACTTGCTCCGTTCTAATCCTGCCTCGGGCATGGATGTGTGTGATGTCTTTAGGTTAGTTAGGTTTAAGTAGTTCTAAGTTCTAGGGGACTGATGGCCTCAGATGTTGAGTCCCATATTGCTCACAGCCATTTTTTTTCCTCTGTCTCTTTATCTTCAGTTTGCGACGTCGGCATGTATACTTGGACTACCTGGACAATCGTTGTCGATGCTGGTTTGCTGCCGATTCTGATAAGAACAACCTATCACTGAACTGTTCACAGTAACATACTCTCTGCCCTATCTTCCCGTTCTGTTAAGATTTCTTACATCCTGCTCCAAACTCTCAGCTGCATGAGTGTGTGGTGTAATATCGACTTGACCAGGACCAAGCAGACTGACATTAGGTGCCAGTTGGCTAGCGTTACTGTTAATATAAACGTCTCTGTGTTGTGAAGAAAATTGCTGCGTACAAATTAAAATAATATTTCAATGTTCTTTCATTCACATATAGCATCTTCTATTAATCATACAAATGGCGTGGCACGGTAGCTGAGTAGTCAGTGCGACAGAATGTCAATCCTAAGGGCTCAGGTCCGATTCCCGGCTGGGTCGGAGATTTTCTCTGCTCAGCGACTGGGTATTGTATTGTCCTAATCACCATCATTTCATCCCCATCGACGCGCAAGTCGCCGAAGTGGCGTCAAATCGAAAGACTTGCACCCGTCAAACGGTCTACCCCACGGGAGGCCATAGTCACACCACATTTACAAAAAATGGTTCAAATGGCTCTGAGCACTACGGGATTCAACTGCTGTGGTCATCAGTCCCCTAGAACTTAGAACTATTTAAACCTAACTAACCTAAGAACATCACACACATCCCTATCCGAGGCAGGATTCGAACCTGCGACCGTAGCGGTCGCCCGGTTCCAGACTGCAGCACCAAGAACCGCTCGGCCACTCCGGCCGGCCCACATTTACATTTTACTCTTGTGGAGTCACCGCTTACAACGAACAGCACAAATGCTACCAGTCCGCGTATGTTACCGCTGTCATCTGACTTCTCTACTATGCGTTCCAATGCTGTATCCCAACTCTCTGGACCATAGACTGATCCCGGCGGACAGCCTTTTGTTATGGCCTTCGTCATTTCCTTTCTCGGGCATATGAAAGTTGCATGTCTTCTGCGACAATAGTCTCTCAGGCAGTTGTGCAGTGACTCTGAACACTCCAACTCCCTAAGGCGACTAATGAAAGACAGTCACCATAGGTTATCGAAAGCGCCAGTAATATCGATCATGATCAGTAGAGCGTACGTAAAATGAGTATCTTTTACTAGCGAGATCGCCCTATTAATTGCGTTTTCAGTTGATTTACCTCTACTAAATCCGCACATGTGAAGGCTCATCCCTTGCAGTAGTCTATAAACTTATAATATTTTCCGTAATAACTTTCCAAATATCTTACCAAGATCGTTCAGAAGATAAATTCGTCTGTAGGATTTCCGTATAATCGGATCCTGCTCTTCCCTTTTACTGATAATCACTACCTCGGCATTCTCCCACGGTGTAGGGGCCCTTCTTTGCAAGAGACATTCGTTGTACACTTCACGCAAGCAAGTGCCTACTTGGTCACATAAGGCTTGTACTATTTCGGCAGGGATTCCGTCCAGTACTGGTGATTTTTTTTCTTTTTTTGCCTGATAATTGTTTGTCCATTTTCTTTTTGTGCGAAGGGGTACACGAGCTTATTGTTTCTATAGTATTCCCGTAACATAGTCCGTGATCTAAGCCGATCTTCTGCCTCGACTTCCTCTTCGTTGTCAGAAAGCAGTGTTTCCATTAGCAGGGCAGCTGATTGTTCCCAACTTTCTGTTGCTGTCCCATCATTTGTTTTGAGCTTGGACAAGACTGTCGGCGATCGCCCTTTTTTCGCAGACTGTTTTGTGTAGTACTCCCTGGGAATCGGTTTTTTAAGTTAGTCTCCACTAAGTGTTTCCTTCGTTCCATTTTCGTTTTCCATAACTCTTCCTTATTGTGTCTATGTAGTCTTCGGATTCTTTCTTTTTGTATGATGCTGCTCTGTTATAGCTTCGTGGATATTCTTGTTTCACATCTTAATTTTTGCCGCCCCTCGGTACAGGTGCAATTTATACCTCTAGAAGGACCTCTCCTGATAGGTATCGACGCCTCCATGGCAGTATCTACGGCCGCCATCAGTACTTGGGCTTTAACATCTACATCGTCACCCAGCCAAGGACTCTCTGGACACTGAAACTCTCTACTGAGTTCTTCCAAGTTAGCCTTCTTGATAATAGATTTGGGCGTCATGCGCACGTTTCCTGTAGTATCTTGGATTTCCCTTCAGTGACGATGTGGCGTCTGATACTGTGATCACTCGATGTCATTTCTCTCAAAGTTCTGCCTTTCACACGGCGCGCCGCTGCCATATTTGCTAGAGTGACGTCTGTGTTATACGTTGCTCCGACCCTCCCGTCGTATGTTGGCGGATTGCGAGATGTATTCAGTATTTGTAGATTGGGTTCCACGATGATTTCTTCTAGTTATCTTCCACAGTTATCAGTCGGGCAGCTGTGCCACAATATTGACTTCGCATTTGCATCAATGGTGTACAGAAGAGGCTTAATTCATCCAAGATGACTAATACCGCCTTAACTTTAGCAAATACTTACCGATATCGTGACTAAATAAAGACATAGCTACCAAGATGCAGCTCTCCTTCCTAGTTGACAATTCCTAACAGATAACGTGTTCTGATCAATACTGTTGTACTGTATATGGTCAGGGAAAGGGGGGGGGGGGAGGTTGTTACATATTCCAGGTGGTCAAGACTTGAGAGTGGGCATCCAGGGTTGCCGTTAAATGACAGAACAGGAAATTACGTACAATAAAGAGAATATATTTCAGTGTATGGCATACAAGGGGCACGCCTAAGGTCGGGAGTTACCAGGTTTAGGCCAGTCTAGGAGGTCGAACAATTAATTGAAATGGGCAACGTAAGGGGAAGCGGTTCATGTTAACTTATGATGGTGGCCGGTCGTGAAAAGCAGAGCCAGACGCTCTGCTTCCGAAAAGACGTCTGTTCTGCTCGAGGTCTGGATTACAAGAGAGAGAGGCAACTGTGTTCGGCACCGCAGAACGCTCCAGCGTCCACACACGTGACCTGTATCCCACGCACGCTATTGGCTAAAACCAATGGCGTGAATTCGCTAGCAGCTTCAGCAGAGGTCTCAGACCGTCTTTTGTCAGCAGCTTTAACTGGACAGAACTGCCTCGGTTTTGAAAGCCAGGCGCCGGCCGGAGTGGCCGAGCGGTTAAAGGCGCTACAGTCTGGAACCGCACGACCGCTACGGTCGCAGGTTCGAATCCTGCCTCGGGCATGGATGTGCGTGATGTCCTTAGGTAAGTTAGGTTTAAGTAGTTCTAAGTTCTAGGGGACTTATGACCACAGCAGTTGAGTCCCATAGTGCTCAGAGCCATTTGAACCATTTTTTTTGAAAGCCAGGCAACTTGTGCCACGTAGGCACAGCGTAAGTTGCTCTAGGAGTAAACCTGTAAAGATTTGACTGGGCCTTTGAAATAATTTTATGAACCAATTCCCTAAAATATTCCTTGACTGGCTGCCATCATGCACACTATGATATCTTTGTTATAGTAATAGCCTTGCTAAATACTATTGTCGCTGCCATAGGATGTTGTCCTTGGGTGACTATCTGGGGGCAGTTATTGGCATACTGGAGACCCTTCAGGCTTAGTATCCGGTTCTTGAAGGTAGAGAAGTTAGTGATGGTGGATGTTGGGATCGGGAGCGAAGTCGACGTTCAAACTCATCCCAAAGGTGTTCCTAGGCGTTCTGGTCGGGACTCTGAGGAGGCCAGTCCATTTCAGGAATGTTATTGTCTACAAATCATTGCCTCACAGTTGCTGCCTTATGGCAGATGCTGCAGATACAGTCATTATCTCCGACTCAAGTCACCTTCCATTAGGAATGTGGATTCACTCAACGACAGTGACATGAATTTTCAAGGCGATGGAGCACAGCAATCAGTCGTCCTTTTCTTTCAGGTTTTATTAAACCAGATCTGGTTTTCGGGCAGTGCCTACCCATTCTCAGTGGACTATTTCATATTTCATGTAATAGTACGTCAATCCTCTGTTGTTCGGGCTTTGTGAATTTGGAAATTTGTGGTAAGGTCTTAAGGCAGGCTGTTCCAACCGAGCTCCAGGGAGCCGGAGCGCTCACTGCGGCAGCTCGGAGCCTGCGTGGAGGGGGAAGCGAACTCACTGCCCCCTGGCCGCATGCAGCCTCAACTGACGCAATAATCCGTCTTCAATGACATCTACGACTGGCCGCGGGAGCCCTGTTCCTCTATTGGAGGAGACCTTTCCATTCATTGAGAGGGATGGTCGTCCGCAGTGTGTTGTATATCATAAAGTATTTAATTGTGGGAAGAGGTACAATATACAACGACATTATACATCTTCACGCAGCGCATTACGATCAGGTAGAAAGCGTCACCAAGGTTTTGCTTCTCGTTTGAAAAATAAACTCAGAGACGAATACGGGAAAAACATTTTGACCCTTCATTGTTTTATTCACCAAGAGGCACTGTATGCTGAAAAAGTAGAGCATGTGGCGCAATGAAAGATGTCGTGCAGTGTGTGAATTTTTGCGGCGTCACGGTATGCATCATCGCCAATTCAAAGGATTCCTGAAAGATATGGCAGCGGAGTATGGGGATATACCTTACCACGGCACAGTTCGTTGGCTGAGTCAGGCAAAAGTTCTTGATGTTTTCTTAACCATTCGTGTGGAAATATCCCTTTTTCTCGAAATGAAAGGGGAAGAAATGCGTTGTCTGAAAGATATAAAATGGATATCAGACCTGGCGTTCCTAGCTGACATAAGTATGCATCTGGATAATTTAAATCTGTCATTGCAGGGCAAAGGGCAGCTAATAGTTGGCATGCACGACCAGATCAAAGTGTTCGTGGAAAAGTTACGTTTATTTGAGAGGCAGATGAGCAATGGACATTTAACGTTCTTCAATCGTCTTGTTTCTTAAAACTACCTGAAGGTACTACTTTCGGCGATTACCAAGCAAAGTTAAAGCAGCTCATCACGTCGTTTGAAACACGATTCCGAGACCTCACTAGTCTTGAAATGGAACTTAAGGTGTTCAGCATTCCTTTTTCAGTTTCCCCAGCTGACTTTTCATCGTCACTTCAATTGGAGATTATTGATTTGCAAAATTCAACTTTGTTGAAAGAGAGGTACTACAACACGCTGGATTTGTCACGAAGGTATCACTCATTACAGCAAAAAACATTTCCCAAGCTTCACAACAATGCCGCTCAGTGCATGTTTGAATCTACGTATTGTTGTGAGCAGCTTTTCTCAGCAATGAAAAGAGTAAAAAGTAAGGAACCATCGTTTCTTCAGGATGCAACAATGAGGGCCATCCTCCGCATTAACGCTGCGAACACTTTGACGCCTGATATTTCCGATCATGTAATGAAAAGAAAATGTCAAGCTACAGAGGCCCAATAAATTTAGTTTGTAAATTCTTGTAAAACAGTTGTTTCTTATTTATTTCCTGGACATCGTATTTCCTCGTGTAGCATGTCACCACGTCTTAGCAGCTAAGAGTATGAGGTTGTCGATCTTGTAAGACGCAGCTGGCACATCATTGACGCTTGCCTTGCCGCCTGCCTCAGCCAGCCGTGCCGGCGTGCCGGCCCACTTGAATGGCCACAGCGAGCGACACGGCTCCCTGGAGCAGGGAGCGCTCCGCAGCTCACAACGGAGCCGACGAGCTGGAACAGCCCGTCTTAGGGACCAAACTGCTGAGGTCATCGGTCCCTAAGCTTACACATTACTTACTCCACCCATGGAGGACTCGAACCTCCGACGGCGGCAGCCGCGCGAACCATGACAAGGCGCAAAGAGACCGCTCGGCTACCCCGCGCGGCCTTTTCGGGCTTCTGTCACACTTCTGTGCGTTCTCCACAAAGCCTACCTTCATTATACAGTAGTCTCTAATGAACTGCGACAGAAGCCCGAACAACAGCGGACTGACGTAATAGGACATGTATTGAAACCATGAAATAGTGCACTGATAATGGCTAGGCACTAGCCGAAATCTAGATTTGCTTTAATAAAATATCGAAGAAAAGGACGACTGATTGCTGTGCTCCATCATTTTGAAATTATCTCCGACTGTTGCCCTATTGTACACAGCACACGATGTCGTAGAATGTGCTCATTTTCTTCAGCATATAGCGTTTTCTTAAGCACAATCAGACGACGACACTCGAACTACTAAAAACACCCTCATACCGCAACGCCACCTCCTCCGGACTTCACTGTTGGCACTACAGATGACGTCAGGTAACGTTCTCTAGGCATTCTACAAACCCAATCCTTCCACCGGATTGCCGCAGTACATGGCGTGGTTCATCGTTCCGTTATCCACTGTGCAGTGACGTCGTTCTTTACACGACCTCAAGCGTCGCTTAGAATTGACTATATAAATATGTGGCTTATGAGGAGCTGCTGGACCATCGTACCCCATTCGTTTAACTACCTAAGCACAGTTTTGCTAGCTTGACTCCTGGTAGCACTTTGGAACTCACGAATGACTACTTCTGTCGATTTCATGCAGTTTTTTTACACCCACTCTCCGCAATGCTCTACGGTTTCTGTTTTGTAAACCCTCATCGCCAGTTTTGTAAATACCTCGTCGCTACTGCTGTGGAGGCCAAGTTTGTGAGTTCGTGAAACGGCTTCTGTTGCAGTACACCGCTAAGACAATTTGTCCCTGCCACTATTACACAGCTATGCCCCTGGATCATGTAACGGGATAGGAGAACGAAGGTTCTACAGCACTCCAACAAACTAGTAACAAAGTCACAAAAATGAGTTAAAAGATTTACTTATTTTTGTGACTAGTTGACTAACGAAGTCTGCAGCACTGCTTGTAATATAACACAAAAAAGGCCCTCAGTGGCTAAGTGCAAATAATCTTAGATAAACTTTACAGTACATAGCAAATGCAACTTACAACAACTGTCTGTTCACTTCTAAGAGTTCACTAACCGACGTTCCTTGTCTAAGTCTGCCCTAGACCATGATCTACACTCCTGGAAATGGAAAAAAGAACACATTGACACCGGTGTGTCAGACCCACCATACTTGCTCCGGACACTGCGAGAGGGCTGTACAAGCAATGATCACACGCACGGCACAGCGGACACACCAGGAACCGCGGTGTTGGCCGTCGAATGGCGCTAGCTGCGCAGCATTTGTGCACCGCCGCCGTCAGTGTCAGCCAGTTTGCCGTGGCATAAGGAGCTCCATCGCAGTCTTTAACACTGGTAGCATGCCACGACAGCGTGGACGTGAACCGTATGTGCAGTTGACGGACTTTGAGCGAGGGCGTATAGTGGGCATGCGGGAGGCCGGGTGGACGTACCGCCGAATTGCTCAACACGTGGGGCGTGAGGTCTCCACAGTACATCGATGTTGTCGCCAGTGGTCGGCGGAAGGTGCACGTGCCCGTCGACCTGGGACCGGACCGCAGCGACGCACGGATGCACGCCAAGACCGTAGGATCCTACGCAGTGCCGTAGGGGACCGCACCGCCACTTCCCAGCAAATTAGGGACACTGTTGCTCCTGGGGTATCGGCGAGGACCATTCGCAACCGTCTCCATGAAGCTGGGCTACGGTCCCGCACACCGTTAGGCCGTCTTCCGCTCACGCCCCAACATCGTGCAGCCCGCCTCCAGTGGTGTCGCGACAGGCGTGAATGGGGGGACGAATGGAGACGTGTCGTCTTCAGCGATGAGAGTCGCTTCTGCCTTGGTGCCAATGATGGTCGTATGCGTGTCTGGCGCCGTGCAGGTGAGCGCCACAATCAGGACTGCATACGACCGAGGCACACAGGGCCAACACCCGGCATCATGGGGTGGGGAGCGATCTCCTACACTGGCCGTACACCACTGTTGATCGTCGAGGGGACACTGAATAGTGCACGGTACATCCAAACCGTCATCGAACCCATCGTTCTACCATTCCTAGACCGGCAAGGGAACTTGCTGTTCCAACAGGACAATGCACGTCCGCATGTATCCCGTGCCACCCAACGTGCTCTAGAAGGTGTAAGTTAACTACCCTGGCCAGCAAGATCTCCGGATCTGTCCCCCATTGAGCATGTTTGGGACTGGATGAAGCGTCGTCTCACGCGGTCTGCACGTCCAGCACGAACGCTGGTCCAACTGAGGCGCCAGGTGGAAATGGCATGGCAAGCCGTTCCACAGGACTACATCCAGCATCTCTACGATCGTCTCCATGGGAGAATAGCAGCCTGCATTGCTGCGAAAGGTGGATATACACTGTACTAGTGCCGACATTGTGCATGCTCTGTTGCCTGTGTCTATGTGCCTGTGGTTCTGTCAGTGTGATCATGTGATGTATCTGACCCCAGGAATGTGTCAATAAAGTTTCCCCTTCCTGGGACAATGAATTCACGGTGTTCTTATTTCAATTTCCAGGAGTGTATAACCAATTGGGCGAAAGCTGCTGTTCTACTTCCCGAGTAGGCTTCTGTCCGTTGTCGTCCGGTCATTGGCGTATTGTACCCGGCCGGCAATTGGCCGAGGCGAAGTCTGTATCTTCATTCTCAGCGCCGCCCGTGGCGTGGGTGGAACTCGCACAAGTGGCGAGTCTCTACGGCACTGGCACCAGCTCGCATCTCTGCGCCTGTGGTGCTTTTGTCCTGGCTGTGTCTTGTTCGGACGGCACAGCATCCTGTCCGTCAGTAACTGAGGTCTCCCTGGTTTTGGCTAAGCTGTGCTTGTTCCTTCGCATTTCCGTTCCACAGTCACATCACGAACAGTCGACTTGTCAGCTTTCTAGAGTTGAAATGTCCCTAATGGATTTGTTAGTCATGTGGCATCCAATGACTAGAATACGATCGAAGTAATGAGCTCTCCTAACCAAACCATTCTGCTGTTATTACTTTTCTGCTCAGAACATGTAATATTTCTGGCTTAGTTAGCCATCATATTAGGCTCCAAGAAGCTGTTCCACAGAGGAGTGGAGATGCAAGAAGTATATAGGTGACGAAATGTGGTGTGAGGTTCCTGTGACAGATGTTAGATTCGGTACCATTCCCGTAAAAAAGACCGCCTGCGCAATGCTACTGCTCTGTGATTGGCTGTTGTGTTTGGAGCAAGGGCGCCAAAACGTTAAAGTATAGTTATTATTATTAGTTAAACTACTCATTGGAATGACTTCACTTTTTAATATGAATATCTCTCAACAGCTGACTATCAATTAGTCATTTTAGAATTATTAAAAGCAATTTAAATAAAAAACAAAAGACAGACGAAATTGCAGACGCCGCACTTCGGAAGCGTTCGGGTCACGCCTTTTCTGGTGTGGCGCGCGAAGTGTTTCGGGCTGTTCGTCACTCTGGGTTAGGCAGTCGAGATGTACAGTCACGTTGTCTGTGGCAGGGTGTGTTTGCCAGTATTCAGTATTAAAACATTCACTCCGGTAGTCATGAGGCACAGACACGTGCCACAAATAGTATAAAGACACATTTTCGTAAACATTGTGTTTGATCATGTACTTTGCTGTATCAGAAGGTGTAGTATTAAGATCATGTAGTCTTCTCGTGCGGCTATATTAAAATACAAGAGTGGCATCCCAAAGAAGTGATACATCATTTCAGAACAGAACCTCGCTAAAAGTCAGTTTCAGCCTCAAGATACATAACCGACGACCTCGTGCTGTTTTCTGCGCTGCAGACATCAACCTGGAGACAGCAGGTTAGTGAACTATAACAGAACCTTCGTATTCCACACAATGCAGTGGAAACAACTAGGCGCCTCACGTGTACTGCATGCACAGAACAAATGTGCTCAGTGGCACGTCATCTGCAGTAATGCAGAGGAGGTAAAGAAAGATGATCGTTATTAACACCAACAATCAATTCATTCTTCCTTCCTTACCGTAAACACAACACTTCGCGCCTTCTTTTATACTGTTGCGTCCACCTCTCGTGACTTCTAGTGGTCAATTCCCCATTATAATTGCGTGTCCAAATAGTTTTGATTAGATAGTGTAATTTGAAATGTAAAGAGAAAGGTGAGGAGAAGTTTGCAGGACGATCTTTCTACAGCAGTGGACGAAAAATGACGATGGTAATGACGCTAATGATAATGATGTGGTCTAAAGAACTGAAGATATCCCCTAAATCGATTATAAAGTTAAAAATTATCTCACTTCTGAAGACTAAAATGTTCCAGTGGAAATGAGATGACAGACACACCTTTTCAATATCATATTCTTTTTACTTCGTAGGTAAGACGCCAAGAGGTGAAAAATTTCATTTTCTACAATTGCGTAATAAGCGAAAGCTTCGAAACGTAATATAGAGTGAGTAAGCCGCGAAACAGCAATTTCAGTGATGCCCTGTGGCATTATCAAAATGAAGCTTCAAGGTTACGGCTGTCAAAAAAACGAGAGTACCGCCGGAATAATTAGAATTACATCACCGCAACAAAAGGGACGATTACAAAGACGCCAAATCCGGAAAAGGCGCAACGCAGAAGAAGGCAGGAGATTCCATAACAAGAGGGGCTTAATTTCCAGCGGGAAAGACGAAAATTAAACGTCGCTTTCAGTGCCTTAATTAATTTGCACCAGTGTGCCGCAGGAGAGGTCTTGAACTTATTTCATTCAAAGCGCCTGCGGCGTGTGCCGCGAGGAACTAAATTAATACGAGTGTATGGATCTGAATCTGGGCCATACTCGAGCGGCCGCCGTCGCTGGCGTAATTAATTACGGGCCGGTCCGTCTGAAATAAACGCGCCTTTGGAGAGGCGAGCAGAGCAGAGGAGCCAGTCGGCGCTACTCACGCAGATCTCAGTGGACCGGGTCCTCAGCGACGGCTGCCCAGCGTCTGCGCGCCCCCGCCGGACGCCGCCATGGAACTGCCCTCCTGCAACAAACACAACCGAGGACTCCATCAGTATGTGTGCGTCTCACATCAGCAACAACTAGAGTTGTAACACTACCGTACGCTACCATAGGTAACGGCAGACTGCCATAGTTTTCCTAGTAACCTTCCTCAGTTAAGATCAGCCTGCGTTACTTGTTCGTTAGGTGTGTCGCGTACCTATCAGCCTTTACGACATATCGATCACTTTATTTACGTATGCTCTCAGTGTTTTACTAGGTTCCCAAACCAGATGTGGTGAACCATCTAGAAACTGTGTGGTAATATACACTGAAGAGCCAAAAAAACTGGTACACCTGCCTAATATCGTGTAGGGTCCCCGTGAGCACGCAGAAGTGGCATGGACTCGACTAATGTCTGAAGTAGTGCTGGAGGGAACTGACTCCATGAATCCCGCAGGGCTGTCCATAAATCCGTAAGAGTACGAGGGGGTGGAGACCTCTTCTGAACAGCACGTTGCAAGGCATCCCAGGTATACTCAATAATGTTCGTGTCTGGGGAGTTTGGTGGCCAGCGGACGTGTGGGTGTCGCAATATCCTGCTGGAATTGCCCAAGTCCGTCGGAATGCAGGATGTACGTGAATGGTTCTAGGTGATATACAGGATGCTTAAGTACGTGTCACCTTTCAGACGTACCAGGGATCCCATATCAAACTGCACACGTCCCACACCATTACAGAGCCTCCACTAGCTTGAAGAGTCCCCTGCTGACATGCAGGGTCCGTGGATTTTTGAGGTTGTCTCATACACGTACACTTCCAGCCGCTCGATACAATTTGAAAGGTGACTCGTCCGACCAGGTAACATATTTCCAGTCATTTCCAGTCATCAACAGTTCAATGTCGGTGTTGATGGGCCCAGGCGAGGAGTAAAGCTTTGTGTCGTGCAGTCAGAAAGGGTCCACGAATGGGCCTTCGGCTACGATAACCCATATCGATGATGTTTCGTTGAATGGTTCCCACGCTGACACTTGTTGATGGTTCAGCAATTAAATCTACAGCAATTTGCGGAAGGGTTGCGCTTCCGTCACGTTGTACGATTCTCTTCAGACGTCATTGGTCCTGTTCTTGCAGCATCTTTTTCCGGCCGCAGCGATGTCGGAAATTTGATGTTTTACCGGATTCCTGATGTCGTCGTGTGACTAGGTCCTCCCGTCGGGTAGACCGTTCACCGGGTGCAAGTCTTTCGACTTGACGCCACTTCGGCGTCTTGCGCATCGATGGGGATGAAATGATGATGATGTTTATGACGATACAACACCCGTCCCTGAGCGAAGAAAATCTCCGACCCAGCCGTGAATCGAACCCGGGCCCTTAGGATTGACATTCTGTCGCGCTGACCACTCAGCTACCGGGGGCGGACTACCGGATTCCTGATATTCACAGTAGACTCGTGAAATGGTCGTACGGCAAAATCCCCACTTCATCGCTGCCTCGGAGATGCTGTGTACCATCGCTCCTGTGCCGACTGTAACATCACATTCAAACTCACTTAAATCTTGATAATTTGCCATTGTGGCAGCAGTAACCGATCTAACAACTGCGCCAGAAACCTGTTGTCTTATTTAGGCGTTGCCGATCTGCCTGTTTACATATCTTAGTATTTGAATAAGCATGCCTATATCAGTTTCTTTGGCGCTCCAGTGTATAAAGGGCCACATAACCACTTTGCTATTTTCTTGTCTGTTACTTAAAAATAAACAGTATGTACAGAAAAAGTGAAATGTTCAGTTTTTAATCCAGGTTTTATGCGAAACTGAAATTTCTAAGTCAGTGCAACCATAAGATACTGCCATTTCTCTCACGTATTTTGGTACTCCACAACTTACTCATCAAAACTTACAGAGTACTTCCCGTTGACCTAAAATCATGAAATTTGACAAGCTGCAAGTTTTCACCGTAAATGTAAAGGAAAAAGTACGAAAATTGTTAATTTGTAACTGCATCACACAAAAATTCTTTTTGACATTTGTTATTCGACTGTTTGCTCGTCTCTTAAGAGTGCTTTTTTCTCAGGAACGGATGGACATATCAAGTTGAAATTTATGTCACATACTGAGACCTATGCTCCCTTGACGATGGGTAAAAATTAAGCTTATAAGTGAATGCAAAAACACGTGTCCATTTATGTCACATATTTTGATACTCGCAAGCTCACCCATCAAAAAGTGTAGGGTACTTCCCATAGACCTAGATCATGAAATTTGGCAAGAAGCAAGGTTTCATATACAAGTAAAGAAAAAAATTGTTAATTTTTAATTATATCGCACGAAAAAATATATCTTTTGTCATTTATTATCCGACTTCAAACTTAAAATTAAAACATTCCCGAAAGTCTTGGAAGTCTCGGGACCGATATCTTCCCAGTATCAACCTCGATAATAATCAAAAATCGTCTAGATTCTCGATTCCCGGGATGGGTGATCTGTCTACAGGGTGAAAAGTATTTAAACCGGCAAACTCTGGGAGGTTGTAGGAGACATCAAAACAAATATTTTTCCCTAATGTCATTTTCTCCTATGAGGAGTATTTAAACCGGTAGAGGAAGATTGCTCTGGCGGTAAATTAATTAAACCAACAAACACTTTTCCATTTTTTATGACAAAGAGACAACACACCACAACCCAATTTCAGTTACAGTAGATTTTCTAAAATGCCTCCACTGACACGTAAACAAAGGTTACACCGTCGGATCGTGTTCTATCTGACACGGGCCAAAACCCCAGGAGTATCCTGAATTGTTCCTGCTGCTGCTGCTACTATGCGGGCAACCAGATGCTCTTCTGATGCAACAGGAGTTGCGTAAACAACGTTGCGCATCTCTCCCCACACAAAAAAGGCCAGAGGGAACTGGGAACCGAGCAGGCCAAGGTACAGGACCACCTCTGCCAGTCCACTTTTCTGGGAACCGTAGGTCCAGGAATCGACGCACACGACGACTGAAATGTGCCGGCGCCCCGTCATGTTGGAACTATATGCGTTGTCTTGTAGGGAGCGGGATGTCTTCCAGCAATTTTGGCAATGCTCTGGCGAGAAAATTGTAATAGTGCCTGCCATTTAATGGCCTAGATAGCAGATACGGCTCAATTAAACAGTCCCCAACAACACTGACCCACACATTAACGAAGAACCGCACTTGATGAGCGCTAGTACCTGTGGCATGTGGGTTATCCTCACTCCAAAGATGCGAATTGTGCATGTTGAAGACTCCATCACGACCCAACGTTGCTTCATCGGTAAACAACGCAGAGAATGGAAATGTAGGATGCATTTTACACTGTTTCAGGGACCACTGCGAAAACTGTGCTCTGGGTGGATAATCAACTGGTTCCAGGTTGTGGACAAACTGTAAATGAAATGGACGTAACAATTGCTCTCGAAGGACTGTTCTTACGTTCTTCTGATTTGTCCCCATGTTAGTGCAATTGCACGAGTGCTGATTGAAGGATCCCCCTCCACATGCTGCAAGACAGATTCCTTAAATTGCAACGTTCTTACCGTGCGACGGCGTCCCTGTCCAGGTAATCTGGTAAATGACCCGGTCTCATGCAGACGTTGGTACACATCAGCAAAGGTCGTGTGATACGGGATACGGCGATTAGGATATTGTTGTTGATAAACCCTCTGTGCAGCTCGTCCGTTGTGATGCGCTACGTAGTACACACCAACCATACCAGTGTACTCACTCCAGGTGTATCGCTCCATTAGTAAGCAGAGACAATGCACTACTACACTGGTTGCCTACAACTGAAGAGCGTAATACGCCCTCTAACAACTGAAGTGCGTTATACGGCGTCCACCGGTGTAAATAATCCTCATAGGAAAAAATGACATTAGGGAAAAATATTTGTTTTGATGTCCCCTACCACCTCCCAGAGTTTGTCGTTTTAAATACTTTTCACCCTGTATATACGTATCTACATCTCGTTTAGCAGTTATCAAAAACACCCACAGGAAGGCCATTGTCAACAGTTGGCGAAACGTTGGAGAACTGAAAATGCGGCCACCTAACCAGAAGAACTTTATTGAATGTGATTGACCGTGGAACGCTACGCTTACATTCTTAAAAAAACTTAATAGAAACTGTCAGTGCGGAGCTGTATCAATCAAACGCCTTTGCGAAAACTAGGGACAAGGCATCAACCTGGACACACTTATCTACAGCGCTCCGAATCCTCCAGGCAAACAGCTAACAACACGCTTAATATTTCACATAGCGTTACTGCAGCAACGAGCTTGGAGAAGCTGATACATAAAAGGGAGCATGAACGTTTCTTTGTTTTGCCATGTTCGTGGAGTTGCCAGCTAAAAAAAGAATACCTTCTGCTTCGAGGCACCGCTTATCAGAATAGCAACAGAAACCTCTCGAGATTCTCTCAGTGGTTACGAAGAAATGCAAAGAATGCCGTCTTAAAACTTTGCGTATCAAAGCTACAAATCCCAGAGGCTGGCGAAACATTTGCGTTCCGGCGTTGTCAGCGCGCTCGCGTATCTCCGAGTCGCAGGCGGCGGCTCCCCTTGTCTCAGGAGCACAAACTCTCACTCAGCTCTCAGCGAAAGCGGCGCAGCAGCGCCGTCGGCAGGCGAGGAGCCGTTAGCGTGAAGAGCGACAGCAGTGTCCTCTGGGGAAATGCAGTCTAAACAAGGCGTCCCCGTCCTCCGGCAGCCGCCGCTCGGCTGCGCTCGGGCGCGCTCGCGCCGACTCGGCCCGGCTCGTTACTTAGCCCGTCGCCGCCTTATCGCCTGCCATCATCCTCTTCCTCCGCCGCGCGTCTCGTGGGACGAGGGCTTAATTGCTCTGTTTCGAATCGCTCCGCCCGTCATTGTCCCGAAAGGAACCTTTTAAACCAAAACGAAGCAAAAATTGTCCCCGCAATCATCTGAGAAGATCTCCGGGCCTGTCGGCGGCGGGGCCCGTTCGGAGCGGAACAAATGTTTCGGTAGTCTCGAGACGACGCTCTGGCGGAACCGAGTGCTCGCCGCACCGCACGCTCGCCTCTGCTCCCCCACACGACCGGTCTGGATTATACGGCGATTCTCCTTGGCCGGCGAAGGAGACACGCTGGAAATTTTCCGAGAGTTACGGCAGCATCAGTCACTCAGAACAGAAACACGTACAAAGACTCATTTCATGGAGATTTGCGAAGCATCTGCAGCACAGGGTGTATTCAATTGCAAATGGAACGCGTTCTACAGACAAGTATAAGTAGTAAGAAAACCAATAGTGCAGCGTATTCAGAATTAGCAAAGACGCAGAAATCATTCCGCTGCGTCCGGCAATAGTAAATTTTATGGAAGTGAGACTTCCTGGCAGACTAAAACCGTGTACCTGACCGGAAGTCGAAACCAGATTCTTGGCTTTTGCAGCCAAATGCTCTACCGCTTGAATTATTACTGACAATCTTTTCTCACGCTAAAAGTATTTTATTGTGAAGAAATATAGTGAGCTAAGCAGTTGTACAAATATTAAGCTCAAGCTTCACCATTACCAACACCTCAATCCATTTATTTGCATTAAATAGACAGGGAATTAAAAAAAATGACAATTCCAGTGCATATTTCTGTATATAAATTTATTTTCAATAGCATAAAATTAATTTTATTTTCTTCTTGCACAATATTTAAAGTTTCAATAATATAAAATTGAATTTATTTTCTTCTTGAACAATATTTTCTCTGTGCTGATATATTAATTGAACTGGTTTTACATATAAATTAGGGAACTTAAATAGCAGAATTCCTACAGTTGCCACAAAAAAAAGTGTGCTACAGAAAACTGAACATTGATTGTCTATGTCGACCTAGATCCCACGGAAACAATAGCTACAAAAAGGGCGGACAAATATTAGTGTCACTAGTATATTGCACTTAGCTTCTTTTTTTTTGTGCGGAATATTCAACACAAAGATCTTTGGCTCAACTTACCGGGCGACTGTCATTCTCCGAACTTTTCTATGTTCACTTCTGGTATCACACAGACAGGAGAAATATCTCTGGAGTCATCATTACATTCTGCGCATTTTGTCATCAATAAGTTGGAAGCGTCACGTGATCTCGAGACGACGCTATTTGTTTAAGGCCAATTCACAGTGGTCGTCATGTAACGTCACGTCACGTCAAAACATTCCATAAGGAATTTCAAAAAGCGGCGTTCGCACAGGTCGCCAACGGAACGTTACGTAACGTCACAGCACGTCAAGGTTTCTAGCCAATAAAGTTTTGACGGTGTAGTCGTCTGTTAACATCGATAAGTTACGTATTTTCGTCCTCCACACTCGTGCTATATTAGTGGATTTTGTGCTTCTTTGTCTTCATAATCTTAATTTTTTATGCTTTGTTTTCGTGGCAAATTATAAATGGTCCATGACTATTCGGGTATATTTTTCCATTGACTGTTCTTACGCAAGCGATGTCAGATATCTGCAAGCGAGAATTATTTCGGTTTTACAATGACAGAACAGTGCTGACGTCCACAATGTACACCATGTGACCAAAAGTATCCGGACACCCCCAGAAACATACGTTTTTCATATTAGGTGCATTGTGCTGCAAGATATTGCCAGGTACTTCATATCAGCGATCTCAGTAGTCATTAGATATCGTGAGAGAGCAGAATGGGGCGCTCCTCGGAACTCCGACTTCCAACGTGGCAAGGTGATGTGTGTTACTTGTGTCACACATCTGTACGCGAAATTTCCACATTCCTAAACATCCCTGGGTCCACTATTTCCGATGTGCTACTGAAGTGGAAACGTGAAGGGTCACGTACAGCACAAAAGCGTTCAGGCCGACCTCGTCTGTTGGCTGACAGAGACCGCCGACAATTGAAGAGGGTCGCGATGTGTAACAGGCAGACATCTATCCAGAGCATCACACGAGAATTCCAAACTGCATCAGGATCCACTACAAGTACTCGTATTATTACAGTTAGGCGGGAGGTGAGAAAACTTGGATTTAATGGTCGAGCGGCTGCTCATAAACCTCACATAACGCCAGTAAATGCCAAACGAGGTCTCGCTTTGTGTAAGGAGCGTAGATATTGGACGACTGAACATTGGAAAAACGTTGTGAGGAGTTACGAATCACGGTACACAATGTGGCGATCCGATGGCAGGTTGTGAGTATGGCGAATTCCCGGTGAACGTCATCTGCCAGCGTGTGTAGTGCCAACAATAAAATTCGAAGTCAGTGATGTTATGGTGTGTGTGTGTGTGTGTGTGGGAGGGGGAGGGGGAGGGGGGCGGGGGGCCTTGCAATCCTTGTTGTTTTGCATCGCACTATCGCAGCACAGGCCCACACTGATTTTTTAAGCACATTCTTGCTCCCCACTGCTGAAGAGCAATTCGAGGATGGCGATTGCATCTTTCAACACGACTGAGCACCTGTTCATAATGCACGGCCTGTTGCGGAGTGGTTACACGTCAAAAACATCTCTGTAATGGACTGGCCTGCGCAGAGTCCTGACCTGAATCCTATAGAACACCTTTGGGATGTTTTGGAACGTCGAATCCGTGTCAGGCCTCACCGAGCGACATCGATATCTCTCCTCAGTGCAGCACTCCGTGGAGAATGGGCTGCCATTCCACAAGAAACCCTCCAGCACCTGATTCAACGTATGCCTGCGAGAGTGGAAGCTGTCATCAAGGATAAGGGTTGGTCAACAGCATACTGAATTCCAGTATTACCGATGGAGGGTGCCACGAACTTGTAAGTCATTTTCAGCCAGATGTCCGGATAGTTTTGATCACATAATGTATATAAATAATAAGTTGACGAAGCCATTGCTTAAAACCTCATCAACTCCTTGGTCTGCTTCTACTAAACGTGGTATACATACACTACCGGCCATTAAAATTGCTACACCAAGAAGAAATGCAGATGATAAACGGATATTCATTGGACAAATTATTATATTAGAACTGACATGTGATTACATTTTCAAGCAATTTGGGTGCTTAGATCCTGAGAAATCAGTACCCACAACAACCACCTCTGGCCGCAATAACGGCCTTGATACGCCTGGGCATTGAGTCAAACAGAGCTTGGATGGCGTGTTCAGGTACAGCTGCCCATGCAGCTTCAACACGATACCACAGTTCATCAAGAGTAGTGACTAGCGTATTGTGACGAGCCAGTTGACGACCACCATTGACCAGACTTTTCAATTGGTGAGAGATCTGGAGAATGTGCTGGCCAGGGCAGCAGTCGAACATATTCTGTATCCAGAAAGGCCTGTACAGGACCTGCAACATGCGGTCGTGCATTATCCTTCTGAAATGTAGGGTTTCGCAAGGATAGAATGAAGGGTAAAGCCACGGGTCGTAACTCATCTGAAATGTAAAATCCACTGTTCAAAGTGCCGCCAGTGCGAACAAGAGATGATCGAGACGTGTAACCAATGGCACCCCACACCATCACGCCGGGTGATACGCCAGTATGGCGATGACGAATACACGCTTCCAATGTGCATTCACCGCGGTGTCGCCAAACACGGATGCTACCATCGCGATGCTGTAAACAGAACCTGGATTCATCCGAAAAAATGACATTTTGCCATTCATGCAGCCAGGTTCGTCGCTGAGTACACCATCGCAGGCGCTCCTGTCTGTGATGCAGCGTCAAGGGTAACCGCAGTCATGGTCTCCGAACTGATAGTCCATGCTGCTGCAAACGTAGTCGAACTGTTCGTGGAGATGGTTGTCGTCTTGCAAACGTCCCCATCTGTTGACTCAGGGATCGAGACGTGGCTGCACGATCCGTTACAGCCATGCGGATAAGATACCTGTTATCTCGACTGCTAGTGATACGAGACCGTTGGGATCCAACACCGAGTTCCGTGTTACCCTCCTGAACCCACCGATTCCATATTCTGCTAACAGTCATTGGAAATCGAGCAACGCGAGCAGCAATGTCGCGATACGATAAACCGCAATCGCGATAGTCTACAATCCGACCTTTATCAAAGTCGGAAACGTGATGGTACGCAATTCTCCTCCTTACACGAGGCATCACAACAATGTTTCACCAGGCAACGCCCGTCAACTGCTGTTTGTGTATGAGAAATCGGTTGGAGACTTCCCTCATGTCAGCACGTTGTAGGTGTCGCCACCGGCGCCAACCTTGTGTGAATGCTCTGAAAAGCTAATCATTTGCATATCACGACATCGTCTTCCTGTCGGTTAAATTTCGCGTTTGTAGCACGTCATCTTCGTGGAGTAGCAATTTTAATGGCCAGTAGTGTATTACCATCTGGAACGAAATACGTTGGAGGTAAGAACTGGTAATCTCCTATTGGGGTGGCGGTGATAACACAGAGAAGGAAGGGGGAGGAAGAGATAGATACATAGAGAGGGGGAAGAGGGAAGGAGGACAAGGACATAGATGTGGGGAGGAGGAGATGCGCAGAGAGAGGGGGGATGACACATGGTTAGAGAAAGGGGAGAAAAGTGAAAGGGAATAGGAGGAGATGGGCATAGATAGGGGGGAGGAGGAGATAGGCAGAGAGATGGTGAGAAAGAAATAAGCAGAGAAAGTGAAGAGAAGGCGAACAAAGGGGGAGGAGGAGATGGAGAGACAGGGGGAGGAGATGGAGAGAGAAACAGGGAGGAGGAGATGGAGAGAGAGAGAGAGGAGGAGATAGAGGGGGGAGGCGATGGATATAGAGAGGGGGAGGAGGAGATGTGTTAATAGAATTTGAATAAATACATACCCGCGAAACGCCGTGTACTCAGCTAGTAATAAAGAACGAGTTTGCCGTGTTAAGAACCTGACCATCTAGCTAATTTAAGCAAATCAGACTAGAATTTTCTTCTGCGGTGCGGTTAACAAATTTAGATAGACGGGTGAATAATGGCTGCTGCATTTGAGTACTAGGCCCGTGAAATTATTATGAATTGTTCCGTTGTTTAAAAATGCGCTGCTTCCCTAATGTGCCAGGCCATATCTGTTAGGTGTTCCCCGCCATGACACAGGTAATTCAAAAAGCAATCTTTATCATTTGTTCCTTGACCGCTGAGTCACTTCATTGAAAGCTCTGAGCACGTTTCAGATATTCTGACGCTGTTGTGTGGACTGCTGATTCATTCGGCCTTGTACGAGTCGCCTTTGCGGATTGTTAGGTCTGGTCCGCAAACATCGGGCGAAACGAAAAACGGCCGTTAGGACTTCAACGTCCCGTCGACGATGAAATCATTAGAGACGAAGCAGAAGAATACGACTAAGATGGCGAAGGAAATAGGATATCCCACTTCCAAATAAACCATTTCGGCATTCGCCTTAACTGACTTAGGATAGCCACGAAAAACCTTATCTGGATGGACGGGCTATTATCTGAAAGTCACACCTACCAAATGCGAGTCCAGAACCGTAATCACCATGTCAGATCGCCCACTAGACGTTGGTGAGGCGGCTTCATTTAGGAAAAACTCAGTAATCTTCCTCAGCTTCAGGCAAAGAAATTTTCATTGCTTTTTTTATTCTTGGTAGCTCCATTGATCGATCACATGCGCACTCCAGGTCTTTTTTTTTATCCATAATCAATATAATTCAGAGTATCTTCTCAAACGTATACTCAAGTCGAAGAATTT
Source organism: Schistocerca cancellata (assembly GCF_023864275.1). Classification (NCBI taxonomy): domain Eukaryota; kingdom Metazoa; phylum Arthropoda; class Insecta; order Orthoptera; family Acrididae; genus Schistocerca; species Schistocerca cancellata. Next base: position 587,502,538 of record NC_064630.1, on the reverse strand, counting down.
TTGACGAGTAGATACTAGTAACATATTCTAGTTGGCGAGCGCACATTAGCAACAGAAACATGTCACTATTACTCTAAAGATGCATTATAGAAACGCTTTTATTCTGAATGTCACCAGTCAGGCAATGTAAACAGCACTTGCAAACTGTACTTGTTGAGTAAGTCAGACAAAATAACCGGTACATCAAGAGCACTATGCCACAGAAGTTAGCCGCATCGATTAAACATCTAGGGACGGCACTGCGAAGCTATATGGAAATACAAAATCATTGTAATAATGACAAACAGAAAACTTAGGTCAGTCGAGAGAATTACTTGCATTTGAAAAGGAGACAGCACACGAGACTCTTGTACAATCTCTCCCCGGATACTTGCTTGGCCTGGCCTGAACGAAAGATATGGAAGGCTTCCAGAGAAATGTTGCTGGAGGCCTAACTATCTGTTTTAGTTATTACGACAACATTATAGAGATGCTCGGCAATCTTGCTTGGGTGCAGTTAGAAGAGAGAGGACTGTTTTTGAGGAAACACCAGGGCGAACTTTCAGAGACCTAATACTCAAGACTGTAACATTATTCTACTGTCTACATTGCTCAAACCACGGAAGGAGTACATAAGAAATAAGTAGATGGTGCCTACGAAGGAACTAGGCTGTTTTTCTAACGCTCCATTCGCGAGTGGGACACAGAAGGGAGGTTCGAATAACGTGTTGGATTGTATTATGGCTTACGGAATATTTATATCCTGTAGATATAGATCTTGAAATATCGTCATTGTTGATTATTGCCTGTTTTGTTTGTGTATCGACACATTTGCAGATGCAGTGGCACAAACTCGAAGCAGTTCATGACATGTTTATGTAATGGAAATGTATTTCCTCCAACGATTTGATAAGAGAGATTTCAGCAGTAGCTTGCACTCGTAACTGATGTTTCAGGGCTATTAGTCCTCAAACAATGTAGTTATGCACAAACAACAGCACTGACTTCGCGTGTCGACGATCAAACTATCTCGTCCAGTGCAAGGCAACGAAGTTTACTTTCTAAAATCGGTTTACGACAAGTAAACATCACGTCAACTGCAGTCAGTGGAATATCTGAAAGTGCACGAGCCACACACATCTAAAGCTATGCTCCGCAAGCAGAGGGAACTTATTTCCTTTCCGTTCGAGGCGTCAATGGTTTGCTTGAAGAACGATTGCCGGTAAGCCTCCATATCGTCTCGAATATCTCCAGTTTTAGCTTCATGGCGTCTTTGCGAGATATACGGGGGAAGTAGTATATATGTTGACTGTTCTAGAAACATTCGCTCTCCGATTTTAACAGTGAACCACACCGAAATGCAAATCGCCTCTCTTGCAGTGTCTGCAACTGAAGTTTGTTGAAAACCTCCGTAACGCTTTCGTGCTTACTACATGAAACTGTAACGAAAGGCGCTGCTCGTCTCTGGATTTTCTCTGTTTCCCCTACCAAAGACTACTCACAGAGGTCGAGGGTGGGCTGTAATTATCGTATGGCAGCGAAATTTGGTAGGTATTCTAGTGCTTCATAGCGGAAACGGTTTACACTGGAAAAATATGAGTTCCAATTTTGGCCACCATGGTCAAATCTGGCGCTGTGAATGAAAGACGTATGAACATTTTCCTGTGTAATGGATTAGGAGCGGTACATGGGCAGGAGAGGTCAGACAAGTAAATAAGATATAATTTTGATTTTATTATTACCTGCTGCTTACACAGTGTGTTCAATAGGAGCACCGGAGACGCCGACAGATGCTGTACAGCGTCAGATTTGCACCTGGTACCCAAAATCGTAACTATTTTTTCCATTTAAAATCGGTAGTGTATTGACGCCTTAGAATATCTACCAAGTTTCGCTATCGTACGATAATTACAGCCCACAATAGACCTTCGTCAGTAGCATCATAATTACGAGTATAACCACTCGGTATGACTCTGCCAGTGCATGGCAGGAATCGCCGATTGAAAACCCTATTGCGCTGTCTGTCTATAATGAAAGACGGCGCTCGAGATGACGAGTACAAACTGTCACGGCTTGGTGCGGGCGGAGTCCGCCGACGTGACTTCCTCCAGACGGGGTGGGGTGAGGCCACCTTCCGGCTGCGAAAGAGCGTGTCGCCCGCCAAACAGCCGCTTCCGATGCCTCTGCCCGGCTAGTCACGTCCCGTTGTCTGCCGGCTCGCATTGTCCCGCGGCGTAGCAGGCGGCGGACTAGCCAACGAAACGAAGCGCTCACGTCTTCACATCAAGCCAGTGGCACTCAGCGAACCAGTACGCCGCACAACTTCAACTGCGCTGACAGCATCCTCCACATTTTACTGTTGTCTATGGAGTTTGTAATGGTTCTTTATTTACGTGACCATTACGGCACTCCAAAAAATGGCTTTGAGCACTATGGGACTTAACATCTATGGTCATCAGTTCCCTAGAACTTAGAACTACTTAAACCTAACCAACCTAAGGACAGCACACAACACCCAGCCATCACGAGGCAGAGAAAATCCCTGACCCCGCCGGGAATCGAACCCAGGAACCCGGGCGTGGGAAGCGAGAACGCTACCGCACGACCACGAGATGCGGGCACGGCACTCCAACCCCAGTTCTCGATACCAGTAATATTGTACTACTTTTTGCGAAGTAACAGATATATTTTTGTGACAATATCCACATTTTGTTTTATTAACGTATAGGTACTCCGATGTATCGATATATTACATTGATATGGTTCTTGTGTGTATTCATTTCTGTGAGACTGTCATAATCTTTGGCTTACTTGTAACCGTTTTGGCGCGAATGCGCACAGAGCAGTCTTTGTTTCACTTTGCAGAAGTTAAGTTGTTATTTCGCTTTGTAAAAGAACAGTCAAGTCTTGTGTTTGGTTAAAGTGGAAATTAAATATATGAAGATTGATACAAAACTGTTTTCTTGATGATGTGACAATTAAGAAGAAGTATATGTGAATTTACAAGAAGCTTAATAAAAATGTGGATCGTGAACACCAAGTCAAAAATTATTTCTACCATACCATTGTTCTGAGCTGGGATTGTATGATCATTAAGAATTTCCTGAAAAACGCATTTGTTAGGTCTTCAAATATTGCTAAAATACAGATCTGGACCTTCTAGCAGTCAAAGTGGAATCACCCTAAAATCAACAAGATCAGCCATAGCAACTTCGACGAAATCTACGTGGGAATGCATTCAAGATAAGTGCCAAAATTAATGACTTGTTTACAGTGACTTCATTATTTCCGTTCTGACGATACCATCCACAGTCAATAACTTTGTTGTTGCCCGATAAAGCGAACATATGCTGCGTGAGCAACATTACTAATCTGATTTCTAACCTACTTTGCAAGTGGTGGTATTGTTAAAGTTCCACCTAAGCATATCCAGAAACTACAAGGGGCCTTCAATAAGTAATGCCATACATTTCTTTTTCTGTGAGCAGATTGGTTTTATTCACGATTCCAAAACACGACATTCCTTTGGCTACAAAAATTCATTTTTCAAAGAATCTCTATTTCAATTTGACGGCCTTATGCCACCTTACTGGGAGAGCCTCTATGTCCATCCTTCTTATCATCCACGTACTGCTACCAGCGGAGTGCATCATTCATTGCCAAACAGATGGAAGTCGGAAGGTGAGAGATTCGGGCTGTAGGATGGATGAGGAAGAACAGTTGCGATGATGACAGTCGCTACGCCCAACGACTCAGCGTGTTTTTGTTCACTGCCAGGTCTCCGTAGGCATTCTGCAAGGGCCTATGAATATCTGCGATGCTCTGGTTTTCCGCCAAAAGGGACTCACTGACAGCTCTCTGCTTGGAACGCAGCTCCACTAGAGACTCGATTTTGAAGCTACGTATAGCGTCACCGCCTGTCAGAACTTTATGGAATTATGGGGGCTGAAGTGGAAATATATGCAACAAACGCCTAATTTTTTCATCCGAAACTGGCCGAGAAAAAAAAGTGTTTCATTACTTACTGAACGCCCATCGTATATTCATTTTCGTGAAGCAATATAATGGGTCAGGCAAAGAGTGATTGACACCAAATTCACTAAATGCTGTTGCTACCAAAAATCACTTGGCTCAAAAAAGTGAAGCACTCAGAAAGGAAGGAAGGAAATAAAAAATGGTTCAAATGGCTCTGAGCACTATGGGACTCAAATTCTGAGGCCATCAGTCCCCTAGAACATAGAACTACTTAAACCTAACTAACCTAAGGACAACACAAACATCCATGCCCGAGGCAGGATTCGAACCTGCGACCGTAGCGGTCTCGCGGTTCCAGACTGTAGCGCCTAGAACCGCACGGCCACTCCGGCCGGCAAGGAAATAAAACGAGACTTCACTGATCGAGGGTGTGTGATGTTATTCCAGTGATTACAGAATCGAGTTAAATTTGCAAAGAACATGAGACTACGTACCACTATGACGTTGCAGATGACTCTGGCTTGAATACACGCACAGTCTCGGTTTAGAAGTGTGTCGTAAGGTCTTTGTATCCTCTTCTGAGGCAGGTTGGGCCGCAACTGTTGTAACTGGTCCTTGGTATCATGGATACTGGTACTGCGGAGTTTATGTCCAAGCTGCTCGCAGATATGTCCTATCGGGAACAGATCTGGCCATCTTGCCGGCCACGAGACTACCTCGACATGACGCACACAGTTCACAGAGACACGTGCATTGTACTGATGAAAAATGGCACCACGATGATATCACATGAGAGGTGCACGTGAGGACGTAGGATGTCCGAAATCTAGGATGACGGTAGGAAGATGGAATCTGTCTGTTCACTTGTAACAGCTAGTTGTAGGATGTCCTGTAGGTATGAAGCAAGTTGTATCTCAAACGTATTTTCTCCTGAATTCCTGCTGATTATCTTGGAGAAGTCTGTTTCATCCAAGAACGTCATAACGTTCTAACTTAGAATATACTTTAGGATCCTGTTAAAGATGTATGTCAGCCATACTAGTCTGTAATTCAGTACATCTGTTCTTTTGCCATATTTGTACACAGAAGTGAGCTGTGCTCATTTCCAGTCACAAGGACCTGCAGGATGTGAACTGCTATTTAATACGCTCTGGCTACAGCTATATAGGGTAAAGAAAAATTCGCGCACTCGGACTTCGCAGCGCTATCCCTCACATACTATCAGTACAAAAACGTCTGTCATAAAATTTCGTACTGTGCATATTTCGGGCAGTAAATGGACGTTAAAGACTGGCAGTCTGGCATCTCTGTAATCAAAGCTCCGGTAACTACCTTTGTCAGGAAGTGGAGCAGTACTGTGCAGTTGGAGCAGTCGATAGCGTTTTGGGTTAGCATGCAGGATGTCGATTCTGGTTTGAGGCTTATTTGTTTTTATTTGCTAAAAGTAATTTGCTTGGTATGGTATCTAGCGTCTTTATCATCATACAGCGATTACAGTGAGTCTTCTACAAAATATTTGCAGTTACATACTACGAACACAGAAATGGAAGTACAGTCGTTTTCACAGCTTTTAAAGAAAGCTTTTCCACGTCGTGAACGCGAGTTTTTTCGCGCCACTGCATCTACTAGATTGCAAAACCTGTTTACTGTCTACCCTCCTCGAATGAACCCATAGAAATTATTTGCAAAGCACGTTGCTAGCCCCACTGGTAACGTAAAGCCCTAACGAAATGTAATGGACTTGAACGTGACAAGAATATTAGTTCGCATTAATCGATGGGGCCATTGGGGGAAGGTACACACAAAACAAGTTTGGACTCTAGTAGTTGCAGTGGTCCGAAACAATTCGCGTCCATGACGTGCAGAAGGTTTCTTTAAAAGTTGACTAATGAAAGCGAATGTTATTTTCATTTCTGTGTTTGTAGAGTGTATCTGCAAATTTATTGCAGAAGAGCCACTGTAATAGCAATATAACTATTGAGACGCCAGATATCGTACCATGTGGATTACGTTTAGCAAATAAAAACAAATAAGCCTCGACCGCCTGCATCCTAACCGAAAACGCTATCCACTGCAACGACTGCACACCACTGCTGGTATATCCCGACAGAGGTAGTCACCGTACACATGATTACAGTGTTGCCAGATTGCCAATCTTTAACGTCTAGTTACTGCCAGAAATATGTGCAGGATTAAATTTTGTGAGACATTTTTGTATTGCTAATGTGCGAGGAATCGCTCTGCACGAATTTTTCGTCACCCTGTATATACTGTACGTATATGTATATACACTCCTGGAAATTGAAATAAGAACACCGTGAATTCATTGTCCCAGGAAGGGGAAACTTTACTGACACATTCCTGGGGTCAGATACATCACATGATCACACTGACAGAACCACAGGCACATAGACACAGGCAACAGAGCATGCACAATGTCGGCACTAGTACAGTGTATATCCACCTTTCGCAGCAATGCAGGCTGCTATTCTCCCATGGAGACGATCGTAGAGGTGCTGGATGTAGTCCTGTGGAACGGCTTGCCATCCCATTTCCACCTGGCGCCTCAGTTGGACCAGCGTTCGTGCTGGACGTGCAGACCGCGTGAGACGACGCTTCATCCAGTCCCAAACATGCTCAATGGGGGACAGATCCGGAGATCTTGCTGGCCAGGGTAGTTGACTTACACCTTCTAGAGCACGTTGGGTGGCACGGGATACATGCGGACGTGCATTGTCCTGTTGGAACAGCAAGTTTCCTTGCCGGTCTAGGAATGGTAGAACGATGGGTTCGATGACGGTTTGGATGTACCGTGCACTATTCAGTGTCCCCTCGACGATCACCAGTGGTGTACGGCCAGTGTAGGAGATCGCTCCCCACACCATGATGCCGGGTGTTGGCCCTGTGTGCCTCGGTCGTATGCAGTCCTGATTGTGGCGCTCACCTGCACGGCGCCAAACACGCATACGACCATCATTGGCACCAAGGCAGAAGCGACTCTCATCGCTGAAGACGACACGTCTCCATTCGTCCCTCCATTCACGCCTGTCGCGACACCACTGGAGGCGGGCTGCACGATGTTGGGGCGTGAGCGGAAGACGGCCTAACGGTGTGCGGGACCGTAGCCCAGCTTCATGGAGACGGTTGCGAATGGTTCTCGCCAATACCCCAGGAGTGTCCCTAATTTGCTGGGAAGTGGCGGTGCGGTCCCCTACGGCACTGCGTAGGATCCTACGGTCTTGGCGTGCATCCGTGCGTCGCTGCGGTCCGGTCCCAGGTCGACGGGCACGTGCACCTTCCGCCGACCACTGGCGACAACATCGATGTACTGTGGAGACCTCACGCCCCACGTGTTGAGCAATTCGGCGGTACGTCCACCCGGCCTCCCGCATGCCCACTATACGCCCTCGCTCAAAGTCCGTCAACTGCACATACGGTTCACGTCCACGCTGTCGCGGCATGCTACCAGTGTTAAAGACTGCGATGGAGCTCCGTATGCCACGGCAAACTGGCTGACACTGACGACGGCGGTGCACAAATGCTGCGCAGCTAGCGCCATTCGACGGCCAACACCGCGGTTCCTGGTGTGTCCGCTGTGCCGTGCGTGTGATCATTGCTTGTACAGCCCTCTCGCAGTGTCCGGAGCAAGTATGGTGGGTCTGACACACCGGTGTCAATGTGTTCTTTTTTCCATTTCCAGGAGTGTAGATAGCTATGAAAAATATCTACATGTACATGCACGTCTATACAATACTCAGCAAAACACTGTACGGTGAAGGCGGAGCGCACCATATCCCACTACTAATCATTTCCTTTCCTTTTCCGCTCGCAGACAGAGCGACGGAGAAACGACAGTGTATATTGCCCCGTATGAGCTCTAATTTCTGTTATTGGTCTTCAAGGTCCTTACGCTGCCGTTAGTAGAATCGATCTGCAGTCAACTACAAATGCCGATTCTCTAAATATTCTCAATAGTGTTCTGCAGCAAGAACTTTTTCTTTTCTCCAGGAATTCCCATTTGAATTCACGAAGCATCTCTGTAACAGTCGTATGATGATCGAGTGTACTGATAACAAATCTAGGAGCACCTTTCTGAATTACTTCCATGTGTCCCTTGCATCCGACGTAGTGGGGATCCAAAGAACTCGAGCAGTACTCAACAATGGGTCGCACTAGTGTTCTGTACGCTGTCACCTTTACAGATGAATCACACTTTTGTAATACGCTCCCAATAAATCGAAGTTGACCATTTGTCTTCCCTACTACTGTCGTTAACGTGCTCGTTCCATTCCATATCGGTTTGCAACGTTATGTCTAGATATTTAATCTATCTTTGTCAGACAACACACTACCAATGGTGTGTTCGAAAATTACTGGACTGCTTTTCTTAATCATGTGCATTAATTTATATTTTTCTACATTTACAGCGAGCTGCCATTCATGACACCAGCTAAAGATTTTGTCTACGTTATCTAATCACTCAACGTCGACACCTTCCCGTACACCTCGGCGTTATCAATAAACTTGCACGGGTTGCTGCTCACCCTGTCCGTGATATCATTCATATGTACAGGGCTATTACAAATGATTGAAGCGATTTCATAAATTCACTGCAGCCCCATTCATTGACATATGGTCACGACACACTACAGATACGTAGAAAAACTCATAAAGTTTTGTTCGGCTGAAGCCGCACTTCAGGTATCTGCCGTCAGAGCGCTCGAGAGCGCAGTGAGACAAAATGGCGACAGGAGCCGAGAAAGCGTATGTCGTGCTTGAAATGCACTCACATCAGTCAGTCATAACAGTGCAACGACACTTCAGCACGAAGTTCAACAAAGATCCACCAACTGATAACTCCATTCGGCGATGGTATGCCCAGTTTAAAGCTTCTGGATGCCTCTGTAAGGGGAAATCAACGGGTCGGCCTGGAGTGAGCGAAGAAACGGTTGAACGCGTGCGGGCAAGTTTCACGTGTAGCCCGCGGAAGTCGACGAATAAAGCAAGCAGGGAGCTAAACGTACCACAGCCGACGGTTTGGTAAATCTTACGGAAAAGGCTAAAGCAGAATGCCAGGTCAGCATTTCTTAAACAGGAGATTGGAAAAACCGATGGATCGGTCGTGGTGGAGATCATGATCAGCAATTCATATGGCCTCCACGCTCTCCTGACTTAACCCCATGCGATTTCTTTCTGTGGGGTTATGTGAAAGATTCAGTGTTTAAACCTCCTCTACCAAGAAACGTGCGAGAACTGCGAGCTCGCATCAACGATGCTTTCGAACTCATTGATGCGGACATGCTGCGCCGGGTGTGGGAGGAACTTGATTATCGGCTTGATGTCTGCCGAATCACTAAAGGGGCACATATCGAACATTTGTGAATGCCTAAAAAAACTTTTTGAGTTTTTGTATGTGTGTGCAAAGCATTGTGAAAATATCTCAAATAATAAAGTTATCGTAGAGCTGTGAAATCGCTTCAATCATTTGTAATAACCCTGTATATATAGAGAGAGCGATCCTATCACACTTCTCTGGGGCACTCCTGAAGATACTCTCGTCTCTAATGGACACTCCCTATCGAGGACAACGCACTGGACTCTGTTAGTTAACAAGTCTTCAAGCCACTCACAAATCTGGGAACCTATCCCGCATGCTCGTACCTCCGCTAACAGTCTGTAGTGGTGTACTGTGCCAAACGCGTTCTGGAAATCTAGGATATGCTACCTTCCTGTTGCCCTTTATCAGTGGTTCGCAGAATACCGCGCGAGAAAGGGGCAAGCTGAGTTTCGCGCGAGAAAGGGGCAAGCTGAGTTTCGCACGAGCGATGCTTTCTTAATCCGTGCTGATTTGTAGACAGAAGTTTTCCTATCTCAAGGAAATCTATTATATTCGAACTGAAAACATGTTCCAGAATTCTGCAGAAAACCGTGTCAAGGAGATAGTTCTCTATTTTGTTGGCCCGTTGTTTTACCCTTCTTATATGTAGGAATCACCTGCAGTTTTTCCCCGTCGCTTGGGACTTCGCGTTTGGCGAGATGTTCGCGATAAATGAAAGCTAAGTAAGACGCCAATTCCGTAGTTTACTCTTTCTAAAAACGAACTGGGATTCCTTTCGAAACTTGCGACTTTTTTCTTTCCAACTGTTTTAGTTGTTTCTCTACGCCAGAGATGATTATTAGTACGTTCCCCATAAGGGAGTCTGTGTGACTGTCGAATGTAACGATAGAGCTAGCAAACTGAAGACGAAGCAGAAGCTAAGTGGTGGACAATACCAGCCGTGTGGACAGTGTGTTTATTTATGCGGCTAGAAACCAGCTGCAGCTCTCGGCACACCAACGTCACGGCCAGGCCACAGCTTTCTCAGCCCCATTAGCAGACCGCAATGGGCAGCGCTTCCGGCGGACCAAGGACCCAAAGGCGCCGCCAGCCGACACGTACGCCGCTAGCCAAGGCCACCGGTCGGCGACTCATTCTACGCCGACTAAACGTAGCGAAAGTAATGACGATGGCACTGGCCCGTGAGTCCGCCAATCTCCAACCGAACTCACTGAATAGCATACAGCGATGCAGTGTGACGCCCTCCTTGAAGTTGTGCACAACTAGCGATGCGCCGCGGCTTCGAACGTTTTCCCCCTTTTATTCCTATTTCAGTTCGCCACGAGGAGCGGCTTGGCAACAGATAAAGGCTGCTCATGATTACCATTTCAGAAAATATGGGTGATGTGTTCAAGAGTAAGAGCTTCAAAGACTGAGAAAGTTAGTAACGCATTAGTCCATTTCTGGTCCTTAACGCCAACCAGTTACTCGGCTTGGCATTGTTTGATAGAGCTGTTGCATGTCCTCTTGAGGGATATCATGCGAAATTCTGGCCAAATGGCGGTTTTTTATTTTTTATTTTTTATTTTTATGAGTCATCGGTCTTCTGACCGGTTTGATGCGGCCCGCCACGAATTTCTGTCCTGTGCCAACCTCTTCATCTCAGAATAGTACTTGCAACCTACGTCCTCAATTATCTGCTGATGTATTCCAATCTCTGTCTTCCACTACAGTTTTTGCCTTCTACAACTTCCTCTAGTACCTTGGAAGTCAGATGTACTATCATTCTGTCCCTTCTCCTTGTCAGTGTTTTCCACATATTCCTTTCCTCTCCGATTCTGCGCACAATCTCCTCATTCCTTAACTTATCGGTTCATCTAATTTTCAACATTCGTTTGCAGCACCACATCTCAAATGCTTCGACTCTCTCGTGTTCCGGCTTTCCCACAGTCCATGTCTCTTCCTCAAATTTGGACCTATGTTTGACAATAGTAGACTTCTCTTGCCCAGGAATGCCCTTTTTGCCATTGCTAGTCTACTTTTGATGTCCTCCTTGCTCCGTCCGTCACTGGTTATTTTGCTGCCTAGGTAGCAGAATTCCTTAACTTCACCTGCTTCGTGACCTTCAATCCTGGTGTTAAGTTTCTCGCTGTTCCTTCATTTCTGCTACTTCTCATTACTTTCGTCTTTCTTCGATTTACTCTCAATCCATGTTTTGTACTCATTAGACTCTTCTTTTCATTCAGCAGATCATGTAATTCTTCTTCACTTTCACTCAGCATAGCAATGTCATCAGCGAGTGGTATAATTGATATCCTTTCATCTTGAAACCTTTCTTTTATTTCCATTATTGCTTTTTCAATGTACAGAATGAGCAGTAGAGGCGAAAGAGTCCATCCCTGTCTTACACTCTTTTTAATACGCGCACTTCGTTCATAGACGACCAGTCTTATAACTCCCTCTTGGTTCTTGTACATATTGTATATTACCCGTCTCGCCCTAGGGCTTACCCTTATTTTTCTCAGAATTTCGAACATCTTACACTATTTTACATTGTCGAACGCTTTTTCTAGGTCGACAGATCCTATGAACGTGTCTTGATTTTTGTTTAGTCTTGCTTCCATTATCAACACCAACGTCAGAATTGTCTCTCTCGTGCCTTTACTTTTCCTAAAGCCCAACTGATCGTCATCTAGCGCATCCTCAGTTTTATTTTCAGTTCTTCTGTATATTATTCTTGTCATCAACTTGGATGCATGAGCTGTTAAGCTGATTGTGCGATAATTATCGCTCTTGTCAGCTCTTGCAGTCTTCGGAATTGTGTGAATGATATTTTTCAGTCACCTGTTATTTGCAAGACTCACACATTCTACTCGTTTTGTTGCCACTTCTCCTAATGATTTTAGGAATGCTGGTGGAATGTTGTCGATCCCTTTTGTCTTATTTGATCTTAAGTGTCCCAAAGCTCTCAAATTCTGATTCTAATACTGGATCCCCCGTCTCTTCTAAATCGACTCCTGTTTCTGCTTCTATCACATCAGACAAAATCTTCCTCCTCATAGAGGCTTTCAATGCACTCTTTCCACCTATCCGCTCTCTCCTCTCCATTTAACAATGGAATTCCGGTTGCACTCTTAATGTCACTACCCTTGCTTTTAATTTCACTGAAGGTTATTTTGACTTTCCTGTATGCTGAGTCAGTCCTTCCGACAGTCATTTTTCTTTCGATTTCTTCACATCTTTCACGCAGCCATTTCGTTTTAGCTTCCTAGCACTTCCTACTTATTTCATTCCTCAGCGACTTGTACTTCTGTATTCCTGAATTTCCTTTACCGTTTTTGTACTTTCTTCTTTCATCAATCAGCTGAAGTATTTCTTTTGTTACCTACGGTTTCTTTGCAGTTATCTTCTTTGTACCTATGTTTTTCTTTCCAGCTTCTGTGACTGCCCTTTTTAGAGATGTCCATTCCTCTTCAACTGTGCTGCCTACTGAACTATTATTTTTTGCTGTGTCTATAGCCTTAGAGAACTACAAGCCTATCTCGTCATTGTTAAGTACTTCCACATCGCACTTCTTTGCGTATTGCTTCTTCCTGACTAACCTCTTAAACTTCAGCCTACTCTTCATCACTACTACATTGTGATCTGAGTCTGTATCTGCTCCTGGGTACGCCTTACAATCCAGAATCTGATTTCGGAATCTCTTTCTGACCGTGATGTAATCTAACTGAAATCTTACCGTATCACCCGTCCTTCTCCAAGTATACCTCCTTCTCTTGTGATTCTTGAACAGAGTATTGGCTATTACTAGCTGAAATTTATTACAGAACTCAATTAGCCTTTCTCCTCTCTCATTCCTTATCCCAGGCCCATATTATTCTGTAACCTTTTTTTCTACTCATGGCGTGTTAGATTGTCAAAATCCCGAGGTAGTCTATCTCAGAAGTCTTCCAATGAACTGCAGACTTGTATTTACTTAGACTCATGCGCCCGTTCCATGTAACGTGATTTCTGGCAGGAGTTCCTAGGCATGTGGTTTCTTTATCACACATGGGGTATGCAGATGCTAATGGCTCTTTACCTTTACCATTGTAGTCGCATGTGACCATCGATTAACCACAACAGGCGATGAAACACTTGATCACTTAACCGGGGAGCACGAAAGTCTAGCTCTACAGAGAGACGATGCTTTCACAGTCAGCTCGCCAAGTCAGAATACCTATGCCGTGTGCTGGGCGTTTGCTAATGGATTTCAAGTGGATTGCCGAGCTACCAGTGAAGGTTCAACGCGCGGACGTAAAGTGCACGCGACTGGCGGACGGAGGCTATTAGCGGACACAAAGAGGCGACTTCAATGGGGACAGGAGGCTGTTGGCCGGCTGATAACGGCCGTCCCTGGCCGGCACGCAAATCGGCATCAACCCCTGTGAAAGTGTGCTACGCCCCTCGTTGCTGACCTGTTTGTCGGGATCCATGAAGTCTCTTTTATCTCGACAGACACAGAAGTGGAAAAAGAGCCGTGGCGAGATAATGTCTACTGAACGGTGAACGGAGGGGCCTATTCGGAATTGCTCCGATGCTGATGTTAGACATCGCCGCCACGTTCCTAGGCAGCCAATATTTTGAGATAAGCAATAATACTGATCCTGAGTGAAACTCGCCGCGTGGGATTAGCCGAGCGGCCTAAGGCGCTGCAGTCATGGACTGTACGGCTGGTCCCGGCGGAGGTTCAAGTCCTCCCTCGGGCATGGGTGTGTGTGTTTGTCCTTAGGATAATTTACGTTAAGTAGTGTGTAAGCTTAGGGACTGATGACCTTAGCAGTTAAGTCCCATAAGATTTCACACACATTTGAACACTTTTTTTGAGTGAAACTCTCAAAGTGTGTTATTTATACCGGCAATTCAGAGCCAGTGTTGATAAGCACGACTGCCGGTAACTAATGTGTCCTGATTCGAAAGGTAGTTTGCACGGCTAGTACTTTTCCAAGCGTTGTCTTTGGAGACCTTATTTTGCCTTTATTTTTCACTATGACAATTGGGTCATTCGGGAAGTTACAGAGCGATTTACAATTCGACGAAGAATCAGAAACACGCTGCAAATTCTTTTCCGCAGAAAGATGAAGCAAACAATAGTTGAATGTCACATCTGTTGTCACAAGATAAGTCTAATATCAAATGTAGATTGAATCCCGGATTTCCGTGCCACGCTTATGAACTGCGCAGCCAAGATAAAGCGCCTCTTCGGATATGAGTGAAGCTGTTGGACAGCTGTCAGATCAATAATTTTATGTTTTATGGCTTATCTGTTTCCTCAGTCTTAAAAGAAATCTCAATCATTTACGCACAGTGACATTTGTTTTCGTATTTTGGACAAGTACTTCGTTTCTACCTGGCTTTTAATTTAAACGCATACTTTATTAAGCGCTAAGCACGTGGTGGGCCTGAAGTGCACGGTGAATATAGACACATCGTCCTCGTAAGCAGTACGCATCATTCAATTGTGCACTCGAGAGAGGAGCGAGCCCTTGTAGCTTGCCGGCACAGCTTAATGAGATTCGCTTTTGAAATAATAACACGGTGGAAACGAAGTTCTTTAAGTTCATGGAGACTGGCGTCCATTCAGAAGAACATTTTCCTATTGTATAAATCTGTGCGTAAAAAATTAAATTTTTTTGCTTGCGTCCTATCACTGGGGCCGGGCGGAAACTTTTGTCAACAGTATAAACGAACCAGACGTATTTAAATTACGTTCACGATCAAAATTTTAATATAAAATTTTATCTCCATCCCGAGACAGCTCATCAAATGAAAACGTAAACGTCGTATGACAGTGCTGGCTGGGATATTCAGCGGGGTGGATATAGCCGCCTGTCGATTAGAGTCTTTTTTTCCTCCGCCCACTTTGGCCCCTTACGTTGCGGATATGTGGGAATTCTGTCTTTTATGACGTTCGCTGTCGTCGAGCTAACGTCTCCATCCGACGGACAGGTCACCATGAACATAGCAACACGCCCTCAGTTCATGAGACATATAAGCTTCCCATGTGGTGTACGAGAAAGTGTCGTCGTCGAGTGACTGTAAGAGGATACAAGATAACTTGGACAGGATTTGTGATTGGTGTAAAGAATTGCAGCTAACTCTGAGCGTAGGGGAACGAGACCCATACTTCTTTACAGAGCGTAGGGGAACGACGCGGGAGACCCGCGCCGCCGTACTAGGCAAGGTTCTAGTGGAGGTGGTTTGCCATTGCCTTCCTCCGACCGTAATGGGGATGAATAATGATGATGAAGACGACACAACAACACCCAGTCATCTCGAGGCAGGAAAAATCCCTGACCCCGCCGGGAATCGAACCCGGGACCCCGTGCTCGGGAAGCGAGAACGCTACCGCGGATTTGTGATTGGTGTAAAGAATGGCAGCTAACTCTAAATATAGATAAATGTAAATTAATGCAGATCAATAGGAAAAAGAATCCCGTAATGTTTGAATACTCCATTAATAATATAGCGCTTGACACAGTCACGTCGATTAAATATTTGGGTGTAACATTGCAGAGCGATTTGAAGTGGGACAAGCATGTAATGGCAATTGAGGGGAAGGCGGATAGTCGTCTTCGGTTCATTGGTAGAATTTTGGGAAGATGTGGTTCATCTGTAAAGGAGACAGCTTATAAAACACTAATACGACCTATTCTTGAGTACTGCTCGAGCGTTTGGGATCCCTATCAGGTCGGATTGAGGGAGGACATAGAAGCAATTCAGAGGCGGGCTGCTAGATTTGTTACTGGTAGGTTTGATCATCACGCGAGTGTTACAGAAATGCTTCAGGAACTCGGGTGGGAGTCTCTGGAGGAAATGAGGCGTTCTTTTCGTGAATCGCTACTGAGGAAATTTAGTGAACTAGTATTTGAGGCTGATGCAGTACAATTTTACGGCCACCAGCTTATGTTTCACGGAAAGACTACAAAAGATAAGAGAGATTAGGGCTCGTACAGAGGCATATAGGCAGTCATTTTTCTCTCGTTCTGTTTGGGAGTGGAACAGGGAGAGAAGATGCTAGTTGTGGTACGAGGTCCCCTCCACCACGCACCGTATGGTGGATTGCGGAGTATGTATGCAGATGTAGTAGATGTAGATTATATAGCGCGTTTCCCTGGTCAATTTTAGCTATTTTCCTAATTTACCTTGCAATCGTAATCACTACTGTAATTTGACCTAGTTGTACTTGAGACTGAAAGCCAATTTCAGTAGCTCATATTTAATTCAGTTTTAATTTTTAATTAGTGGAATTTGTACAAAAACTAAAAAAAAGTATGCACACTACCCAGAATGTTTCCACGGTCTTAAAATCGGTTATAGTAATGTTACTAACGACAAGCAACGCTTTCTGTTACTGTATCATTTACGTTTAGTTATCAATTTCATTTGAAAAACAACTCCCAGCCTTCGAAAAATAAGGTACCGCAGTCTTACACAACCCTCATGCTCTCTGCTGGCGTATACCAGCACCCATGCTGTAGGTACGCCACAGTGCCCGCGTCAGTTTCCTCTACGACTTAATACCGACTGCTCTGTACATAATGTCATCATTTCTTCATGGCAGCCGAAATAGCTGTTTTTCTACGTATTATCAGGAGTTCAACATTAGTAAGTTGCTACCGAACTATATTTACTGGGCCGGCCTTGTGGCCGAGCGGTTCTAGGCTCTACAGTCTGGAACCGCGCGACCGCTACTGTCGCATGTTCGAATCCCGCCTCGGGCATGGATGTGTTTGGTGTCCTTAGCTTAGTTAGCTTTAAGTAGTTCGAAGTTCTAGGGAACCGATGACCTCAGCAGTTAAGTTCCATAGTGCTCAGAGCCATTCGAACCATATATTTACAGGATTCGCATATCACAGTTTCGTGTTCTGCTTATCCGACCTATTTGTCAAGTCCAAATTAAAATGTCCCTCATTATCTAAGATTATTGATGGTCCTTTCAGCATCAATTGTATTTGATGGCGCCAGGGTACGTGCCTTTTAGAACAGTGCGAGATCGTCTTGGTTTAACAGCTTCATGTAATCCAGCCAAGTGAGTACTTTTCTATCTTATCCATAGCAGGCGCTATTATCATTATCGAGAAACCGATTGTACTTCGGTTCTAAAATAAACGAGGTTTAGCAGCTATAAAATTTTTAGAAAATTTTACCACAAAAATTAAAAAAAAACAATATTTTCACTAATTTCATGGGACACTCCGGAGAGGTCTAGAATTTAATCCAGCAGATTGGTGCGAAGATCAGGAACTTTACTCCACCACCCTTCCTCCCCTTGTCGGCCAAATACTGGCAACATCAGGTTTCGAACCGGCATACCTCTGAGTCGAGTGCTACTGCGCAGGCGCGAGTTAGCGACCGCGACCGTGGAAATCGGTAATTCGTCGGGTTATTCACGAGAGACGAATCTTTGCGATAAAACACGGGGAAGAAGGAAATATTTTACGGCGATATATTTCACTATCGCTTTACAGTACGTAAAAGTCGGATGAGGGGCCTTCAAACGTCTTAAAAAGGGGCAAGGGAGTCGCTTAATGGCGCGGCGATACTGCGGACTTTATTGCAGCTTTATCGTCCTCCTGTCCCCACAGTCGTAAACCGTTCAGCTGAGCTGGCATAAGAGGTGTGACGCCCTCATACGTCAACCAGAGCGGGGGCCGTCTGGTGGTCCGCCGACGGCGAATATATGAATCTTTAGGAGCGGGCGGACACCGCGCACCCGCCGCCGCGCGCCTTGCCGTATTCCTTTCGGAAGCTCGGACGCTCGGCCCCGGAGACTGTTTAATGAATTATTGATGAGCCTGCGCGCCCGGATAAACATGGCCGGCGAAGAATTTCACTTTCATATGCGGCCGCATGCGCAGCCGCGGGTTCAGAGTTCGTGATGCTGCAAACGTCCCATCTGAATATTGAGGAATCGTGGGCGGGCGGTGCCGGCCCTCTTTGGTCACAGTTTGTCGCGGCGTACGCGTGAAATTGGATGCCTCGACAGCTGCGCTGGTACTTGGCGGTGGCCAGTGGCTCTGGATGGTCGGCAAGGCACAAGTTCGTCAACAGTGGCCTAGGAGGACGGTTCACTTAGTATCGACCGTTGCATAGAACTTCGTAACGCGAGCAGCCACAGCCGTTAAAACTCGATAACGATTGGAAGTAAAATGAACCACAAGACAATGTAATTGCTGTTTTCTGTATTCAACCCGACTTCGCTGCATTAAAACATAATTCACAGGTGAACTATATACGAAGGAAAGGATCCCAAGTAATACAATCCAAATTCTATAAGAATCTTTTAAAAAATTTTCAAAAAATTTAAATTTTTCCGAGAACTTTAAAGATTTCTTTTAACATTTTTTGTAGATCTTACATGAAGAATTTAAACAGGCACAAAAAAATCGAAGTTAAAACGTACTTACAACGGTATCACATTAGCGCACCAAGACGCGCCTAACGTTCGTAGTCAAAAATGAAACCTCTGAAGAGGGGAAGTCGCCAAAATAAATAAAACAGGTTATCGGAGTGAATATGAGATATAAAACCATATATAAGAACAATGAGTGGAAACGAAATACACAAATAAGGAAAGATCAAAAATGGGGCCTCGAGAGAGCTAAATAATCCAACGACTCCCCCTCTAGGCATGGTTAAACTACAGACAACACAAGCCGTGTACCTCCTTCCTGGTGGAACGACTGGAACTGATCGGCTGTCGGACCCCCTCCGTTTAATAACCGCTGCCCATGCATGGTTGTTTACATCTTTGAGTGGTTTTAGTGACATCTCTGAACAGTCAAAGGGACTGTGTCTGTGATACCATATCCACAGTCAACGTTTATCTTCAAGAGTTCTGGGGACCGGTATGATGCAGAACTTTTTTTGATGTGTGTATCTATTATATGGAATCCTTTCCTTCTTATGTAGTACACCTGTGGATGCTGTTTTAATGCAGCAAACCGATTACAATTAAGAAATCACAAATTGCAGCTGTCTTGCAGTTCGTTTTCCTTCCATTATCGAACGTTTCGCTTTAGCACATTCGAGAAACTGATAAAAAAAGATATGTGACATACAAACCCGCTCTTCAGCTGTTGTATATTAATGACCATGAACACAGTAGTAACCTATACTTTTCAAAGACAATACAGTTACGGAAAGAGCTGCATAAAAATTCAGTAAGACCTTGGTAAGATTTAAAAGTGATGCAAAAATTGGTAACTCACTTTAAATGTGCAGAAATGTGAACTTGTGCATTTCTCATAATGAAAAATCGTAGTATTCTATGGCTACAACATCAAGTAGTCACAGTTGGAATAGGTCAGTTCATACAAATATCTGGATGTAACTTTTGGTACTTACATAAAATGGAACGACCACTTAGTTTCATTTGAAGGTAAAGTATGTGTCAGACTACGGTTCATTGGTGCAATGCTATCGAATGCAGTAGGTCTACAAAGGACATTGCACACAAAACACTCATGAAACGCATCTTAGAATATTGATCACGTGTGTGAGATCCGTAAAAAGTAGGGCTACCTGGGGAACTGGACAGGTACAAAGAAGGGCAACACGAATGGTCACAGATTCGTATGACCCCTGGGAGAGTATCACGAAGATACTAAAATAACTGATCTGGTAAACTCATGAAGATAGTCGCACATTATCCCTTTAAAGCCTACTTAGAAAGTTTCTAGAACCAGCTGATGACTGTAGGGGTATATCGCAGCCCTCTACATATCGCTGCCTTAGAGATCGCGAAGACAAGATTAGACTAGCGTCAGCGTACACATAGACCTTTAAGCAATCATTCACTATCCTTTCCATACGTGAATGGAAGAAAGCCCTAATAGCTGGTGCAATGGGACACTTCCTCTGCTATGCATTTCACTGCGGATTGCAGAGTATAGATTTAGATGTAGATGTAGACGATGAAGAAAACTGCAACCAGCCACACTATTTTTAAATGAATAATTTATTTTCCCGTAGGTGTGAACAGTTTGTGCGACAGAGCTGACATCCGAATTGGTACCACACACGTTCTATCGAGGAAAGATCAAGAGAACAAACCGGCCACGGGATTACCTCAACATCACGCAAACAATTCACAGATAGTCGTGCCATGTGTGGACTAAGAGTGTCCAGTTGACCAATAGCATCACGTTATTGTTGTGAGAGAGGCAACACATGAGGAAGCCGGATGTCAGTGACTTACCGTCACTACCAGCAGTGACCTGAGCCGGCGGATCCCAACACTATGACACCAATAGTAACATCACTGTGCCCCACCAAGCCATTGGAAAAGCGGGATCTCTCTCCAGGTGACCGCCACACTTACCGACGATGGGTAGTGGGGAACCGCAATTCATCGTTGAACACAATGTGACCACATTCATCGGCAGTCCATGCTTCATGTTCTCTGCACCATGTCACATGCAGCCGTTTTTGTTCCGGTGCTGACGGCATCCTACGCATGGAACGGTAATTCGCCGGTGCAGCTGTTCTTAAGTCTGCAACTAGTTGAGCAGAATGACACAGAATGTTGCAAGGGGCCCAATACTGGTTCTCCGATGGCAGGCACGGATGTAAAGGGATTCAGATGTGCCTGTGGTTGTCAGTCGTGATCTACTGCGACGTTGACGGCAAGTACACTGAAGCGCCAAAAAAACTGGTATAGGCATGCGTATTCAAACACAGAGATATGTAAACAGGCAGAATACGGCGCTGCGGTCGGCAACGCCTGTACAAGACAAGTGTCTGGCGCAGTTGATAGACCGGTTACTGCTCCTACATTGGCAACTTATCAACATTTAAGTGGGTTTGAACAAAACCCTTTACGCTCTATCCAAGACTTACTTTTTAATATTACAACACAGAGGTCAGCTTCCTCGATGCGCGATTGCTGAGCCATGTGCCAGACTGAGGACAGTTTGGCGTACACATGTGTTGATGTATGTTGTGTTTACTTCTGACATCACGTCAACAAAGTGATTCGGTTGGTTATAACAAGGACAAGATGGATAAATAGCTTACTTTAATTCTCTCATACACTTAACTTTTTGTCATCATGGTCCACGAGTTTTACTATTGCACTGCCTTAGATGACTACCGCCTGTCCATTAAGTGAATCATTCTCTTCAATCTTCACCGCGCCGTCACGTACAAATCGTTTCCCGCCCATAAACTCTTCAATTTATGCATTATGAGTTATAGACAAAATCAACAGGTGTAACGGTAATTTCAGAGGTATCCGAGTGTGTTACGGTCGTTACTGTTTACGTTATTTACTGATCCAGTGAATAACACTAGGGGGACGTGTTGCCTCACATATAAGATGTTCATATTTCATTGATTAAAACTTCCTAGCTAAGACACTGTAGTCTAACAGTAAACATTCTTCCTCCTGACGTTTCGTTGCCAACTGCGGGCAACATCCGAGGTGAGCCAACGACTTGCTATAAGCCGTGGAGGTCCTCTTTATATAAGGCGCACAGAGGGCGCCACAAGTTGTCACATGCTGTCGACAGTGAAACTGTCTCTGATTAAGTGCATTTTTAAGGTGGCACCTACAATTACATGTGCTGAATCGCCCAGATACCCGAGCACGTTAACGCTCCACCTCCCACGTCCCGCCTCAAATATACGCTACACTTATGTATGGGAAAAGTTATCATACTTGAACATGAGATGAGACGCACACACATTCCATCCCAGAATGTGGGGGGCGGGGGCGGGGGAGGAGGAGGAGGAGCGTTGGGAATGGTGGTGTCAGTAAGGGCATCCGACCACCATCTGTCACCAACATTGCCACAACTCGAATAACAATGCCAATCCTGTAGGGACAAGTAAAGGAGGAAGAATGACACGTGATATTTATGAATAGATCCATTCTATTTTTTTAATACGTCCTAAGAATCTGAAAAATAAACGCCCTTCACGATTCGATGGTAACTTACGCTCCATGTCTGTGACTCATTCACTAGATTAACACACTCTACGTAGATAGAACGAGCCACATTCCTTTGTATCCGCTTGAAGTCCATGACTATAGTACAGATTATACACCATTAAGTAAGGAAACGTACGAGGTGACAGCCAGTCAAGGAATGTTTTAGGGAATTAGTTTAAAAAAAATCATTTCAAGGACCCCAATCAAGCGTTTACAAGTTTTCTCCCAGGGTAACTTGAAGTGTGTCTACCGAGGCAGTCCTCTCCGGTTAAAGCGGCTGACAAGAGACGCTTCCAGCCCTCTGCTGACTTGTCGGCTCATTTACGTCATCGGTTTAGCCAAAAGCGAGCGTGGGAGATGATGGGTCATGTGTGTGGACGCTGGAGAATTTTGGAGAGCAGAAATCAGTCGCTTCTTCCTCTTGTGATCCAGACCCCTACTAGAACAGGCGTCTGTCTTGGGAGGCAGAACCTCCGAGTCTGCGTTTCATGGTTACTCCGCAATTCACACTTAAGTGCCTGGCAGAGGGTTCATCGAACCATTTTGATACTTCTCTACCATTCCACTCTCGAATGGCGAATGGGAAAAAGGAACACCCAAATCTTTCCGTTCGAGCTCCGATTTCTCTTATTTTATTATGATGATCATTTCTCCCTACGTAGGTGGGTGTCAAAAAAATATTTTCGCATTCGGAAGAGAAAGGTGCCGATTGAAATTTCGTAAATAGGTCTCGCCGCAAAGAAAACCGCGTTTGTTTCAGTGGCTGCTACCCAAACTCGCGTATCATATCAGTGACACTCTCACCCCTATTGCGCGATAACACGAAACGAGCTGCCCTTCTTTGCACTTTTTCGATGTCCTCCGTCAATTCTACCTGGTAAAGATCCCATACCGCGCAGCAATATTCTAGCAGAGGACGGACAAGTGTAATGTAGGCTATCTCATTAGTGGGTTTGTTGAATCTTCTAAGCGTTCTGCCACCAAAGCGCAGTCTTTGTTTCGTCTTCCCCACAATATTATCTATGTGGTCTTTCCAATGTAAGTTGCTCATAATTGTAATTACTAGGTATTTTTTTTGGTAAACATTTTTGGAATAGAGTGTTCAATAGATTATTATATTTTAACTAAAGTTCTGTCTTGATCACAAGATCAAGACTGAACTTCAGTTAAAATATACTAGGTATTTAGTCGAATTGACAGCCCTTAGATTTGCGCGATTTATCGTATACCCAAAGTTTATCGGATTTCTTTTAGTTCCCATGTGGATGGCCTCGCCCTTTTCTTTGTTTAGTGCCAATTGCCACTTTTCGCACCATACAGAAATTCTCTCTAGATCATTTTGTAATTGGTATTGATCGTCTGATGATTTTACTAGACGGTAAATTACAGCATCATCTGCAAACAAACTAAGGGCACTGCTCAGATTATCACATAGATCATTTATGTAAATCAGGAACAGAAGAGGGCCTATGACACTACCTTGCGGAACGCCAGATATCACTTCTGTTCTACTCAATTATTTGCCGTCCATCACTACGAACTGTGACCTCTCTGAGAGGAAATCACGAATCCAGTCACACAACTGAGACGGTACTCCATATGCACGCCACCAACACATTATCACGAAGCGACACCTCTCCCGATGACCACTTCTTTAGTGTTTTGTCCGTTTTCCTAGGCGGGTCTCCATTCCCAAACATTCCCTAGACGGGTCTAAGCCTGGTAACTTCGCTATCCTAAGCGCGCCCAATGTTTTCCGTATTATGAGGTACATGCACTTTATTTGACCTAATTTCCTGTTCTCATTTAACATCAGTTCTGGACGTCCACTCTCAAGTGCCGACTGCTCAGCAACCTGTACAGGGCGTCCTTTTGACACGTAACGCAAGATGGTGTCTGTTCACAGAAAAATTTGCCGTCGTTGAAGAGCTGGTGGCAGCCGCTAGCAGACCTCTAAAACGAAAGCGTTTCTCGAATGACACTAAAGCCCTGTAATGAAAGTCTAGCCTTATATTGCCCCACAGTCCATTCTCCAGCTTGTATTGCCGCACAGTCCATTCTCCAGTAGCACGCGGAAAGTCCTACATTAAAATGTAGCAGTTTCTCGTTAACGTAAGTTTTCATTAGTACTGCAAAGCTCGTAATTAAGTAAGCGGTCCGCTGAAGATAGTAGCGGGTGGCCGACGTGCTCGTCGTATGTTTGCAACTAATGCGTAGTTAAAAGTGAATCGCCGTCAGAGCGCTCGGCCGTGTTGCTCCTTTTGCAGCGCAGAGCGAGCGAGATGGGGCCTTGCAGTGCCATCCCCTCATCCCCTGCAGCAATAAACATAGGGGGCAGCGGGCCGCGTTTATGCTAATGGCCACTCGACCCCTGGCTGGCTGTGCCCGCCCGGAGGTCGATACCGCCGCCTCTGCGAATCCCTCACACAAACTTTACAACTCCCGTCTTCCTCTATTGGCTCCGCGAAAAAAAAAGTACAAGTAGTAATCAGCAGAAAGTCTGAATACCGCAGTGCTCCAGTACTCGCGGACTTAGTGGATGGGTATACTCTTGCCGCGGTCGTAGGACCACGATTATCACCATCATCAGTCACATCATCATCTCCCACATCATCATCTGCATCCATTACAAAACGACGTGACTTACTTATGTCACACCTTATAAGTCGTCCTCACACGGGACGTGTTTCTCATCGTGCAGCACGCCAAACGTGTTTATCAACGCTGTTAGTGCCTACTCAGAAGCAAGCTGGTACATCACACGTAACGTACTCCTCAACGTTATCTGCCACCGTAGAGATCTCCAGCAGCAAAAAAAAAAAAAAAAAAAAGGTTCAAATGGTTCTGAGCACTATGGGACTTAACTGCTGAGGTCATTAGTCCCCTAGAACTTAGAACTAGTTAAACCTAATTAACCTAAGGACATCACAAACATCCATGCCCGAGGCAGGATTCGAACGTGCGACCGTAGCGGTCTTGCGGTCCCAGGCTGCAGCGCCTTTAACCGCACAGCCACCTCGGCCGGCTCTCCAGCAGCAGTTGACGGTTACGTATGGCGCACAAACAACATGTTTCGTTTACGAAAGTAGACACGTGTAATACGGCTTCGTTAGCTCTGTTACGATCGTCGAAGATGAGCGGAGAAAATCGTTAAAAAGATAGTCGACACGTCGATGGACTAACGAATCGGTATGAACAGTCAAAAATTTTTTTGCCATACCTTCATAACCATTAACTCTGGTCTAAGATATTTCTTTTTTCAAATACTCGCCGGCCAGTGTGGCCGAGCGGTTCTAGGCGCTTCAGTCTGGAACCACGCGACCGCTACGGTCGCAGGTTCGAATCCTGCCTCGGGGCATGGATGTGTGTGATGTCCTTTGGTTAGTTAGGTTTAAGTATTTCTAAGTTCTAGGGGACTGATGACCTCAGATGGTAGGTCCCATAGTGCTCAGAGCCATTTTGATTGCAAGGGTTCAGCCAGTGGCGCAGAAAGAAATCTTGAAATTCCCCAGTCCATGTACGAGGCATGTTCACAAAATCAAACAAACTCACTCTTTAACGGAGAGTGGTCTTATCTACAATAAAATCGAATATTACAGAACGCAGTTTCATAGCATGCAAGTTATAACACAAAAGTAGTTATCACCAATGTGTCATTTTCCGTCATTTTATTATAACAAATCGTACCAAAAACGACATGTTTTTTAGAGATCGCTAACGGACCGATACTTTGGAACAGCACATGCAACTTGTCCCAAAAACCGCCTACAGACTTTAGAGAAATGTTCCTTATGCAGAAATAAGTAAAGAAGTCTAGTAAACATGGGCTCTAAAATACATACCTGAGGAGGCATGAGCACTTGTTCATCTTCGATACTATGAAACAAATCCCTTCTATTGCAAGGTCTTTGTTTTCCATATTTAGGGAAGAAGTTGGTTGGTTGATTTTGGGGAGGGGACCAAACAGTGAGGTCATCGGTCCCATCGGATTAAGGAAGAATGGGGAAGGAAGTCTGTCGTGCCCTTTCAAAGGAACCATCCGGCATTTGGCTGAAGCAATTTAGGGAAATCACGGAAAACCTAAATCAGGTTGGCGGGTTTCAACGGCCGGCCTCCCGGATGCGAGTGCAGTGCGCTAACCACTGCGCCACCTCGCTTGGTTTGGGAGAAGGAAGTATTGACCAAAACAAGAAAAAAATGACTAGCAAACACAGGCTCTAAAATGCTCACTTCAAGACCCATGACAACTTGTTGATCTTCGTTGGTGTGAAACACATCTCTTCTACTGAACAAGTGCTTATACAGGGTGTTTCAAAAATGACCGGTGTATTTGAAACGGCAATAAAAACTAAACGAGCAGCGATAGAAATACACCGTTTGTTGCAATATGCTGGGACAACAGTACATTTTCAGGCAGACAAACTTTCGAAATTACAGTAGTTACAATTTTCAACAACAGATGGCGCTGCGGTCTGGGAAACACTATAGTACGATATTTTCCACATATCCACCATGCGTAGCAATAATATGGCGTAGTCTCTGAATGAAATTACCCGAAACCTTTGACAACGTGTCTGGCGGAATGGCTTCACATGCAGATGAGATGTACTGCTTCAGCTGTTCAATTGTTTCTGGATTCTGGCGATACACCTGGTCTTTCAAGTGTCCCCACAGAAATAAGTCACAGGGGTTCATGTCTGGCGAATAGGGAGGCCAATCCACGCCGCCTCCTGTATGTTTCGGATAGCCCAAAGCAATCACACGATCATCGAAATATTCATTCAGGAAATTAAAGACGTCGGCCGTGCGATGTGGCCGGGCACCATCTTGCATAAACCACGAGGTGTTCGCAGTGTCGTCTAAGGCAGTTTGTACCGCCACAAATTCACGAAGAATGTCCAGATACCGTGATGCAGTAATCGTTTTGGATCTGAAAAATGGGCTAATGATTCCTTTGGAAGAAATGGCGGCCCAGACCAGTACTTTTTGAGGATGCAGGGACGATGGGACTGCAACATGGGGCTTTTTGGTTCCCCATATGCGCCAGTTCTGTTTATTGACGAAGCCGTCCAGGTAAAAATAAGCTTCGTCAGTAAACCAAATGCTGCCCACATGCATATCGCCGTCATCAATCCTGTGCACTATATCGTTAGCGAATGTCTCTCGTGCAGCAATGGTAGCGGCGCTGAGGGGTTGCCGCGTTTGAATTTTGTATGGATAGAGGTGTAAACTCTGGCGCATGAGACGATACGTGGACGTTGGCGTCATTTGGACCGCAGCTGCAACACGCCGAACGGAAACCCGAGGCCGCTGTTGGATCACCTGCTGCACTAGCTGCTCGTTGCCCTCTGTGGTTGCCGTACGCGGTCGCCCTACCTTTCCAGGACGTTCATCCGTCACGTTCCCAGTCCGTTGAAATTTTTCAAACAGATCCTTTATTGTATCGCTTTTCGGTCCTTTGGTTACATTAAACCTCCGTTGAAAACTTCGTCTTGTTGCAACAACACTGTGTTCTAGGCGGTGGAATTCCAACACCAGAAAAATCCTTTGTTCTAAGGAATAAACCATGTTGCCTACACCACACTTGCACGTTGTGAACAGCACACGCTTACAGCAGAAAGACGACGTACAGAATGGCGCACCCACAGACTGCGTTGTCTTCTATATCGTTCACATCACTTGCAGCGCCATCTGGTGTTGAAAAGTGTAACTACTGTAATTTCGAAAGTTTGTCCGCCTGAAAATGTACTGTTGTCCCAAGCATATTGCAACAAACGGTGTATTTCTATCGCTGCTCGTTTAGTTTTTATTGCCGTTTCAAATATACCGGTCATTTTTTAAACATCCTGTGTGACTTAAGGTTTGCATTTTATATGCCATATTTACTAGATTTTTTTCTAGTTTTGGTCCACATTACCTCCTCTCAGTATACGAAAAGAAAAGAGTTAGCAGTAGTAGAGACGTGTTTCATAGTATAGAAAATGAACAATTGCTCATCTCTTAAGAACTGCTCTTTAGAGCCCATGCTTACTAAACATTTTTTCTTGTTTTTGTGTGAGGAAATCTGTTCCTAAAGTTTTTCGTTTGGGACACTCCGTATACTCAGCACCAGAGTTGTTATACAGAAATCACAAGTTACAGGCTTAATCGACAAAAGACGTAATCGAATATGGTGTCTCCTGAGTTCTCATAGTGACGTAGACAGCGATCTTGCATCTCAGTGAACGTGTTCCTCTCCACGAAGCAAAAGTCTGACGTGTATCAATCTGCCTTCTACGATTGGGAATGCATCACTGCAGACCAGTATCCCGAAATATAATCTATGACACGATCATCATGAGAGAACTTAGCAATTTCTCAAAAATGATGGCACTCGTTACGATCTAGAGAAAATTTGAACGGCCTAGTCTTCTTCGAAGAGGCGCGTTGATACAGGTAACGTCCTCCATTGAGTCTGCTGGCACCAAGGCCAACGAGGAACGAAAACATTAGCTGCTATTGTTGCGTAGAATAACTATTTATTCTCTTCATTTTGCAGCTTCTTCCAAACAGCTGTATTTGATTATGTCCATATACTGCGGTCAGTTACAAAGCTCTGATGACTTTCTATGTCACAGTAGGAAGGGTTTGTCCACTGTTTCACTCAGTAGTTGGCAGGACGCCTATTTGCTGACATAACAAGCTAAGTCGGGAGCAGTCACTCCGAGGTCATAAAAACCTGGAACCCAGCCCTCTCATCTCATTCTTCGTACTCGGACATCAGAAGCTGCAGTTAGATGGCACTTTCGGAGGACCGCTTTCGGCTCCAAGCATTTGCCGTCTAGTTGTGCTGTTTGGCTGTTCATTACTTTTGACAGAGACACATAGTGACGCCTGCGATAAAGCGCCACCATTTTAACGTTGTGCAGGCAACTTTTTCGATCAGGAGCGTTTTAGCAGCCCTATGGATGCTGGGATGCTGCAACTCACATTTAAAGATCCCGACGTGGTAACAAGAGATCTTATGAGTGCAATGAAATGATCGAATTGCATTATTGGCCAGAAGGCCCATTCTGCAGTTGTTCAGCCGCCTGGTGGGAAAGTCATTTGACGCCACTAGCGCGTCGATGAAGATTAGATGAAGTGATGAGAACAACAGTAACATCAGTCCTGGACTGAAGAAAATCCCGACCTGACTGGGAAGTGAGCCCGGGACCTCGCGATCTAGAGGCAGCAACAGTAACCACTATACCACAAGCTGCGAACAGTGCAGTGATCTCTCTGACCTCTATGGCTTGTACTGAAATCTTTCTCCAGCAGTATCTATGAGTACACTGTCTAGTCACATTAATGTGACCAGTTGTTAAAGGCCTAAATAACCCATCTTTAGCATCGCAGACCACTGCGAGACGTGCTGGAAGAGAATCGGTGAGATTCTGGAAGGTACCAACAGGGATGTGGAGCCATGCCGACCCCTGTACGCTGGCCAGCTGGCCCAGGTTTCTCAGTTGAGGATCTATGGCGTGAAGAGCCCGATCGAGATGGTTTTGGCCAGGGGGGTAAGGGAAACTCTTCCTTGCGCTCTTCGAACCACGCAGGTACACTGTAAGCTGCGTGACACGTTTCATTATCCTGCTGATAGATGCCATCGTGCGAGGGGTGGACGTAGTTCCAAAGGCCAGATGCATACTTGTGTTGATCTGCTGTGCGTTCCAGGGTGACGATATCGCCCACGGAATTCCTTAGACCATGTCAGTCCCTCCTCCAGCCTCCACCCTTTGCTTTCACTTTGATGTCGTGCACGCCAATAGTCATCTGTCGGTGAAAAGCAGTCAGCTTCGGTGCATGGATGATGGCCCACTCCGGACGCACATATGCAGCGATGTTTGCTGAGCGATTATTGGGGAAAATCTGTGAGTAGCGCCGTGAGGGATTAGCCGAGCGGTCTAAGGCGCTGCAGTCATGGACTGTGCGGCTGGTCCCGGTGGAGGTTCGGGTCCTCTCTCGGGCATGGGTGTGTGTGTTTGTCCTTAGGATGATTTAGGTTAAGTAGTGTGTAAGCTTAGGGACTGATGACCTTAGCAGTTAAGTCCCGTAAGAATTCACTCACATTTGAACATTTTTTGAACTATTAGTAGCCCATTAGTCCGTCTGTGCGTTCCGCTCTTGAACAATTGCGCGTCTATTCGCTCGTACACATAGCCGCAGCTGTCGTTCAACCCTGTCATCTACGGCCTAAGTTGCACCACCGTTTCCTAACGCTGGTTTTGGACAGACCTAATTTGCCGTGCATAGTAGACTTTAACCACGGCGGCACGTGAACTGTTTACGAATTTAGCCGTTTCGGAAATGCTTCGAACCTTGGCCCGAAAACTAGTAATCATGTCCTTTTGGACGTCAGACAAATTTCTCCGTTTCTGCATTATTTTCCGACCCCTCCCCCCCCCCTCCCGCCCCCCGACACGCTTTATGTACCCTCCACTGTTAGTGATGCCACCTGCCGTTTAGGAGGAGTTATTGCACGCTGACGTCGAAAGTAGATGGTGGTCACATTAATGTTCTCGAGTATCAGTGCATTACTTTCAGGTGCCTGATGTGAATTCTTCACTGCAACTGTAGTTTTGTATAGGCTGTTCTTGGCAACGTGTAAGATTACGGTTCTGACACAAGAATATTTTGATTATAACCTTTTTCTTTGTGTGTTGTAGACATGGTGCACCTCCCCAATCTCTTAATCAGTTTAGAACCCCCACAAGTAGGGATCTTGAAAATCATTTTTCATTTTCCGATGGGCAGGGCACAAGGTGGAGACACTCTTTGTCCCTCGGTTAAACTGGGTGACACTCTACCAAACATAATTGTTACAATATGGCGACCATGACAGGACTGTATTGGCACAATCTGGAGACCATGACAGGACTATACTGGCTTCGAACCAAACCAGATTAAACTCTGATAACTGCGTGCAGAAATTTCGCATTTCTCCCAAACGTAACAAGATCCATGATACCTTTCTATTGGTTATATTTTTAACAATAATGCTGGTTTCCATTAATTTTCGTATCAGCAGCGTAACACATGACGTGGCACAAGCAGGGACGAGAAAGCCGACGCAGGACAGCGCAGCGCTAGCAGCTGCAGCTTTGGGCTGAACTAATAGCGGCCTGTGTTTGCCGCTGCTGGCGCCGACAAGCGGATTAGGCCCTGTCGATCAGCGGCTACACGCCGGGGTCGCGTGCGCGCCTTTGTCAACGCACCGCCGAGTTGCGCCGCGCCCGAATTTAAACAGGCTCTTAATTTAATTCGGCTAGCACGCACAAGCCGCAGCCCCCGCAAATTTCGCGAAATCTGTTGACGGCGCCGACAGGTTACGCCGGGCGGTAAACTTGCAATGAGATTACCGGCGAAGGGGATCCAATTCTGCCGGGCTCCGCCGTAGCGGTCGGCTGCGTGAGGGTCGGTCGACCAATCCGAGTTTTCGTTAAGCTTCCCTCAAATAGAAAAGCTCTTCCCCGTCTGCAGAACTCGTATTTTTATCTCATCCGTTTTGCACTCTGGGCTTCAGGGTTCGAAGTAGCGTTCCGTACTCCCAGCTATACGCGTAAATTTCTATGCTTCTTCAATTTTCGCTAAAAGTTCTTCGTTCCTTATCCGTACCACTCTGTTAGGCATCAAGTCCAACTTTTTTTCTCCCTCTTTCTGATGAACTGAATTGGGACTGATTGCCTAGTGGTAATGCTCTTGCCTGGAGATCGATACGTCGCAGGATCGAATCCCGGTCGCATCACGGAAATTTTCAATCAGCTTTTAATGTAGCCTTCACCTCTCAGTGATGTGACGAGTCACCAGGAACGACAAGCGATTCGTATTCCATGTTGAATTGTAGGTTCCCTTCCCAAGATTGGATAGCTGGGGTAGATTATGGACACGCAAGTCGCCGAAGTGATGTTCATTTGAAAGACTTTCACCCAGCTATTGACAGACATGCAGTTTTTAGATCCAGAGATTTATTCATTTTCTACACTGAAGAGCCAAAGAAACTCGTACACCAGCCTGCTATCGTGTACGGCCCCCGAGAGCACGCAGAAGTGCCTCATCACGACGTGGCATGGACTCGACTAATGTCTGAACTAGTGCTGGTGGGAATGTACTCCAGGAATCCTGCAGCGCTATCTATAATCGGTAAGAGTACGAGGGGGTGGAGATCTCTTCTGAACAGCAAGTTGCGAGGCATCCCAGATATGATCAAAAATGTTCATATCTAGGGAGTTTCGTGGCCAGCGGATGTGTTTAAACTCAGAAGAGCGTTCCTGGATCCACTGTGTAGCAATTCTGGACGTGTGTGGGTGTCGCAGTATTCTGGTGGAATTGCTCAAGTCTGTCGGAATACACAATGGGCGTGAATGCATGTAGGTGATCAGACAGGATGCTTACGTACGTTTCAGCCGTCAGAGTCGTATCTAGACGAATCAGGGGACACATATCACTGCAACAGCTCACGTCCCACGACATTACAGAGCCTCCACCAGCTCGAACAGTCCCCTGCTGACATGCAGGGACTATGGATTCATGAGTTTGTACATGTGAGGTATTCAACTTTGGTCATCAATCTCCTAAATGTTCAGAATGGTTAACTGAATGGCACTTTGAAATTATTTATAAGTTCATCTGCATATGCACCATGTCCTATCAAGACTCAACAGCGATATTTTCCTTTTTTTTATTTTTTCAAATCGATCCACTCAGGTGAAGAACATTCCGGGAAACGGCTAACGTCCTTAACGAAAGTCTTTTGCGATTTTTGATGTCTCTTGAAGCTTTGTTGAGAGCATATCTATTGTGGGCAACAAGAATAGACGCTTAAGTTGATCAAGAATATAATTTGAAACTCTGTCGAAGTAAATAGAAGTTTGGAAACAGGTATTTTGCCGACAAGCATGGATAACTTCGGCACAGGACTTGGCAGTGTGGACATATCGCATGGAATCGTCGAAGTGCTGAGAGCAAGGAGGAAGTGTTTTACAGTAGAATTCTGACAGTTTTTTTCTTTTTTTTTTCCTTTTTCTTTTTTTAACAGAAATGTATGCCAGCCCGTGACTTGCCAGAGATGAGCGTGTGTGTGTGCTATTGCTGCATTTGGTGTAATGCAAAGCAACTATTTTAAGGCTGCAACAAGGAATTCAGATGCGACGTGACATACGCACATTTCATGGACTTCCAGCGCATATTAGGCTCTGCAAGATGGGGAGGGGCACTCACTCCCAATAAATACGTGCGCCAACGTTTTCTGTTTGTGATTACCAGATCGATATGCAGGTCACATCACCCCATTTAATTCGTCGTCGTTTTGTTGACGTCTGTGATGCGGAAACCAACGAGCTTGTTCCAGCGTCCCCATAAACATTCCGTACCGTACTTCGAGACTGCTAGGTTTCAAACTACGACAGCAGAGATGTATAGTGCGCGCAAAATGCCGTGGCTGCCAAATGCGCTGGGGAAGCGTGGGGAGAGCTCAGAGCGCTGTAGGGGAAACGTCGAGCGCTGGAGGGGAAATGCCGTTCTAAAGTTAAGCCTACACTCACGTTTTTGGTAAATATTAAGTGGCCCCTCTCCACATCCTCAGTTGCATGGTGATCATTCAAAAGGATCTACCGTCACCTCTGCTTACCTTAGTATCAAAAAAAAAAAAAAAAAAAAAAAAAAAAAAAAAAAAAAAAAAAAAAAAAAAAAAAAAATCCGCCGAGATGGGGGAAAACACAACGATTTATTTTCGCCTGGCTTGTTAACCATTTCTAACTTTCAGAGAATCGTCATGAGTGGCGAATTTTGAGGAAAACCTACACATTTCTGTGGCTATCATGTCAAAATTTGCTTCTTTTGTCAAAACACAGTGGAGTTATGCAGACACAATTGCGAGAATATTCTGAAACAGTGGTTTATTAATTTTATTAAGTGAGGAACTGAGGAAAAGTAAGGTCAGTAACTTATGTAAAAGTACATAATCGGTACAAAAACACATGTAATGTCTTCACATATATTGTCCCTATGCCCACAGCATTTATCGTTTCACCAGCTATCGATGGCCCTTAAAATTACGTTCTTTCACCGAAAAAGTCCGCAGTTATTGAAATAACACTGTAGATAATGAAGTTTTACATAATAAAGATATGGCAGAACACTCTTCTCTTTGCGTGCTATCATTTGCCAAAATCTCATTTCGATATCTCAAATAGTTTATGAAATATGAGGAATGTTGTGGATATTTCACTGTGTCTTTATCGCTGGCGCGGCGTGATCGCAAATGAGTGTCTACATCAAATCATTTTTCACGAGGTTGGTGACAGATAGATACCTCTACCCAAGTCTAAAGAAAAATTTAATATACTAGGCCGGTTTTTGTAATAAGTACCGTTTTTTAATTAAAAAAAAGACATTCTAAGATATCTCAATAATTTTATTTTTACATGAAAGCCTGTACCTTAATCTACGCACTGACGCCATTACAGTCTGATTCTTCCTTGTTTACTTAATGTACTGAGTGCTTAAGATGCCTCCGATAATCGTGAGTCCCGCGGACTGTGAAGTGCGGGCTGTTATAAGATTTCTTAGTGCTTAAGGCCTAAAAGCGATCGATATTCATCGTGGGATCTGTGCCGTCTACGGAGAAAACATTATGAGTGATGGAATAGTAAGAAAGTTAGTGATAGCATTTACAGATGGCTGCACAAATGTGCATGATGAACAACGGAGTGGGCGTCCTTCGGTCGTTAATGAAAGTTTGGTGCAGGAAGTGGACAATAAGGAGAGAGAAAACAGACGCTTTACGATTTCCTCCTTGCGGGATGCCTTTCCTAATGTTTCTCGTAGTGTTTTTTATGGCATTGTGACCGATCACATGAATTACCGAAAATTGTGCGCACGTGTTGGGTACCGAAAATGTTGACGGATGTGCACCAAACCAATCGTTTAGACAGTGCACTGACTTTACTTGACCAATACCACAACGACAGTGATGATTTCTTAAGCCAAACTGTTACGGGCGACGAAACATGGGTGGCCTACTTCACACCAGAATCAAAGCAACAGTCCATGGAGGTTGAGCAAGGGCATCGTTTTGCTGCAAGACAATGCCCGTCCACATGTGGCGAATCAGACCAAAGATCTCATCACATCTTTTCGATGGGGAACTCTAGATCATCCTCAGTACAGCCCCTACCTTGCGCCAAGTTACTACCATCTGTTTCTGCACTTGAAGAAACAACTGGGCGATCAGCGTCTTCAAGACGATGACGAAGTCAAAACAGTGGTGATGCAATGGTTAACAAGTCAGGCGGCAGACTTCTATGAGGAGGGTATTCAAAAACTGGTACAACGTTATGGCAAGTGCCTCAATATTGACGGAAATTATGTAGAAAAGTAGATTAAGTTTCATGTAAAAATAAAATTGTTGAGATATCTTAGCAAGTCTTTTTTAATTTCGAAACGGTACTTACTTAAAAAAACACGCCTCGTATTAGCTGAATCTCATGCGCAACAACATATGTAATATGCACCAAACGCAAAATCATGGCGACCTGTATTTTTCATTGCACACTGTTCCGAATTTCGCGTGGTGTCTTACTTTCATGTAAATAACACAACTATGACCATTAACGAAATGATGGGTACCTCGTCATGAACTTGACATACGAAGCTATAAGTAAAGCAAAAATGAAATTATTTACCGAATAGTTTGTGTAAAATCGTTTGACAAAGACTGTAGGGTGCGCACCTCGATTCTCCATCACTCACCGGCCGAAAGGTAGGAAACACTTATCGCCCTCCCCTTCCGAACAAACGAATGAACTCGTCCAGCGCTTTGGACGAAAACTGGTCACTACGCATCGGTCACCTTATCCTGAGTGAGCGGTAACAGACAGCACTGGTACCACTTGTAGTATTTCGGTGAGATATACCGGAAGAGTGTCCTTTAAATGTTCACGGAACACAGGAAGGAAACGGTTGTTGAACATAAGTTGACAAGTCTGGTGCAGCTGTTGGCCCGAGAGACTCACAGAGAACGGTTGCACGGCCGTTCGGCTTGGGACGCGGCGCGTGCTTAATATAGCCGCCCGCGTCTTTCCTCGTTTAGGAAAGACACGCCAGGGAGCCGCTGGAATCCGTGGCGAAGTCGCGTCGGGGCATTGACACGCCGCGCCAGAGGGTGCGCTGCAGCAGGGCTTGTGCAGCGCTGGCGCGACGCCAAGCCAGAGTGTCACTTAAAAATAAGTGTGTTGTACGAGTTCTGTTTCAGCTCGCTAACCTTTTTGTAAAAGATATATGCAGGAGACACATTCGAGCCATATTACTATGATTAATATGCACAGAATACTCGTAACAATTAGATGACGTGAAGTGAATCGGCTGCTTTTCGTCTCTAATGATATATGGAGCCAGGTGTTCGCAGTATGGCGAAGGATACGCAAGGCGGATCTGATGACTACGACA
The DNA here is from genome assembly GCF_023864275.1 of Schistocerca cancellata. NCBI lineage: Eukaryota > Metazoa > Arthropoda > Insecta > Orthoptera > Acrididae > Schistocerca > Schistocerca cancellata. The sequence continues at coordinate 587,465,825 of NC_064630.1, read as the reverse complement.
TTCCCACAGAGATTCGATCGCCTTCGTCCAACTCAGGCACTTCCATTCGTGAGAAAAGATGCATATCTTGAGAAAATACTATCCTCGGTTGGCTACGCAATTATGGCGCAATGGCAATGTTATCTCAGATGTTTAACTAGTAACCATATCGAAAAAGGAGTTCCTTCCAAATGTATTTATCATCTGAAAGGGCGCCAAGCCACTGAATCTAAGGAAATCCCAACCATTCACTATTTTGTATTCTCTCAACTGTAGTTGCAAACCGTACTTTCCCCGACTTTCCTTGTATAAAACGAGACATCCGTCGTTCTATGAAGCAAATGGCGTGACTCATTGGTGAAAACTACAGGTTTCCAATCAACAACACTCGAATTTCGATTCTGAGGAGCAAATTCAAGTCTACTCACTAATGCGGTGTTGTTACTGTACTGTGCGCGACAGCACACAACTTTAAGCGCGCGCGCACACACACACACACACACACACACACACACACACACACACACACACACACACACACACACACACCTGGTGCAGTCCATTGAAGTTTCCTGAGCTTCTCTCGGGGACGCACACTTGAGTGAGGCCATGTGTTGTCGTGGAGAAGGAGAATTTCCTTTGCATCTTTGTGCGATGAACACGTGGAAGTCGTTTCTTCAATTTCCTGAGGGTAGTACAATGCGCTTCCGAGTTGATCTTCGCATCACGAAGGAGGACATCAAACAGAACAACCGCTTCAGAATCCCAGAAGACCATCGCGATGACTTTGGCGATTCAGGGTGCGGCTTGGAACGTTTTTATACAGAGGAGAGGTGCTGTGGCGCCTTCCATTGGTTGCTGTTTTGTTTCTGGTGCTAAGTTATGAACCATGTTTTTGTATCTCGCCAGGGAGGCGGCGCGTGGGTAGGAACGGGAAAAGGTAATACAAGTCGGTACTGCTAGAACGTGGTTTAATGGTGCAAAAACAAGGTGATAAACGATTACATAACTTTGTCCGTAGGTGCGATGCCGAAGCGAAGTGTCCTGGCTGGCTGCACCGGATCAAATGGGCTGAAGCAGTCGCGGAGCTCGTACACCTCGACAGCACCGGCTAGAGGGCGCTGTCGTCTGTGTCTCTCGTAGTGCCAACTTGAGAAACTATTCCGCGGCATCGTTGCTAGCGATGTCATATATGTTTCATCATCTGTGAAGATGTTCGACAAAATACTGTCACGATCAGCCTCGTAACGCGCAAGCAATTCAGCACAGAGGGTCGTTCGCTGGTCTTTGTGGTCTTCTGTGACACGGCGAGCAGCCCAGCAAGCACACAACTTTGAGAGAATCCCAACTGGTGGACGAGTCTGCCAGCACTACAAACGGAGACGTCCAGTTGTGCAGCGAGGTGTTTGTTTGTGATCTGTCGGACAACGCGACTGAGAGTGTCCGCACGTTCCAACATTGCAAGAGTCACAGCAGTTCATGGCCGGCCAGCACGCGGGAGATCGGACGCGTTTGCGCGATCTTGTTGCGTGGATGACAGACGCCTCGTCCAACGACTCGTCGTGCTTTTGTTCACTGTCAGGTCTCCGTAGACGTCCTGCAAATGTTTATGAGTATATGCAATGCTCTGGTTTTTCGCATAATGGAGCTTCAGATGGTTCAAATGCCTCTGAGCACTATGGGACATAACATCTGAGATCATCAGCCCCCTAGACTTAGAACTACTTAAACCTAACTAACATAAGGACATTACATACATCCATGTCCGAGGTAGGATTCGAACCTGCGACCGCAGCGGTCGCACGGTTCCAGACTGAAGCGCCCAGAGCCACTCGGCCACACCGGCCGGCGCATAATGGAACTCCGCGACAGCTGCGTGCTTGGAACGCACCTTCGTTACAGACGCCAGTTTGTAGACTATGTACACTACTGGCCATTAAAATTGCTACACCACGAAGATGACGTGCTACAGACGCGAAATCTAACAGACAGGAAGAAGACGCTGTGATATGGAAATGATTAGCTTTTCAGAGCATTCACACAAGGTTGGCGCCGGTGGCGACACCTACAACGTGCTGACATGAGGAAAGTTTCCAACCGCTTTCTCATACACAAACAGCAGTCGACCGGCGTTGCCTGGTGAAACGTTGTTGTGATGCCTGGTGTAAGGAGGAGAAATGCGTACCATCACGTTTCCGACTTAGATAAAGGTATGATTGTAGCCTATCGCGATTGCGGTTTATCGTATCGCGACATTGCTGCTCGCGTTGGTCGAGATACAATGACTGTTAGCAGAATATGGAATCGGTGGGTTCAGGAGGGTAATACGGAACGCCGTGCTGGATTCCAACGGCCTCGTATCACTAGCATTCGAGATGACAGGCATCTTATCCGCATGGCTGTAACGGATCGTGCAGCCACGTCTCGATGCCTGAGTCAACAGATGGTTCAAAATGGTTCAAATGGCTCTGAGCACTATGGGACTTAACATCTATGGTCACCAGTCCCCTATAAGTTAGAACTACTTAATGCTAACTAACCTAAGGACATCACACAACACCCAGTCATCACGAGGCAGAGAAAATCCCTGACCCCGTCGGGAATCGAACACGGGAATCCGGGCGCAGGAAGCGAGTACGCTTCCGCACGACCATGAGCTGCGGACAGTCAACAGATGGGGACAAGACAACAAGCATCTGCACGAACAGTTCGACGACGTTTGCAGCAGCATGGACTATCAGCTCGGAGACCATGGTTGCGGTTACCCTTGACGCTGCATCACAGACAGGAGCGCCTGCGATGGTGTTCTCAACGACGAACCTGGCTGCATGAATGGCGAAACTTCATTTTTTCGGACGAATCAAGGTTCTGTTTACAGCAACATGATGGCCGCATCCGTGTTTGGCGACATCGCGGTGAACACACATTGGAAGCGTGTATTCGTCATCGCCATATTGGCGTATCAGCCGGCGTGATGGTATGGGTTGTCATTGGTTACACGTCTCTATCACCTCTTGTTCGCATTGACGGCATTTTGAACAGTGGACGTTACATTTCAGATGTGTTACGACCCGTGGCTCTACCCTTCATTCGATCCCTGCGAAACCCTACATTTCAGCAGGATAATGCACGACCGCGTGTTGCAGGTCCTGTACGGGCCTTTCTGGATACAAATAATGTTCGACTGCTGCCCTAGCCAGCACATTCTCCAGATCTCTCACCAATTGAAAACGTCTGGTCAATGGTGGCCGAGTAACTGGTTCGTCACAATACGGCAGTCACTACTTTTGATGAACTGTGGTATCGTGTTGAAGCTGCATGGGCAGCTTTACCTGTACACGCCATACAACTCTGTTTAACCCAATGCCCAGGCGTATCAAGGCCTTTATTACGGCCAGAGGTTGGATTTTCTGGGTACTGATTTCTCAGGATCTAAGCACCCAAATTGTGTGAAAATGTAATCACATGTCAGTTCTAGTATAATATATTTGTCCAATGAATACCCGTTTATCATCTGCAATTCTTCTTGGTGTAGCAATTTTAATGGCCAGTAGTGTATACCTCCGCCACATATCATAACTTCATGAAACTATAGGGGCTGAGGCGGGAATATTCCACTATGTCCCACAACAATTCCGCATCTTTTCTACCGAAACTGGGCGAGAAAAAAAAAAAGTGTTTCATTACTTGTTGAATGTCCCTCATATGCATGTACACAGAAAACTATCGTTACACTTTCTTGACGTAGTTCTTGTCCTTGCACTGTGCCAACTGTTGAGGAAGACAACAACGCGTCCGCAGCTCGTGGTCTCACGGTAGCATTCTCGCTTCCCGCGCCCGGGTTCCCGGGTTCGATTCCCGGCGGGGTCAGGGATTTTCTTTGCCTCGTGATGACTGGGTGTTGTGTGATGTCCTTAGGTTAGTTAGGTTTAAGTAGTTTCAAGTTCTAGGGGACTGACCATAGATGTTAAGTCCCATAGTGCTCAGAGCCATTTGAACCATTTATGACAACAACGCCACTATAGTCATCAAAATCTGGTGCGTCCAGTGCAGATAACTGACTGTCTCGGAACACCATGTGGTGTGTGTGCGTGCGCGTGCGTGGGCATATGCGCTCGCGTATGACTGCAGTAGCATTACGAAGAAATGAAACGCCACGCTTCCAAGCTCGCATGAAGAGCGCCGATGGTGACTCGTGTCGGAGCCTGGGGAGCTCAAGTCGCAGGGCGAGTCCCCCCTCGGCAGCTCAGAAGACGGCGTGCGCTCCAGCCGAGGCCCCCGACAATGCGGCCCTATACAGTACTGTATAGCATTCGATCGCGCGGCGCCCCGGCCGGCCCGGAGCGCCCCACGCCGCCCCCGCAGCTGCAGGACACTCGGTATCGACCGGCGGCGCATCGCGGAAGGCCGCTGCCCACAGAAACGACTCCGGCCCGCTTCTCGGTCACGTGCCCGCCGTTTGGCGCGGCTTTACAGACGGCCTGGCAGATTGCTGTCGTCACGGCGCTAGCAGCCGGGCCAGCCTCGCTCTGCTTGCACGTCACGTCCTGCCACTGTACTCCGTCAGATCCTCCTTTTTCTTCGGAGCTTGTTGACCTCCATTCCTAAACTTCCTTCGTTACATTCGTGCTCCCCATCGTAGATGTGGGACCCATACCAGATACACTACTGGAAATGCCGGAAAAAAATTAGTATACCCTTTTGGAGGTTTCCAGTTAACCCAAGATTTATTGTTGTAAAAGTGTATGTGGAGCATAAGAACTGATTACACTTAAATATCTCTTGCAAAAGTGGTTCAGAGGTACGAACTATTTTCCAATGCTGAGACGCCCGTATTATTATGTGGTGTAGCCTCCATGGGCGGCAGTGCATGTGCTGACTCTGGCATCCAGTTCATCGTACAGATGGCGACTACTGTCCTGGGATACGCCATGCCACGGCTGCTCAGCCTGTTCACGTAGCTCTGCAAGAGTTGTTGGTTGACAAGTCGCACGAGTCACTTCTCGCCTCGTCATATCCCACACGTGCTCCATTGGAGACAAGTCCGGAGATCGTGCTGACCAGGGAAGTTGGTAGCATTATCGTGTTGGGCCAACACATCACCGTCCTGTTGCAAGAACGGCAAAAGAACAGGTCCAACAACATTCTTCACGTATAGAGCGTCCCCTCCAGAAACACCAAAGATGAACTAGAGTTGTAGCTTATCGCACCCCGGACTATAAGGCCTGGGGTGGAATCAGTGAGCCTCAGACGAATAAGAGCACCATGGAACGGCTGACACCTCATCTGGCAGTTGCTGTTGTCATCGTCTTTAGCTCGTATATGGTTTATTGCAGCTCTCCATCTCGTCTATCGTGTGTCAGCGTCTTCATCTCCGCATTACTACTGTAACCTTCTTACCGTGTCCATCCAATGGTCTACCTCTGCAATTTTCAATCCCCCCCGCCCCCCGCGACCCATTTCCCTCCATTACCAAATATCAACGGATCCCTTTTTTTTACCCAAGTTGTGCCATAATTTTCGTCTTTCTCCAGTTAGATTCAGTATATCTCTTAATCCATCCAACCAATGTTTAGCATTCTTCTATAGTATCACATTTCAGAAGTTTCTACTGGCTTCTTGCCTCAACTCTTTATAGTGAGCGAGATGGCGCAGTGGTTAGCACATTGGACTCGCATTCGGGAGGACGACGGCTCAAACCTGCGACCGGCCATCCTGATTTAGGTTTTCCGTTATTTCTCTAAATCGCTTCAGGCAAATTCCGGGATGGCTCCTTTGAAAGGGCACGGCCGATTTCTTTCCCTATCTTTCCCTAATACGATGTCTGCATGATTAGCTGAGTGGTAACGTGCTTGCCTACCCTGCAGCGGCCCCGTGTTCGATTCCCAGCTGGGTTGGAGATTTTCTTCGCTTGTGGATTGGGTGTTGTGTAAGTCGCCCAATATGGCGTCGACTGAAATAAGACTTGCACTCGGCGCCCGGATGGGGCCACGATCATTTCATTTTTTCCTAATCCAATTGGACCGATGGCCTTGCTGTCCCGTCCCCCAAATCGAACGACCAATCTGAACTCTTTATTCTCAACGTTACACTTCCGTAAAAGATAACACTCCATATAAACACTTTTAGAAAAGCTTTCCGTACACGTATTTATAGCAGATGATTCTAAAAATGTTCAAATGTATGTGAATTCCTAAGGGACCAAACTGCTGAGGTCATCGGTTCCTAGACTTACACTCTACTTAAACTAAGTTATGCTAAGAACAACATGGACACCCACACCCAAGGGAGGACTCGAACCTCCGGCGGGAGGTGCCGCATAATCAGTGACATGGCGCCCCAAACCGCGCGGCCACTCCGAGCGGCGATGATTCTAAAACAAAGGATAGCTTTCAGCTGTTTATTACAAGAAATTATAAAAGATATAAACACAGTGCGCATGTCACTGGATAGGGGAAGGTTCAAAGTTTGTACGCGGCTGAGCTGTTGTTTGTTTATAGCAACATGACGACTATAACACGAGAGGTCATTTTGTGTGTTGGAATTTGCACGATGTCCATTCATTGCTGCAGTGAAACGTATGTTCCACTGTCGATTTAGCAAGAAGCCGCCTCTGCACAATCAGATTTATGACTGGCCTACAACATTCTGGGAACCTCGTTGCATATGCAGAGGGAAGAGCACTGATCGGCCACGCCCGTCAGATGAAAATGTCGAGCGTATCCGAGATGCGTTCACACGGAGTCCTCGGAAGTCCACAAGACGAGCAGGCCAAAAACTTCAACGGTGTGGCCTGTTGCAGTTACTGCCGCAATTGTGTCACAGCGTCCAAAGCAGAAGGTACGAATTCTGCATTTCAACTCTCTATCTTTTCGGATAAATCGACATTTCACCTATCGGGTGAAATACACAGCCATAATATTAGAATCTGGGTGGTCACAAAATCCTGGCGTCGTCGTCGAACATGAAACTGAAACTGAATGTTTTTGTGTCGTTTCTATTTACCACTTTTGTGGACCTTTTTTGCGGAGGAAACTGTGACAGGAATGTCATACTTGGACATGCTGCAAAATTCATTGTTTTCTCAACTTCAAGAAGATTCCAATGATTTCATTTTTACGTATGACGTTGCCCCGCCTCACTTCCACCGTGACATGCGGCGTTATCTTGACAGCACCATCCCATATCGTTGGATTGGAAGAGGTGAGCAACAAGATCTTGTTCATTACTTTCAGCCTACCAGTTCACCTGATGTCAAACCTTGCGTTTTTTATCTCTGGAGGCACATAAAAGACAATCTTTGTCCCACCTATGACAGCTACTCTTCAAGACCTGAGAAATCAAATTGCCGAAGCTGTCGATTCAATAAACACAGAGACCTGTTGATTCATGTGCAGAATCAGGTGGGCTACCGTTTCGATGTTTCCCGAGCGGCGCATGGTGCTCATACTGAGTTTATGGTAGTGTCTGTGTGAAAAGAAAATCTTCCTCTATCCAGTGACATGCGCAGTGTACTTCTGTGTTTCATAGTTCGTCTCTAATAAACAACTGAAATCTGTTATTATTTTTTGAATCACTGTTTATTAGAAATCCTTTTCTTGTTCTAGCCAGTCGCCACTTCATATCCTCAACTTCTATTATCATCAGTTAGTTTTTTGTCTAAATAGTAAAAATTAATAATTCCATCAGAATCGTCTCATTTAATTCGGCTGCTTTCCATTCTTTGTTTTTTTTTATTATTTTGTGTTCTATTTACAAGAAAGAATCCATTACATTCGCCTACTCTTCCAAGTCCTTTGCTCTCTCTGACAGAATTACGATGTCTTCTGCAAACCTTAAAGGTTTTCTACAAACTGATCATTGCAAAGAAGAAAATAGCAACCAGCCATTCAAAAAATGGTTCAAATGGCTCTGAGCACTATGCGACTGAACATCTATGGTCATCAGTCCCCTAGAACTACTTAAACCTAATTAACCTAAGGACATCACACAACACCCAGTCATCACGAGGCAGAGAAAATCCCTGACCCCGCCGGGAATCGAACCCGGGAACCCGGGCGCGGGAAGCGAGAACGCTACCGCACGACCACGAGCTGCGGACAACCAGCCATTGCTAATATTGCTATTTATTTACACAATCAGCGACGTTACCGGTTTAGAAAGGACAATTTTATCCTCAGACGGCTGTTCACTTCATTGTATGAAGACCGTTAGTTCGATAAACTGTGGCTGTGGTGTCTCCTTCCAGACAATCCACCATTTCGTTACTGATTGTCCTCTTCGAGCGTAAAAAGGGACGATAATGGACAATCACCACACACCGGATGAAGCGACCGAATTGATCATGGAACTAGGTCTTGAGATGTGAGATTGTACAAGTTTGTGATTGTGCACATTTGTCCATAAATGTTGTACATACGTATCTCCTTTCATCATACGACAAAAAAAAACAAAAAAAAAAAAAAACAGATTTACTGTGCGCTATATATGTTCCCGATTTCTTGTGGAATGGAGATGCTGGTTTGTAACATGATGCTTTATAAGGATTACGGGTTGCTGCGCAAACACCTTAAGCTTAAGATAATCTGTTTATGACTGAAAACAGTTGTGAGCTAAACTGATTATTACAGCTGTGGTCAACCATGATTCTTCAACAATATTTATAAACTGTAAATCATCACTCCTCAAAATAATAATTAAAAATAATATCAGACCAGTAAGCTACAATTATACGCAATTTTGTGGTTTTCTTAGTGCAGACGTTGTAACTTACGTCATTCCATATGTAGGTTTCCTCTCTGTTTACATTTCCTTCGCAGTCATTCATGTCTCTTGATATTTTCCTGCCAGTTGGGAAACAAAAATATACACTGAGGTGACGAAAGTTATGGGATAGCGATATGTACATAGTAGGCTGTAGTATCTGGTACACATAGTATAAAAGAGCGGTATCCCGGAGGAGTTGTCGTTTGTAATCAGGTGATTCATGTGAAAACGCTTCAGATATGTTTACGGCCGCACTACGGTAACTGACATACTTTGAATGCGGAATGGGACACTCCAACTCGGAAATAGTTAGGGAATTCAATATTCCGAGACCCAAATTGTAAAGAGTGTGTCGGGAAACAAAATTTCGGGCATGACTTCTCACTATGGACAACGCAGTGGCCGACGGCCTTCACTTAACGACCGACAACAGCGGCTTTTGCGTAGAGTTGGCACTGCTAACAGGCAAGCGACACTGCGTGAAATAATCGCTGAAATCAATGTGGAACGTACGACGAACATATCCCTTAGTAGAGTGCGGCAAAATTTGCCGTTAAGGGGCTATGGCAGCAGACGATCGATGCGAGTGCCTTTGCCGACAGCACGACATCGCCTGCAACGCCTCTCCTGTTCTCGTGACCATATCGGTTGGACCCTAGACGACTGGAACACAGTGGCCTGGTCAGCTGTCTCACGACGTCAGCTGACTGTAGGGTTGGTTCAAATGGCACTATGCGACTTAACATCTGAGGTCATCAGTCCCCTAGACTTAGAACTACTTAAACCTAACTAACCTAAGGACATCACACACATCCATGCCCGAGGTAGGATTCGAACCTGCGTCCGTAGCAGCAGCGCGGTTCCGGACTGAAGCGCCTATAACCGTGATGGTAGGGGTTTGATGTGGTGCAGACCCCACAAAGCCATGAACCCAAGTTGTCAACAAGGCATTGTGCAAGCTGGTAGTGACTCCATAGTTGTGTCGGCTGTGTTTACATGGAATGGACTGGGACCTCCGGTCCAACTGAAGCGATCATTGACTGGAGATGGTTATGTCTCAAATGGTTCAAATGGCTCTGAGCACTACGCTACTTAACTTCTGAGGTCTTCAGTCGCCTAGAACTTAGAACTAATTAAGCCTAACTAACCTAAGGACATCACACACATCCATGCCCGAGGTAGGATTCGAACCTGCGTCCGTAGCAGCAGCGCGGTTCCGGACTGAAGCGCCTATAACCGTGATGGTAGGGGTTTGATGTGGTGCAGACCCCACAAAGCCATGAACCCAAGTTGTCAACAAGGCATTGTGCAAGCTGGTAGTGACTCCATAGTTGTGTCGGCTGTGTTTACATGGAATGGACTGGGACCTCCGGTCCAACTGAAGCGATAATTGACTGGAGACGGTTATGTCTCAAATGGTTCAAATGGCTCTGAGCACTACGCGACTTAACTTCTGAGGTCTTCAGTCGCCTAGAACTTAGAACTAATTAAGCCTAACTAACCTAAGGACATCACACACATCCATGCCCGAGGTAGGATTCGAACCTGCGTCCGTAGCAGCAGCGCGGTTCCGGACTGAAGCGCCTATAACCGTGATGGTAGGGGTTTGATGTGGTGCAGACCCCACAAAGCCATGAACCCAAGTTGTCAACAAGGCATTGTGCAAGCTGGTAGTGACTCCATAGTTGTGTCGGCTGTGTTTACATGGAATGGACTGGGACCTCCGGTCCAACTGAAGCGATCATTGACTGGAGACGGTTATGTCTCAAATGGTTCAAATGGCTCTGAGCACTACGCTACTTAACTTCTGAGGTCTTCAGTCGCCTAGAACTTAGAACTAATTAAGCCTAACTAACCTAAGGACATCACACACATCCATGCCCGAGGCAGGATTCGAACCTGCGACCGTAGCGTTCGCTCGGCTCCAGACTGTAGCGCCTAGAACCGCACGGCCACTCCGGCCGGCCGGAGACGGTTATGTTCGGATACTTAGAGACCATTTGCAGCCATTAATGGACTTTACAAACAATTAAGGGTTTTTTATGGAGGACAATATGGCGTGTCATCGGGCCATAGTTGTTCGCGACTGTTTTGAAGAACATTGTGGGCCATTCGAGCGAATGATTTGGCCACCCAGGTCCCCGACTTGAATCCAATCGAACAGTTTTGGAATATAACTAACAGGTCAGTTGTGCACAAAATCCTGCACCAGTAACACGCAATTATGTACGACTATAGAGGCAGTACAGCTCAAACTTCCTGCAGGGGACCTCCAACGACTTGTTGAGTCAATGCTACTTCGAGTTGCTGCACTACGCCGGGAAAAAGCAGGTCCGACACGATGTTATGGGGTATCCCATGACTTTTTTTTACCTCAGCGGAATAACTATTTCGCAGTAAAGTAGAAAAAGAATTGGAAACCTTTATTAATCTGAATGTGCATATGATGGCCGGCCGAGGTGGCCGAGCGGTTCTAAACGCTACAGCCTGGAGCCGCGCGACCGCTACGGTAGCAGGTTCGAATCCTGCCTCGGGCATGGATGTGTGTGATGTCCTTAGGTTAGTTAGGTTTAAGTAGTTCTAAGTTCTAGGTGACTGATGACCTCAGAAGTTAAGACCTATAGTGCACAGAGCCATTTGAACCATTTTTGCATATGATGTTAAAGCACGATCAGGTTTCTCGCCGCTTGCTGTGTTGCTGTCTCTCCAACAGTTGTACAGTAACAACTTTCACAGCAGTCATTATTCCGACTATATACTTCAGATGAGAGAAGAGCAGTTGAACGGAATGGACAGTGTCTTGAAAGGAGGATATAAGATGAACATCAACAAAAGCAAAATGAGGATAATGGAATGTAGTCGAATTAAGTCTGGTGATGCTGATCCCTCACAAATGAGACACTTAAAGTAGTAGAGTTTTGCTATTTGGGGAGCAAAATAACTGATGATGGTCGAAGTAGAGAGTATATAAAATGTAGACTGGCAATGGCAAGGAAAGCGTTTCTGAAGAAGAGATATTTGTTAACATCCAGGATAGGTTTAAGTGTCAGGAAGTCGTTTCTAAAAGTATTTCTATGGAGTGTAGCCATCTATAGAAGTGAAACATGGACGATAAATAGTTTGGACAAGAAGAGAATAGAAGCTTGCGAAAAGTGGTGCTACAGAAGAATTCTGGAGATTAGATGGGTAGATCACATAACTAATGAGGAGATATTGAATAGAATTGGGGAGAAGAGGAGTTTGTGGCTCAACTTGACAAGAAGAAGGGATCGGTTGGTAGGACATGTTCTGAGGCATCAGGGATCACTAATTTAGTATTGGAGGGCAGCGTGGAAGGTGAAAATCGTAGAGGGAGACCAAGAGATGAATACACTAAGCAGATTCAGAAGGATGTAGGTTGCAGTAAGTACTGGGAGATGAAGAAGCTTGCACAGGAAAGAGTAGCAAGGAGAGCTGCATCAAACCAGTCTCAGGACTGAAGACCACAACAACAACAACTTCAGATTGTGTAAAGTACTGAACATTATCATTTATCGTCAACGAGACAACGTGCATTTAAGCCTTGTAAACAGTTACAATTACTTACACATAAATAATGCAGTCACCGAGTGCCAATACCAGCTACATCTTTTCCACCATTTCACCTTTGAAGCCATCAGCACAGTCAGGGTGTGAAATTTGTATACAGTGAGAGCCCAACACAAGCTGTCACTCCGTTCCACGCGTTCCGCACATCTGCGTGAACAACTCATTAACTGCACTCTGGCCGAGCGACTTTCTGTCCTCCTGTCACGATTTGTCCGCGTCGCTTGCCGCTGCACCTGCATTATGAATCGCGGTGTCAGCGCGCCGTTCACACAAGTACGGCGCTCGCAGTAGCCGGCAGACAGGAACACGGGAACGCTCTTCGGCCGGGTTTACGACACGCGACGAGACTCCACGGCAATTTAGAGCCCTCGAGGTCGGCACCGGCGGTACTCGCCATTGATCGATGCGGCCTGTCAACTCTCGAGCACTCTCCAGAACGCACGCTGTCGCTCGCTTGGCGCACAAAGACGTATTCGCCCGCCGTCGAAGACCCTTCAGTACGCTTCTGTACTCACAAATAACGCAGAGAGCACGCTTCGCTCTGCAGATCACATGGCTAAATGTATTGATACTGCACACAGAATCACTCTCTGAGCCACTGATACGAGGTAGAAGTCCAAAAATACTCGACGAACGAGCGAGGCGATGAAAGATCACACTTGTGCCCTGTAAACTGTCCGAAAAGCGTACAGGCTCTTTTTACATGTGAGGTACACAGTAACGAGATGTGTTCAGCTGTAGTCCCCCGTGTGTTTTGGACACTACGAAGTCGCAGCGAACCACAGCTCAGCTTCACATCGGACTGTCCTCACTGAGAATAACAAGCTCTTCCCTAACTCTACCCGATTTTATTCTTGCATAAGGACCATTTCCTCGTGCAGCATAGTGCTAACTCCGTGGCTCCGGTTGTTTGCTCCTCTTCTTTAACTAGATTTCATTTTACTGCTAACTACCATCTTAAAGTTTTTATTTTCTTTAAACAGATTAATATTTTCTTACTCCCTACTGTTGGACGTCGTGTCCGTCACCTGGAAAATGCCGACAGTTAGGTATTTCTTCTACTTGGACGTGTGGTTGCGCCTCATTCTTACTTTGATAAAGTTTCCTATTTGTTTCGGTATATATCGATCATCACCTTTTTACGTCCGCAGCTCGTGTTCTTGCGGTAGCGTTCTCGCTTCCTGCGCACGGGGCCCCGGGTTCGATTCCCGGCGGGGTCAGGGATTTTCTCTACCTCGTGATGACTGGGTGTTGTGTGTTCTCCATCATCATTTCATCATCATTGACTTGCAAGTCGCCGAAGTGGCGTCAACTAAAAAGGACTTGCAATACGGCGACCGAACTTCCCTGCATGGGGCCTCCCGGCCAACAATGCCATACGATCATTTCATTTCATCACCTTTTTACGCCATAACTATTGCCTATACCTTGCAACTACTATCTCATCTCCTTTGCAGTGGCGGCTCAGTATTAAACCAAACGGGGGTTCAAATGTAAAATCACATGAAACTCGTTAGAAGGTTCATAGGAAACATATACAGTTTTACTAAAAAATACAACTGCAAATAAAATAAATCACTCACGGAAGTTATGTTTCTGCGTAAGCTGTTTTATTATTCTACATAATCACTTTATTTCATATTGTAGCTATTAGCTAATGTCATTTGGTATTGTTTGATAGAGAAGGCCCAAGGGAGTGAAATTGGCTACTGACTAAATATTACTTCAAAAATAAAACAGCCTACGCAAGAAAATGACTTCCCTCAAGAAACACACCGTGGCCGCGGATCCTCACACACAAAAGACTAAAATAAGTCACTACCAATATCTATATGCATTTCTTGTACACAAAGTCCATTTCTTCTGTCCTTCCATGAACCAAAAAAGTTGATATATTTCTCCCTGAAATTAGATGTTCTTTGAAAAATGTTCTTTTCTATGGACAAAATTACTTTTTTTCATTATATTCATCGGATTGGCATGTTAATCTAGATTTGGCAATGTAATGCTTAAGTTCCGTCAGTGGTAGAGGGTGGCAGGATGAACTTGTTATCGAGCCCCCTATACCCTTTCCCGTCATCCTTCCCCCCCCCCCCCCTCGCCCTCCTCCGCCAACCCGGGACGACGGAATACGTCTAAGCCATGTATCTGCGCCCAGAGTTATCAAATGGTGCAAATGGCTCTGAGCACTATGGGACTTAACTTCTGAGGTCATCAGTCCCCTAGAACTTAGAACCACTTAAACCTAACTAACCTAAGGACATCACACACACCCACGCGCGAGGCAGGATTCGAACCTGCGATCGTAGCGGTTGCGCGGTTTCACACTGTAGCGCCTAGAACCGCTCGGCCACCCCCGCCGGCGTCCAGAGTTATCCCTTGTGAAAATGTGAGAATGTTTTCGAAATGTTTGCGAATCGTATGACTGAGGCCGGACGGGGGTATTCACCCAATCGGATGTAGGCAACCACCTAAAAACCAAATCTAAGCTGGCCGGCACAACACTCTTCGTCGTTAATCCGCCAGGCGTATTCGACCCAAGGCCGACGCCTCTCCCCAAATCCCAGAAACGGCGTGCTAACGCGTGTGGCTGCCCGGGAGCTTCTATGGACTAAAATACAAATGCACTGAAAATGACCTCTAGCACTCTCTTCATACTCTCCAGAGCTGAGGAACATCTCACAGCCTCATCGGTGTTCGTTGATGTGAAGATAATTGTCAGAAATCTGCATGTTCCTGAGAACGTTGTTTCCAGGTCGTTTTCAGCTATCAGCTGAGAGAAGGTTTCTAGGGCTGGTCGTGGTTCAGAAGTCGTGGTGTCTGCAGATAACTTCTAATTCAGTTTTTAGACGTTCCTGGCTTTTTAAAGGGATATGCTTCTATTGTTTGTGCCACCATCTAACCAGGGAATTCTTTTCCATATTTTGAAAAGCCTAGGACACTTGACGTCTCAGAGGGTATAACAGAGACATCACGGGGGCAGTGGCAGAATCACCACAGTCCTCGGTGTTTATGGTGTTCATAGCTGTGAACTTTAAATCCGGCTGCTGCAGTGCGTCCTCGTTGTTACTGAAGCTTGCCGGTACTATAAATATGTTTACTTATTACGCCTCCTGGAAAACATTCCTGATTCAGTTCCTGACCAGGATACAAGAGTTTAATTGAAAAGAATACCACTTGTTCTTCTTTCTGTTCTTGGTCCATCCAAGCTTGTGCTCCACATGTAATGCCCTCGTGGTCGACGAGACGTTAAACCTTCTCTTCCTTTCCTTCACCACAACTAGATATCGTGGATGTAGTCATTTTAACGATTTCATGGGGAAAAAACATTGTTCAGAAACCAAACATGTTTTTCTCCGTAATTTCCACATTTTGTAGCTTCACGGAAAAGGTAGCTTCTCGGAAAAGCACCTGTAAATAAAAAAAAAATCAGTAGCGCATTGAGGCGAATTACTACCTACTTCTTCTAATTCTTCTTATCCATTTCTTGGATTAAGTTTTCTCGCTCGTTCAGGCTTTACAGTTGCGAATTACGTATTTTCTTAGTAAGGTCATCTGGGTGACTTTGAAACAGGTGATAGTGGTCCCACAACCTATTATATTGAGAAACTGTTCTACATGGTGTGGCAATCCTGATGGGTGATATAGAAACAGGTGTTAATGGGTCCACAACCGATTTTATTGAGATATGGAACCAATGGCCAAAAAATGAATATTTATTATGTTATGGTCATACACAGCGTACACCGCGTAACAACAACGTACTTCATAGTAATTGTTTAAAGTGACGACCGGCAGTTTCTAGGCATGTTTTGCAACAGCGCGTGCAGTTCTACCGCACTCTCGCAAACATCCCGGATGTTCAAAAAATGGTTCAAATCGCTCAAAGCACTATGGGACTTAACATCTGAGGTCATCAGTCCCCTACTTAAAGCTAACTAACCTGAGGACATCACACACATCCATGCCCGAGGCAGGATTCGAACGTGCGACCGTAGCAGCAGCGCCGTTCCGGACTGAAGCGTCTAGAATCGCGGGTGATAAATAGCGTACACCCGACGACTGCATGCATCGAATCGGCGCATTAACCTGTGCTGCACGCCACTATCCCTGGTGTCAGTTGTCCATTGCATCAGACAGCTTGAGATTTGTCCATGGTGAGGTGTGCTAGTGTTTACAGTGCAAGACTCGTAGACAAAGATGGAAAGTTAATCGTCTCGAAAGTTGGCAGACATGCATTTATGTACGGCGCGGTAGGATGCATTGCCCGTAAAGCAGCACAAATGTACAAAGAACGCTTTCCCAATACGTGTCATCCTAAATGAAAAAAGTTTATCTATGTGGATACCAACAAACGATAGACGGTGTCATGCACGTCACAGAGATACGACCACGGTTACCGCTAAAGACCGAACACCAGACTTTGAGAAGATGGTATTGCATCGTGTGTGGTCGACCATCCTGCAATATGCATCTGTCAACTTGCTCCTGAAAAGTACATTTCGAAGGTTACAATTTGGAGAGTACTGAGGGAACATGTATTACACCCATATCATAAAGAACGTGTGCAAGCACTAGGACCAAACGATTTTGAGCCATGCGTTCACTTCTGTCAATGGATTGTCCAAAGCAATGTCGTAATGCCGAATCTCATATAGTTTGTACTGCTTAAGGATGAGGAATCGTTCACTCGCGATGGTGTCCTCAACAGCCGCAGCAGCCATGTCTTGAATTGTCTCTGAACTATAGTAGCATATTTGGATTCATAGAACCATAAATAGCAATGCGCACGTCGTGCACATTTATACGACTCCGTGATGGATGTTGGAATAAATCATCAGCGCATGCCGCCTAGCGGGAACGTCGGGAACTAACAGTGTTAGGCGGGAACAAAACTTGAAGATATACTGCACTCAATGCTGTATCAAACATTTCTTTAAGTTATTTACCCTTTTCACAATTAAAGGTTACTTTAATAAAAGAAATTTATAAACACCCTGTATAATTTACAGAATGATGATGTTCTTCGGCGCAATGCTGCAGAGCTTTAAAAAGTGTTCCACATTCATTGCGACCTTTTTTGTGTGGAAAAGATGTGACGTATCAGAATCGTTAAGAATTTTATAAAATATTTGAGTAACAGAAAGACTTCTAAAACTTTTAAACTATGCTTACAATTAAAAGTCACTGCCAGGAGCGGAAGAGAGAGCACGAGAAACGGAGGCGTAAAGCAACAACCAGTAAAGTCTGCAAAAGTTTAATTTCCCGGCGAGATCTGACGTGCCCAGCTCTAGAGATGACTGCGCTCGTTTCGGACGAAGAGGCACTGCTAACGCTAATTCCATGTTAATAAACTCGATGTTTATGACTGACGCTCTGGTTTGTATTCTCGTCGGTGTTTGCTAATTTTTACAGCAAAATTACTTGGCCCCTCATTCGTAATTTGTTTACTCCATCGTTTGCACTGCAGCTTGGGAAGTTCTTGTCAATAAAAATGTCAGCGGCGTATGAAGTCAGCTTACTGTGATTGCCGTCACTCGGCAGGGATCGTGGATGTAATTGCTCGCAGTTACGCTAATGAAACAAGATTCCGGAAGTTTCAGTAACGTGTATATACTTTCCTCGAAGTGGTACCTCCACTGTCGAAATGATGTATGAGCAGTGTTGAACAGAAATTAAATTCAGTGGACATTTCTGCAAACTATTCTCCCCGTTAGAATTTATTCTTTCTGGTAGATGTGGGAGAATGCTGCCGTGTAGAAATTTGTTTCCAAGCCCGTGACAAAATGTTCGCATTCCTGTCGGTAGAACATCGACCGCAAATGCTGGCATAAAAACTGGAACTTGACCTTTCATGTCACGCAAGCCAAACTAAAGTGCATCACGCAAACTTGAGTTTATTCGACGTCGAGTTCCAGAATAAGAAACCCGTTCCTAGAACTCGCCCTATGAGGTGCACCTCCGAGCAGAACATAAATTTTGGTTTTATTGCGGCTGTGGAGTAGAGGCTACATCAATAGAATTAAGTAACTTCCGACGTGCTCAACAGAAATGTGGTGGGACCCTTGCTGTTCATGTTGTATATCAATGACTAGCAGACAGTTAATAGCACTCTCAAACTTTTCGAAGATTATGCAGTTGTCTGCAATGAAATACTGCCTGAAAAAAGCTGCACGGTTATTCAAACGAATCTCGATAAGATTACAAAATGGCGCACAGATTAACAACTTGTTTTAAGTGTTATGAATTTTTGCACTTCACAAAACGTAAAAAGCTTAGCATCCTATGACTACAATATCAGCGAGTGACAGTCGGAATGGGGCAGCTCATACAAATACCTGGGTGTAATTATTGAGTTGTGCATAAGTTCTTCGCGTTTTTCCCTAACTTTAATAAACACAACAGATACTCATGACAGAGATTTTAGTCATCAGTAATATACTCTCCTTCACTATTTACAACAGTCTGCCAACGCTGCGGTAACTTTTCGATTTTGCGCCTGTAGAAATAACGTGGTTTCGGGGATGAACGCGTTGTGCTATGTTCGGAGCGAATTTTCATCCTAAAGGAAATTGATTGAAGGTTGCTCTCTAGAGAGCGGCAAAGGTGAAAATCTCAGGACGCAAGATCAAGTGAACGAGGTAGGTGCGAAATGACTTCCAACCCAACTCCTGTACAGAGTTTTTGTCAGTCTAGCAGAATGCGGGCGGGAATTATCGTGGTGCAGCATCACTTTCCTCTATCTTGCTGATCGTTGTTTGTCTGCAAGATGTCTCAGTTGTTGAGAATAAACGTCAGCAGAGATGGTTACAACTCGGCGAGGCAATTTGTAGTATGCCACATGGTCGCTGTTCAAGCACATGCATTACGTTATCTTTTGTTGATGCGCGCAAATCTTTGTCTGCGGAATTGCTGCTTTCCTTTGGCTCAACCATTCCTTTCTTTTTCTTAGCATATAGACATTTTTCGTCACCAGTGACGGTACAAGATAGGTATGGTCGATGTTGTTCGTGAGTCAACTGACAATAAGCAAGTACATATGGCCACCCGATGATTTTTGTCACTTTTATTTAGAGCTTGCGGTACCCATACATCCGATTTTTTTAACGTTTCCTGCTGAATGGAAATGCCGCACGATGATGGAACCATCACAGTTCACCACATTTACCAGTTCTCGAATACAGTGACGTGGATCATTGTGGAGTAATGTGTGCGATGGGGAAGTTCTCTTGTAAGTATTGAATTCTCGAACAGAATTCGAACGAAGAAAGCTTGCTGAATGCGCGGTTCTTGAAGGTCTATCGATGAGCTGGCAGAATCTTTTAAGACTTTCAAGTCAGCAGACTGCCCGGTGGGAGAAATTGGCGGAGCGGTAGGAGGCCGAGTCGCCGGGACAAGGCGGCTACCTGACGTGGAAAATCGTTAATGCCGGATGCACGTACCGGCCGTATCGAGCGCTGCGCCGGCCCGGCACGCTGGCCGTGGCTTCTTCTGCCGCCGCGGCAGTGCCAGCAGTAGCGGAATCCGACTATAGCGGTTGTCACCTGGCCGCCACGGTTACCTACGGCCTCGCTATATTCTTACCCGATGCTCCATAAACTGTGTACTCCATCCTATAAAAAGTGTCCGGGAATCCTTACATAATACGGAAGACTATATGTCACGAGAGTTGGACCTGCTAATTCATATAAAAGGAGGCGGAGATTATTGTCAGTAGAAAAGCAGTTAACAGCAGAATGGGTCAGTGAGAAGATCTCAGTGACTTCGAACATGGAAATCGTTGTCACCAGAGAAACAAATCCATAGGGACATTTTAACCCTTCTGAAGCTTCTGAAGTCAACCGTTAATGACGTGACTGTAAAGGAAAAACCAAAGGTAGATCAAGTCCAGCAGATGTCATGTTGTGATGGAGTATTGCAGAAGTGGCTGTAAAAAAAAAAAAAAAAAACAGCATGAAATTGAGAGGTGGCATGAGCCCCCTCTCATATTTCTATCTTACTCTGAGTAATTCGATTTTCCTCTCTAATTGCATGCAGTGAAAAGTTGCTATTCCTTCACACGCGGACTTCCCACGAAGCGTCTCTGGTCACCCGGGTGGTCCATTGACAGGCGGGTTCTGCTGATCTTGAAAGGGTTAAGCCGACGGGTGTGAGGGAGTCGAGTGAATGCTTTCCAGGCGCCGACATTGTCATAAGAGCGGCGGTGACACACCCACAGGGGCCTGACGGAGCGGCTGGGCTAAAGATTCCGTTACTTCGCCGAGACTTAGTGAAAACACTTTCTGGCAGGCTACCAGCGAGGCGTGGGAATGACTTATGTTCCCAGGCAGTCTTAGCGGGAAAATTCCCGCGTTTTCTGCAAAATCAGAACTGTGGTTGGCTTGCTCACGGGATAGCTCCGTGGCGTAGCAAAATTGGCGCAGAAATTGGCGCCAAGTATCTCCATTGGTGGACTAGTAGTGCGTCGGCAATAGAGTGGAATTTTCCGCCGGTTTTCGAGTTGCTGATTGGAACGTTTAACCACGGCCACTGTCGTGGGGGTGGGAATGTTCTGTGTTCGGTTTGTACGGGTGCTTTTGAGAGAGTTGGCTCTCAGCTTTAGGTCAGGGTAGGTTACAATACTGAGCTCTCGCTGCTCTGGACACCCTGCCTTGCGTTGGCTGTCTAATATACTTTCATTTAATTGTAACTGTTTGACGCTGAAGTTTCGACTTCAACGTAACTTTCCGAGTACAGTTGGCAATTGAGCATTCTGCGTACAAGTGGCCTATGTTGTCCGTCTTGAGCAGTTTTGGCTAAAGTTGACTGTACTGGAGTTACTGTGTGACTTCTCTTGTTAAAACCACTCACTGTACCGTCAGTGATTGTGTAGCGAGCCTTCTTCGTCTCCCTCAGAGGCGTATTTGTGTTGCTAGGAAGTCTTTAGTCTGGAACAACCAGACCAGGAGAATTTGTTTCGGGCTATACTCACAACATTATCATCACCACGACGGGACGTTGAAGCAACCAGCCATCGCCTCCGGTATGCCAGATTGTGTCCTTGCAGTTAAGAAGACAGCTTGGTAATGTACGTCCGCAGCACCGGCAAATTAGGGAATTTTGCTAGGTGATAATCAGAGCTCAGAAGAGCGCGCCTGTTCCCATCTTTGCTTACGTTGTTCTGTCTTGGGTGTTCATTGTCTGAGTTCTCACTACTGTAGCAGCAATTAATGTTGGGTTGGCTGTGTGTTTCTCTTCAGATTTGAGTCACAAGGAATTGGCTCCACATACCACTTGGTCATAAATGCCACAATCTAGTTTATGGACAACTTCTCCTTCACAGCATTTATTTGAGTATCCAATTTGATGTATTGTAAATGTTTCATGTGTTTTGTTTATTATTTTGAGTTTAGTCATAATAAATCAAATTGTTATTTTGGACCGAACTTTCATTCTGTTAATCGGTAGAGCAACCTTTTCATTTCTCACTATGTTAATGAAACTTTCCTTTATCTAATTAATTTCTATCCAATTAAATTATTGCAGGTGCCAAACTCTTTTCTACTCCACTTGCAGGGCCGATTACAGTCAGTTCGCGTTTCGTCTTAATCCATGTGCAACAGCAAAAGTCGGAGTTAGAGAAGGGGGGGGGGGGGGGGGGCTTAGAGCATCATTTCCATATGAAGATTCGAGAAGAATTTAGTGTTAAATACACTGCTAGCCCCGGCACCTCGCAAAATTAGTCGTAGGAACCACTCGAGATTTGCGAAGCGCTACCAGCAATTCACCTAGCACAATGGCTGCACGGTGTTGAAAAGAGTAGGGGACCCCATTAGGCACAAATTTCTTTATTCAGCACTAAGCGACCCTTGGGTTGGTGTGGAGAACGACGCCAATGGGCAATGGATGACTGGAGGAAGAGGAGGAGGAGATTAGTATTCAACGTCTTGTTGATAATGAGGTTATTAGAGACGGAGCACAAGCTCGGATTAGGGAAGACTGCGGAAGGAAACCGGCCGTCAACTTTCAAAGGAACCATCCCGGTATTTACACGAAGCGATTAAGGGAAATCACAGAAAACCTAAATCAGCATGGCCGTACGCGGGTTTAAACAGTCGTCCTCCCGAATGCGAGTCCAGTGTGACTAACCACTGTTTCACCTCCCTCGGTGGTGAATAGAAACGAGTGATTTATTAATGATGACTCACGCTGTATGTGACAATCAAATGGGATGCTTTAGATTTGGCGAATGTCTAGAGAATTTAACTGCCATCATGTGTAGTGCCAACAGTGGTGTTAGGGTAAGGTTTCCTTTCTCGATAGGGAGTTGTTCCCTTATCAAGCTTAACAAAACAATAAATGCGGAAGGACACGAACACAGTTTACAGTGTAGTGTACTGCGTACAGTGGAGAAACAGTTCCACGATGGTTGTTTCTGTCAGCATGACAGTGCGCCCTGTCACTGTCTGTGAGACAATCTTTTGTGGACAATAACACTCCTAAAATGGACTAACCTACCAAAAATGTCCACGTGGACCCAGTGATATAATTTTGGGATGAGTCAGAACGTCAACGTCGCTCCAAGATCGCTTCCTTCCTAGTTCCGGCTCTTGAAGAAGAATGGGCTGCCATTCCTCCACATATATGAGGGTAGTCCAAAAGTAAGTTCCGTTTCGATTTTTCTCCGCAGTACTGCTACGATCGCAGTTCCGTTCACGCGCAGTCGTAACTCTCGTTCAAGTAGGACGAAATGACGCGCTCTGTGTTGTTGTCTCGTTCGTAGTGATTGTAGAGGCATCGTTGATCGAAAATCCTGTTGCTTGTGAATTGAGATGCGTAATTTGTTTCCTGAATGCTGTTTCCGCGAGGTTTATAGAAACAATTCGATTATTGCTTCTATAGTGAGAAGACGGGTTTGACAATTGACGGAATTGCGTGATCAAGTGCATGACAAGAACGAAGTGGACGTTCATCCCGGATTTCTGATGAAATGGTTAATGCAATAGAAGAAATGATTAAGAAAAACCGTAGGTTTACAGTTAATGCTATTGGTTGTCAACTTCCACAAATTTCAAGAAATGTAATTTACGTGATTATTACTGAAAAACTGGGTTTTCATAAATGCGCACGTTGGGTGCCTGAACTTCTTAGTGAACAACACAACAACGGATGGGCAGCGCATTTTATTTTTTGACACGTTAAGATGACGGTGGCAAGAAATTTTTATCCCAGAGAGTCGCAGGGGATGAAACTTTGGTTGCTGATGGCACCCCTGAAAGGAAACGGAAATCAATCGAATCGAGGCACACTTTGTCCTCACGAATGCTTAAACCCAAGCAAGATCGAAGGACAAGGATGAACCACAACGACGGCAAAATCAGTTTCTCTCCCTTTTATTAAAAATGTGACGGATCAGATCGCTAAGATTTTACAGTAACAAGACATGAGACCGGTTTTTAGACCAGCAAAGAAAGTAAGTCAAGTACTCCGATCTGTGAAGGATAA
Organism: Schistocerca cancellata; assembly: GCF_023864275.1. Taxonomy (NCBI): domain Eukaryota; kingdom Metazoa; phylum Arthropoda; class Insecta; order Orthoptera; family Acrididae; genus Schistocerca; species Schistocerca cancellata. The sequence goes on along the minus strand of NC_064630.1, from coordinate 587,442,008 downwards.
ACGCCCTCCTCTGTCGACATGAGGTGTATACAAAATTCCTTGTACGTGCGGTAAAGTTTATATTGGAACTACCAAGAGGAGCGTATACACACGGCTAAAAGAGCACAAAAGTCTTTGCCGCCTAGTAAAAATAGAGAAACCAGCGGTAGCAGAGCATGCTCTTCAGTCAGGAACCCACGAAGTGAAGTTTTCTGAAACAGAAATTTTATCTACAACGTCAAATTATTCAAAATGGTTCAAATGGCTCTGAGCACTATGGGACTCAACATCTTAGGTCATAAGTCCCCTAGAACTTAGAACTACTTAAACCTAACTAACCTAAGGACATCACACACACCCATGCCCGAGGCAGGATTCGAACCTACGACCGTAGCAGTCCCGCGGGTCAAATTATTACCCACGACTATGTAGAGAAGGTTCTGAAATTTATAAGCATCAGGATAATTTTAGTAGCAAAGAAGAGGCAATGGAACTTAGAGTAGACAGTAGCTCTGCAGAATCGCTCGACAATTTTATCTTTGACAAGACGACAATCGATAGGTAAGTTTTATCTTTGACACGGTATTATCTCTGCTCACCACGTGTTAATTCGACCACACCTCCTTTCCTACAGTATACATGTCGCTCTCGGACGTCCGACCGGTCAGTCGGCAACACTCAGCGGAGGAGCGCCTCTGAGGATGTCCAACGCAGCCCTGGACGAAACGTCAGGACCGGAAGAGTTTCTTGGACCACGACCTCACATCCCGAAAGATTTACCAGTAGATAAACCCAAGCAACAGACAAGGCATTTTACTGGGTGATTTTTACCACGAGTTGAAACAATCAGTAAGGATGCTTACTGCGATACGCTTAAGAAACTGCGCTGCGCAATACACAACAAGCGCAGAGGAATTCTCCCAAAAGATGTGGTTTTCATTCACGACAACGCCCGACCGCACACTGCGAATGTGACAAAACAACCCCAGCTTTGGCTGGGAAGTTTTCGGCCATCCTCCGTTCAGTCCGGACCTCGCTCCCAGCGTTTTTCATCTCTTTCGGCATCTGAGGCAGTTCCTTCGCGGTAAGTGCTTCAGTAACTATGAAGAGATAAAGAACATGTTACCCATTGGACTCGCATTCGGGAGGACGACGGTTCAATCCCGCGTCCGGCCATCCTGATTTAGGTTTTCCGTGATTTCCCTAAATCACTCCAGGCAAATGCCGGGATGGTTCCTCTGAAAGGGCACGGCCGACGTCCTTCCCCATCCTTCCCTAATTCGATGAGACCGATGACCGCGCTGTCTGGTCTCCTTCCCCAAACAACCAACCAACCAAGAACATGTTACCACATGGTTGATAACAAAGGAGGCGAGTTTCTATGACGAAGGAATACATAAACTTATACCACGCTATGAAAAATGCCTGGAAAATTACGGGGCTAAGTTGTAAAGTAGTGTAAACGTTAAATATTTTTGTGAAATAAAATTGCTTTCTTTATCTGTATCCGATTCCGTTTTTATTGCCAAATGGAACTTACTTTCCGAACTACCTACGTATTTAGACGCGTCACTGAGAGTCCCCAGCAGAGCTCAAGCTGTCTTAAAGGCGAAGGGTGGACACACTACATTAGTGTCCACTAACAGGGGTCCGGATACTTTGGTTCACATAGTGTAAACTGCAAGGCCGCATGCTTTCTCCTGTACGATATGTTACACCTCGACTGTGAGAAACTACTATTTGCTTATCTCTTACTTCCTCTTCTTCCCTGTTTCTGAATGTGCTCTGACATCACTGGTTTCTTTTCTCTTTCTCTTCTTACAGGTAGCGTACTTTAATAGTGCTTCTGTCGCAATGGCGTGAATTGCTGGACTGAGCACAATGTGTCTTGTCGCTTCAAGACACAAGGTCGACCGGCTGGTGTGACCGAGCGGTTCTAGGCGCTTAAGTCCGGAACCGTGCTGCTGCTACGGTCGCAGGTTCGAAACCTGCCTCGGGCATGGATGTGTGTGATGTCCTTAGATTAGTTAGGTTTAAGTAGTTCTAAGTTCTAGGGGACTGATGACCTCAGATGTTCCCATAGTCCTCAGAGTCATTTGAACCATTTGAACACACAGTCGCTTATTACAGTTCAGCAACAATTCCGAAGTGCCTATGGTCGAGAGTCGACAGATGTGAAGACCATGAAAGGGCGGTACGAAAACCTTGGCCAGTGATGGAAACAAGGCAAGAAGCTGTAGAGTTGGAGTGAGTAACATCGTAAAGCATTTCAACGCAGTCCGCGGAAATCGGTTCGTCGTATTTCCAGAGAAACAGGTACACCTCAGAGGACTGTGGTGAAGGTTTTACACAAAAGGCTGCATTTTTATGCATACAATGTGCAACTACTGCAAACTTCGCAGCAAGATGATAGACCCAGACTAGCTGACTTTGCTAGCAACATGCTGGAATGGATCGATGCATCGATGGATCGATTAATAAATTCGTTTTTTCGATGAAACGACTCTTCATATCTCCGGGAAAGTAAACAAGTATAATGTCCGCATCTGGGGGTTGACGAACCCACATAGCGTGGTACAGCAGATAAGAGACAGTCCGGAAGTGAATTTGTGGTGTCGCTTAATGCACAACACAATTAATCGACCGTTCTTCTTCACTGATCTTATCAGTATGACAGAAGTTTGCCTGGACATGTCGGAACTTTACTTTGCAGTTTGACTACAGCAGTTTCAACCGTGGATAGCGTTTAAGCAAGATGCTGCACTGCCATATTGGGTTATTTGTTTACTAGTTCTTACATAAAAACTTTTCGGACAGATGGGTCGTTAGAGATGGATCGACATCATGGTCATCATGTTCACATACATAACCACTCTTAACCTTCGTTTTTGTGAGATTACGTCAAGGATAAAGTGTTCAACAGTCTGGACTGTTGCAAGGAAAGCGTTTCTGAAGAAGAGAAATTTGTTAACATCGAGTATTGATTTAAGTGTCAGGAAGTCTTTTCCAAAAGTATTTGTATGGAGTGAGCCACGTATGGAAGTGAAACATGGACGGTAAATAGTTTGGACAAGAAGAGAATAGAAGCTTTCGAAATGTGGTGCTACAGAAGAATGCTGAAGATTAGATGGGTAGATCACGTAACTAATGAGGAAGTATTGAATAGGATTGGGGAGAAGAGAAGTTTGTGGCACAACTCGACCTGAAGAAGGGATCGGTTGGTAGGACATGTTCTGAGGCATCAAGGGATCACCAATTTAGTATTGGAGGGCAGCGTGGAGGGTAAAAATCATAGGGGGAGACCAAGAGATGAATACACTAAGCAGATTCAGAAGGACGTAGGTTGCAGTAGGTACCGGGAGATGAAGAAGCTTGCACAGGATAGAGTAGCCTGGAGAGCTGCATCAAACCAGTCTCAGGACTGAAGACCACAACAACAACAACAACAAAGTGTTCAGTGCAACAAAACCAGTTGTGCAAACTTTACGGTTCCAATACGAGCTGCTGTAAAACGGAGTGTATTTAGAAGTATATCCGTAAGATACTTTGTAGGTTAAGCTACCATTTGCAACAGACCATAGCTGTACCTGGTATAGTTCCTTACAAACACAGTTTTGTACTCAGGTGATGACTTTACACCCTCCCTGTATTTCAGCTTTAAATCTCTTACTTGTGACCTTACCTGACATTGTGGCGTCGCGTGTTTCCCCTCATTTCCGCTGGCACGTTTTCTGCTTCAGAAGTGATATAATTTTTAGCGTTTAAACGTTCGCGGGGATATTATCAGGATATCAGGACGCATGAATATCGTCAGCAACATTATCGTCACAATTTGTCGTCCGCTGCCGTATAAAGACCCCATTTTATTACCCTCATATTGCGACTTCTCGCTCTATATTTCCAAGTATGTCCTCGTGCCGTCTACCAACTTCTACATCTATGAGTACTTCTTCCGACGTACTGGCATGTGTCATTCGTTACCATGACGAATGCAGCAATAACTTACAGCGGCCCACCTTCAACAGTTACATCTTTATCCGCAAGCCGTCTCACGGAGCATGGTGTAGGACACTTCTGGGATGACCATAATTTCTCCGCTTCCTCTGTTCCATTCGCTAATGGGCGTTATACTGCGCGAAGAAAAATTCGTGCACTCTGACCTCGCAGTGCGATTGCTCACATAATAGCACACAAAAATATCTCTCACAAAATTTCGTCCTGTGCATATTTCCAGCAGTAAACGGACATTAAAGGTTGGCAATGGGGCAACACTATAGTCATATGCACGGTGACCACCCCTGTCAACAAAGAGCAGTAGTGCTTTGCAGTTAGTGCAGTGGGTAGCGTTTTGGGTTAGCATGTAGGAGGTCGAGGGTTTGATTGTGGGTCGAGGCGTATTTGTTTTTATTTGCCAATTTGATTCTGCCATATAATACTGCAACATGCATCGTTTCTGAAGTCATATGTATCGGTAATTTACATAGCACATGTTTGGAAATTATGTGAAAAGCAATTTGCTAGCCGTACTGGTGACGTATGGCCATAACGAAATGTAATGGACCTAAACGTGCTGACTATAATAGTTGGTCCTAATCGATGGGGCTGTTGGTGGAGAGTACGCAAAAACATGTTTGGAATCTGGTAGATGCAATGATGTGAAACAATTCGCGTCCACGACGGGCAAAAGGCTTGTTTAAAAGCTGACCAGTGAAAACTATTGTACTTGCATTTCTGTGTTCGTTGTATGTAAGTGCAAATATTTTGTAGAAGACCCACTGTAATCGCTGTGTGAGGATTAAGACACCAGATACCGTATCACGCATACTACGTTTAGCACATAAAAACAAATACACATCGATCGAGACTCGAACCCTCGACCTCCTGCAAGCTAACTAAAAACGCTATCCACTGCACCAGCTGCACAGCACTACCCCTATATGTGATTACAGCGTTGCCAGATTACCAACCTTCCATCCTTTAACGTCCATTTACTGCCGGAAATATGCGCAGGACGATATTTTGTGAGAGACATTTCGTGTTGCTAGTATGTGAGGAATAGCGCTGCGAAGCCCGAGTGTGCGAATGTTTCTTCCCCCTATTGAACGGCTCTCGGCGCGCCATATAAATTCAGAAGCACAGAAACTGCTTTAACAGAAAAGAAGAAGGGCTGAAATTGGACAGGTTGTGGGCTTGACTACGAAATAAAGCAAACATCGGCAACCCCAAGTGTCTCCTACCATGTGGCCCGACAGTCAGGAGTCATTGTTTGGAGAACCATTTCTTTTCAGAGCAAGTCCCCTTTGGTTGCCGTACGCGGCACCCCTACATCACAGCGGTACGTTGACGATATTCGACGCCCTGCTGAGTTGCCCTTCATCGTGAGCCACTCTGACCTTACATTTCAGCAAGACAGTGCCCACCCGTACACGGCGAGAGTTCCTACTACTTGTCTCTGTGCTTAACAGTAAGGTCGCCGTATCTCTTCCCAACTGAGAACGTTTGGAGCAACATGGGCAGGGCCCTCCCAGCAGCTCCCGATTTAGACTATCTGACGAGCCAATTGGACAGGATTTGGCACGATTTCCCTCAGGAGGCCATCCATAAACTCTATCAATCAATGCCAGGTCGAATAACAGCGTGCGTAAGGCCCATAGGTGGACCAACGAGTTACTGCCTTGCACATTTTGTGAAACTCTTTCTCTTAAATAAATCATGTTTTTCTGAAATTGTAATCATTTGTTTATGAGTACATGTACATCACATCTAATGATTTCCGTCCCATTCCGATAACTCCCTCATAGTGCGTCTTCTTTTTTGCCTTACGATGTACTTCCAAAGATGTCGCCACCGCTGAAACATCTGCGCTGCACACCTCCAGGTGCGATCAGGCGTTATCCGCAGAGCACCCTAACTCGATCCAACGAACGTAGTTATCCCGATGCGAGACATCGTTAATCCGCATCACCTCAAGCGACGTCAAGTTTGCCTGTGTTTGCAACTCTGCTTAGTCGCGCTGGGGGGAGGGTGGCCGCCTCCTCCTCCTCCTCCTCCTCCTCTTTATGCTATCTCCTCGAAAATTTGATTCACCTTTTACGCGATGCGACTGTCAATAACATTTCACGTCTGAGCGAAGCCCGCTGGCGGGAGGCTGCTCCCGCCTTTGCGCAGTTATTCCTTCGCTCTGCCTTCCCTGTAAGCGCAGCCAAAGGACGTCGGAATGAAATTTGACTTCACAGGGCAACTTCTATGAATTTTAATGCTTCTGACAGGTCGTCTGCTATGCAAAGTTTTTGTGCTCTTTGCTACTACGAGAGCTGTAGCAGCGTGGTACCAGAAAGCGTCTTAGAGGAAATACCTTTTTTTTTTGTTCCCAGCTACCTACCTGTTTAGTCCAACTGACTTCTCGCGCTGCCATTGGCATAATTGTTGTCCCGCCAGCGGTGGAGATATTACCGAAACTTCTGCTTTGAATACTGCGTAGGACTTGGACCCATTACCCGACTCGGAAGTAGCGCCAACTTTTTGCGTGCGGCAAAACCGCAACTTATCCCGGTTGCTTCCGGCCTGACGCCGGAGAAAAACCTTAGGCCGACACGTCTCTTTATTGCTTTAGCGCGGTAATTAAATATCAGAGCACCCTGCAGAGTTGAGAAACAATGCGCGGAGCCATTCTCAGGGTCGCGGGGTGCAATAATTTGAATAATGAGCAGCGGCGGCAGTTAGTTCGGTCGGCGGCCGCCAGGGGCGCTGCAGGCGGCGCGTGGGAAGCGTGCGGGCGCCCTGCGGCTGCAGTTCATGCATATACATGCCCAAATGGAGCGCCTCTGTCCGACAGCATTTATATTCACGACGAAACTTCGACCTTTTTTTCAGTCCCCGAAATAATTTCGCTAGGGCAAGACGCGAGCGCCACACACAGCACAGGCGAGCATAACAATGAAATTATTTCACTTGACCAGCTTTGTAATGGACACTAGGTTGACCCCTGCGGTAAATTATTTTAATAACGCAGACAATATCCGTTTTTTAAGGAGATACACATAAAGATAAATGTAAATATTATTTAATAAAAAGGTGTTCTGCACTCACCGACGCTATCAGGATATCGTCCGGATAATATACAAGGTATATCATAATTAATACGGTAAACGACAGAGGAAAGGGTATATAATAACAGAAACATTCTACAGACTTGTCAGTTACATAAACTTCACGTAAAAAATTCTTTGATCACAGGACACAATTAGTGCCCATAAGTTATATATTTTAATAACATTTTTTTTATTTTTCTGTCTGAATTTACATCTCTGATTGTATGCAAAATGTCACCTTCCGTCAAATGTAATTCTTGTCATGTTTATACATTTTGGTCTTCTTATATTTATAATGATCACCATTATAGGAATATTGCCTTATGATTGTCCGCAACCTTTGTCCACCATATTTGACTTATATACAAAATTGTAATGTTGTTTGACAATTTGTAATTTAAGAAGATACTCAGAGTTTTCGTGTATATATGCGGTGTCTGTTCTTTCGGAGATGTCCGAAAGAACACGCACCATTTTGATTCTGCAGCCAGTAAGAATCAAGGCACAAAGGAATTGTCATTAGCTGCCAGTGGGCGCTGATTTATATCAACTGGGGCAAGGTGAAAATTTGTGTCCGACTGGGATTCAGTACCTGGTATTCTGCTTACACAGTGACCACCACAACCGCACAGACTACCCCAGTACGTTTCCCGTCAGATCCAAATACTCAGCTTATACCACAGACTATTGATGTAGTGACCTTGCTCATAAGCCCTATTATTCGCGGCATCTCGCCGATTCCTGTAACAGTTCGAGCCTGGTGTGCAACTGCACTGAAGGGATCATGGGCTGTCATCGCCTTAATTATATATTTGGTGTCAGCTCTTTCGGACATTTCGAGCCTGGTGTGCAACTGCACCGAAGGGATCTTTGGCCATCATCACTTTAGTTATATATGTGGTGTCTGATCTTTCTGACATGTCCAAAAGAACACACGACATATGTAATTAAGGTGATGATGGCCAATGATCTCTTCAGTGTAGATGTCCACCAAACTCTAAATCTTACAGGGGTTGGCGACATGCTACGAGTACTGAGGCTATTGAGAAGGGTATACGAGGATTGACTGAAAAGTAATGCCTCCACCTTCTGAACTCTTCAACAGTTGGCTGCATTGATATGCGGCAGGTACTGGCTTGTTCCGTAGCTTCTTCTCTACAGCTCCAGTCGGCGGGAAGCCTTAGCACTGAACGGTTGTGTTGTTACAGTGTAAAGTATGGAGCCCTGCGCAGACGATCGATCAGTGCGATTTAAGCAACGTGCAGTCATTGAATTCTTGACAGCAGAAGGCGTCACCCCCAAGTAGATTCATCAGAGAATGAAGGCAGTTTATGGTGATTGTGTTGATGTGGGTACTGTGCGTCGTTGGGCGAGTAAGTTTAAAGGTGTTCAGGCTGGAACATCTGACCTGCGTGACAAACAAAGAGTTGGACGTCCTGTGACAGCAACCGCCGAGTTTCACAAGCAAAATGTTGACAGAATGAGATTTTCACTCTGCAGCGGAGTGTGCGCTGATATGAAACTTCCTGGCAGGTTAAAACTGTGTGCCCGACCGATACTCGAACTCGGGACCTTTGCCTTTCGCGGGCAAGTGCTCTACCATATGAGCTACCGGTAGCTCAGATGGTAGAGCACTTGCCCGCGAAAGGCAAAGTTCCCGAGTTCGAGTCTCGGTCGGGCACACAGTTTTAATCTGCCAGGAAGTTTCAAAATGTTGACAGATTGATTCAGGACGACCGTCGTATCACTCAGAGAGAAACTCCAAGCACAATCGGCATTTCACAAGAACGTGTTGGTCTCATTATTGCTTTGCTTGGCTATCGAAAGATCTGTGCACGGTAGGTACCCCAGATGCAAAACTTCAGAGACTGAATCTCACCACCGTACAGCATCCTCCATACAGTGAAGATTTAGCGCTGTCTGACTTCCATCTGTTCCCGATAATGAAAGACGATCTGCTGGGACATCATTATGCTTCTGATGAGGACGTTGAGAGAACTGTGAGACTGTGGTTGCGGAAAAAGTGTGTCAACTTCTTCCGTGACGGCTTCACAAAACTTGTTCATCGTTGGCAGAAATGTATCCAATTGGCTGGTGATTATGTGGAAAAGTAAATATTGGTAATTAAAGATCACATTCTAAGGATTATTTCTGCATTTGATTTTCTAAAATATTCCCATCCAAACCCAATTTACGAAGGTGGAGGCATTACTTTTCATTCAACCCTCGTACATAAGTACTGAGAATTTTGGTCTGATGGAAGGCGTTTACGATACTCTGTGCAGCTGTGGTGACCACTGCGTCCCCGTGGTGTACTGTTCAGCGCATCTGCCTAGCAAGCAGGAGACCCGGGTTTGAATCCTGGTCTAGCACAAATTTTCAATTTGCCCCATTGATATAAATCAATACCCACTGGCAGCTAATGTCTTTTAATTCCTCTGCGTCACGATTTTGGGCATTAAGTTGTCATTTTTAAGACTGTTATTGGCTTGTTTAATTCTCACCTTCCGGGCCTTCTAGAGTTTTTAATATTGGAGGCACTCACACCATCAATTTTCACTCTACATGTAAGCCTGACAGAAGTTCATATTTTACACAATTTAATGGTGGTTGTAACTTTATACTTCCAGTGTATATTTAGAGGCACACCATTTGACACTATGGGCAGGACACTTAAGATACAACCTGTTTTTAGTATACTTCTATTTAAGACTGAGCTTTAATTTAGATTTACATCTGAAAGATTATAATGTCCCACATACTAATCCTTGACAATTGTAGATCTATATATTCAGTAAGAATGATGTGTGGACTGAGGCCTACATACATGACTGTATCCGAACTATAGCAAAGTGTACATTTTCCTGTGTTACTACGTTATGACAATATTCTGATATACTTGTATGTGACAACTGCGCACTTGCATCCAGTAAAGGCCGATGTGCAGCCCGACGTCTATGTGTATATTCAAATGGTTCTTCACATTATTAACTAATATGATTTCCCTATGCTACGGTATTGAGTGAACACGAGTATAACTTCCAGTTTATTGCAGCACGTCTTGTGAACTTTTACACTTAGCTTGACAGGTCTAGTCTGAATACTTTCATATGACAGTCACATGTTACACAGAAGCATGGGCTATATCGTCTTAGTTATTTAACAGTGCTCTGTTGGCATTTAAAGAACTATATGGCTCCTTAATTAATCACTGTACAACCTGTCGTTATTTATTGTATAAAATTATACTTGCAGTGGCTCAGCCCCTACCAACAATACGATGTATTTATATGATATATTTCACGTTGCTTTTCTTGGCACCCTGTACATGATGTAAGTACAGTTATGTTTATTTAAATCAATTTTGAGGTTTCACTACATTTTTTTGTGTATATTACATGTGTTCAGGTTTGATGTGGACAGACGTTCTGTGATGGCGGTCTATGGCCGAAAACGTTAGACATATAGGTTCATAATAAGCAGCTGATGGTTATGAATTAGTTTTTCAAGAAAAAAAACGTTGCAGTACACATGAGTCTGCGAAGGAGCTGTTTGTGAGACAGTTTCAAATGTGTGTGTACGAGCTGCCGCTGACTTCAGTATGAGGTATTGTCCTGATTAGTATAAATGTATCTGAAACGTAAAGCCTTTGATCAGTTCTCCATCTAAATGGGCTCACAATTCACCCACAGCTCTTGGTTAGGAAATATGATAGATTTATGATGGGTCCACGGTGTTTTTACTGCTGATATAAAACGACATCTAAGTAAGAGATGAAGTGTACATTATTTTCGATGGTATGGCTGAAGAATTGAAGCATCCAATTGTACTGTCTCTTCAAGAATCAGAAAGTGTCAGGGAGACTTTGTAACTCAGCGCAGAGACAGGTGCAATGTTTCATGCAAATGAGAAACTGCACAGGGAACACCTCTTCAACATATGAAATTGTGCAGGGTGTCCCAGAAGAAATGCTAACTGCCTCTGTAATATGATGGAATTACATTAACGAGAATAACCACTGTATATTGTAAGCTACCATACGACTTGATGAGATAGTTACGATTACAGTATTCGAGTGATTAGTATATATATCGGGTTCCGAACCATAGATAACAATCGCTGAGTGAGTTTTCAAGCAACATGATGAATACTTATTAAGTTTTTAATTACCACTGAACCACAGAAGACGTCACGTAACATTTGGTAAACACACATTCACTACCTCTCCTGAACGCAGGCAGGAAACACAGCGAATATTTTTCTCCCTGCTGTTCAAAATCACGCTGGCACTGCTATATTTAATTTTCACTCGCCCGGCTGTCGACAGCACAATGCAGTGACACCTCGTGTACCTGTAATTATTATTCATGGAGCATTTCTTCCGTCCTCGTTAATGGCAATTATTTTTGTTGATTTATATTCTGACAGGCTTGGCGCCATATCTGCCCGGTCCTCGTTTACCGTGGGTTGCTGGATTCAGCCTGAAACTCGCTTTGTTCGGGCAGTGGGTCTGCAGAAGTGCTATTTATTCGCATCAGTCTCTCTGCCATCTACATGATTATCTGATGTATATTAATTTCTATCTTTTTAATTTCCTTTCATCATCACATACTCTAATTCTACGGCTAAAATGGAGCTGAGAGGCGACACACTATTAAAATTATTCAAAAGATATCTATGAATACGGTTTTTAATGCCTGGTCTTTCTAATTAGTACAGGTAGCCGAATTTCAAGCATTAGACATGGAATGAAATGTTTATGTATGCCAGATACTGTTTTAAATTTTTGACGTGCGTGCAGGCTACTTTAAGTGGAAATTGACCATAAGGTCGATATTGCACCAGTGGAGGCTGAAATTCAGAAGGCACTCAAATATACACATGGTGTCTCTGCTAAGAGACACCAGGCGAATTTTTTCTGGTGTTTCGGTAGATATTTGCTGTTTAGTTGTTGAAATGTGTAGAATGAGTCGATCCAGACAACTACTGGTCATCAAATGCTTCATGCAAAGCCCAGCGTCGACGGGAAGCGTCGGTTTGTTTCCCATGAAAAAAAAAGGTTTTTAAAGCGAAATTTTACTTGCCCATTCGATAGAGTGGTCACAAAACATGGTTCAAATGGCTCTGAGCACTATGGGGCTTGACATCTGAGGTCATCAGTCCCCTAGAACTTAGAATTACTTAAACCTAACTAACCTAAGGACATCACACACATCCATGCCCGAGGCAGGATTCAAACCTGCGACCGTAGCGGTCGCGCGGTTCCAGACTGAAGCGCCTAGAACCGCTTTTTTTTTTTAATCTCATTTTGTTCGCTTTCGTTCGTTTCATCTGCTCGGGGCGGACGTCGTAAGACATCCGTTTAAGTTCGTTGTTGATCGATTAACTCAGTTTTTTTTATTACAGAGGGCTGCTAACCCTCTGACCGAACACGCTGAGCTACCGTGCCGGCAGAACCGCTCGACCACACCGGCCGGCCAGAAGAGTGGTCACAGATTAGTCTAGTGCTACACTTGTTTTATCTTCCGGTAAACCTTCCGGGATGTAAGGTCGTGGTCCATGAAACTCTTCAGCTCCTAACGTTTCGTCCAGAGCTGTGCTGGACATCTTCAGAGGGGTGTTTCTGCTTGTCTTGCCGACTTACCGGAGGAGAAACACCTCTCTGAAGATGTCCAGCGCAGCTCTGGACGAAACGTTAGGAGCTGAAGAGTTTCATGGACCATGACCTTACATCCCGGAAGGTTTACCAGAAGATATGTCATCCGGTCGTGAAAGCCTTCATACTACACTTGTTTTATCGACATGTAGTAACAGGGCCAGTAAAACACGAGGAATAACGAATACTCCAGCAGCGACTGAGTAACGTGGTTCTGCATGGCGGTAGCAGTCAGCGAGGACCAGGGCGGTGCCGTCGCTACTGGAGTACTCGTTAAAAAAGATCATATTTTTCCCTTGTTTGCTACTGTTCTTCAGATCAATAAGTATCTTGCACTACACGCTTCCTGAAGTAGTCTATGTTCATCGTCAGTGTTCAAGCTATCTCCATACTACATTTCACTGAAATTAGATCAATGGCTTAGTCGCGAAAACGTAACAGTTGTGTTCGCATTGCAATATTAGTATCGACTGGATTCAATTAAAACCCTGACACTCCGTCTCGATCACTAAAGCACCCCCATCCAAGTAGATGCCTAGCTTCACAACTTAATGTGAGGTCCCCGTATACTCACTAAACAGCAAATCCCGTCTTGAAAAGCGGAAATGACTCAAACAGAAACCCACGGCCGCGCACTGGAACGCACTTTCGGATTCGCTCACTTTTCTGTAATGCAAGAATTAACTCGCAGTATCACGAGTACACAGGTGTGGGAGTACCAAGCGTCGGTTTCTGAGAAAAACGGCTAACGGCCGAAAGAACTGAGTGGTCGACAGCAAAAACTGTGCGTACATCCTAAGGACTAACGGAGAGAAATCCAAAGTGTGGGGACAAAAATCGTCAACAGCGAACAAAGAAGCCGGAACAGCAAACCGAGAGAAAAACCAAAAAGCAAAATAGTAACAGCATGCGAAAGTAACGTTGGCGAACGGAAAGCTTCGGAAACATCAAGGCAGCTGCACCAGGAAAGTTCGCACACATTCCTGTTAGCTTATTCCGCCAGAGGGCCTTACCAAATGACGCATAGTCCACGACTCCCACCGTGGGGACACAGAGCAAAACAAGTCTGGATGCCCAACGCTGGTGCGTCCGTCTCGATATCCGAGTCCGGCGAGGCTACTGAAATCACCCACGTCTCTGCTTCTGACATACGCTAAAAGTAACCCTTTCCACAGATGGCACTCGACTCCTACAACCCGTGAGGTCTGCCGGCCGACCGATTTCGCGGTCTACAAACCGCCCCATGAATGTATTTAGTATGCGCGTCTTTCAGAATCTGGAGCAGAATGTACGCATTTTCATTGGGCATTTGCTGCTCCCACTTATAGCACTTCTGTAAGAACCTGTTTTCGACGAGGACTTTGAGAATGGCAATAGCTGAGGAAAACACTGCTCATCATGAGGAAATCACTCGACGTTGAGCCGACCCGAGAACACTACCCATTTAGGAGGACCAGGAAAACGACAGTCAGTTACTCTAGCCTGGAGGTAACCTCTTTGCCTGGCAAACACGCCACAGAAACGAGCAAACACCCGCGGTCCGGGAATTGTATGTTACAAGCTGCATCAAAATCATTCGGGCTGAAGACCACAATGACGACAACCACAACACTCTCGCTTTCAGTGTTCTGCTTTCTGGCAGTGAGGTGTGGGACGTTACTATAGGAACGGAAATCTGGCCACTACTTGTTTCGGCGATGCCCCCTGGCCGCAGCGTTTAGCACGTCACTTTGGGCCTGTGGGGGTGCTGTGTGCGCACTGTGCTGACACTGGTCTGCGCGTGACGTAATCCACGCTTTGTGCTGCGCCGCCCTTTGAAAGGCCGCCGCCAGCCAGCCACCCACCCACCCACCCACGCGGCCGAGCCCCGGCCTGATCTGGTGTGGCGTGGCTCGCCCAAATGCTCCGTTAATTGCGGGGTGGCGCCTTTTAGCCGTCAGGGGCGGCTGCGATCGCGTCACAAGCCAAGGCCGCCATCGCCCGCAGAGTGGGGCAGCGATAGCGCTTATAACGCCCGGAGGCAGCAGCCGGCTTCCTGCTCGAGGAGGGCGTTAGGCAAATTAAAAAGCCGAGTCGAGGTACACCGATACCGACACGACGAGGAGACACGATGGGGCGGAAAGTGGCTGGGGACGGGAGCGGCGCAGAAGTTGCTGCTAACCTGGTCCTGTCACATAGGCGTCTACAGTATGCCCATGACCACGCGATACGTGGCGGACTGGTTCATATCTGTTATACACCAAGGAATTTATAAACCCATGAAATAAAAGAGATGCTGCAAGAATAAATCTCAATCCAAGTATGTGTATTTATTAAAAGCAGGAGGCCACGAAAAACAAATTACACTACTGGCCATTAAAATTGCTACACCATGAAGATGACGTGCTACAGACGCGAAATTTAACCGACAGGAAGAAGATGCTGTGATAAGCAAATGATTGGCCTTTCAGAGCATTCACACAAGGTTGGCGTCGGTGGCGACACCTACAACGTGCTGACACGAGGAAAGTTTTCAACCACTTTCTCATACACAAACAGCAGTTGACCGGCGTTGCCTGGTGAAACGTTGTTGTGACGCCTCGTGTAAGGAGGTGACATGCGTACGATCACGTTTCCGACTTTGATAAAGGTAGGATTGTAGCCTATCGCGATTGCGGTTTATCGTATCGCGACATTGCTGCTCGCGTTGGTCGAGATCCAATGACTGTTAGCAGAGTATGGAATCGGTGGGTTCAGGAGGGTAGTACGGAACGCCGTGCTGGATCCCAACGACCTCGAATCACTAGCAGTCGAGATGACAGGCATCTTATCCGCATGGCTGTAACGGATCGTGCACCCACATCTCGTTCCCTGAGTCAACAGATGAGGACGTTTGCAAGACAACAACCATCTACATGAACAGTTCGACGACGTTTGCAGCAGCATGGACTATCGGCTCGGAGACTATGGCTGCGGTTACCCCTGACGCTGCATCACAGAAAGGAGGACCTCCGATGGTGTACTCAACGACGAATCTGGGTGCACGAATGGCAAAACGTCATTTTTTCGGATGAATCCAGGTTCTGTTTACAGCATCATGATGGTCGCATCCGTGTTTGGGGACATAGTGATGAACGCACGTTGGAAGCATGTATTCGTCATCGCCACACTGGCGTATCACCCGGCGTGATGGTATGGGGTGCCATTGGTTACGCATCTCGATCACCTCTTGTTCGCACTGACGGCACTTTGAACAGTGGACGTTACATTTCAGATGTCTTACGACCCGTGGCTCTACCCTTCATTCGATCCCTGCGAAACCCTACATTTCATCAGGATAATGCACGACCGCATGTTGCAGGTCCTGTACGGGCCTTTCTGGATACAGAAAATGTTCGATTGCTGCCCTGGCCGGCACATTCTCAGGATCTCTCACCAATTGAAAACGTCTGGTTAATGGTGGCCGCGCAACTGGCTCGTCACAATACACCAGTCACTACTCTTGATGAACTGTGGTATCGTGTTGAAGCTGCATGGGCAGCTGTACCTGTAAACGCCATCCAAGCTCTGTTTGACTCAATGCCTAGGCATATCAAGGCCGTTATTACGGCCAGAGATGGTTGTTCTGGGTACTGATTTCTCAGGATCTATGCACCCAAATTGCTGTAGGGCTGAACAAAATGACTGACAAGGTACAATGCATCTTGTAGAGGGTATAGTATGGACGTATTGGAATAATTAATGTCAGGTGATGGTTTTAAAGTAATTCACACGATATGAAAACTTTGTGGAAACGAGTCGATTTACTGGACGCTAGTTTACCCCAGGGAAGTATTTAGAGTTGACCATGGCCAGCTGGGGAACGGCGAAGGGAAGCAACAATAGGCAGCTTAGGGCGGCTTAAGCTCTGAGAAAGCGGTAACGGGGCGCGGCCTCCAGCTGCCTTAAGATGAGTGACAGCATGGGTGGTTGACCCCGACACCATGCTGGCGTACCGGGAAGCAGACGGAGAACTTGTACACCTGTTGATAAATGTCCGTCGTCCCGTTTTCAGGGAAACATGCGAGAAAGCCACGCAAAGCTACGGTGGAGCGGTCATCACAGGTCAAAATATGCGTGTTCGTGACTATAGCAACTTCACGCTGAATTCATGGTCCGTACCGTCTGAAGTAAATCAGGTGAAGAGCGACAGAATGAAATACGGCGGCCTCCGATGGGAACATAGGACCGAGGAATTTGAAGTTCTCTCCTGGGAGTCAGAATTCCGGAAAAATTGGTGTTTGTGCAGACACTAACTTTGATGGGTGGCCTGGGAGGAGCTAAATAGAATAAGTTGAGAGGAAGGGAAATTTTGTGGGAATTCGTTCACTTCCCAGAGCAGGCATTGGTCGGCGCTGGGAAGCGACGCATAATTAACGCGACTTGCGTGCTGTGATTTTGCGTAAGTGATTTTGCTGGAGGGGAAACCGAGGCGAAGAGCGGACTGGGAGAAGTCCCTGTAGAGGTCTTCCGTTCCCAGCTTGCCTAGAGTGCGGATGTGGCGTTCTTGACTCAGCTTGCCTGAGAAAGAGTGAGCACCTCTGCAGTTTAGGACTTAGCAAATGGAACGATTGAGCTTGGAGATAAGAAGTTTTCGTTCAGCTATGTACTGAGCAAGATAGCTAGGAGTGAATAGACGAGTGGAGCCTTGCAGCACCACGAGGCAGGCCGACGTCCGCACAACGACGCCGCTCCGCCACGTTGTATTCGGTGATATTGCGCCCGCTCCGGCCACTGATTAATTTGCTGGATCACGTCGGCAAAGTTTCCACGAGGGTTTCATGGGCCGTGTACTGTAGAATTCTTCTCGCACTTCGCGTTACTCCTGGGTCAGTGGATAGGAATTACTTTCGATTTATCGCCCTTTACTCCACGCAAACGCAGTTTATTACCACTGCTTGTTAGGAGAGTCATGTAATGTGATGATTGAAGGTCGTGAGTTAAAATAAATCTGTGCTAATCGACTGTATCTGTTTCAATCAAGTAGTTGAATTCCCAAGTCACTTCCTTAATTAATTTTATGTTCAACATTTGCATCTGGTGTTCAATAGCTGAATATAACATCAATGTGCACCCCTTTTTAATTAAAAGGGATCAATTCTGAATCAATTAATGTCAACACTGCCACCACAGCTCAATCAGGAGTCACAGGGCCTTATTACTTTCTTTGCGTTATCCGACATTGCGGCAGTTTTGCACTCTCTGTTGATCTGTTGGTTAGTTACCTGGGGTGAACACACACCAAAACCAGATAAGTGACGGGTGGGGTGTTACATAGTGTTAACAAAATGTTCAAATCTGTGTGAATTCCTAAGGGACCAAACTGCTGAGGTCATCGGTCCCTAGACTTACACACTTCTTTACTGACTTATGCTAAGAACAAAACACACCCCCATGCCTGGGGGAGGACTCGAACCTACATCGGGAAGGGCCGCGCTAGTGTTAACAAGTGTGTAAGGAAGGGGTACAACTAGTCATCGCTGTTTTTCGTTGAAGAAGCAGGAATTCAGATAACGTTTTTGAATAATGGTAAAAGTACAGTCTAATACATAGGTACCTCAATTGTTTCAGCAGACGACAGCGTCAAAAGAAGACACACATAAAATACGAGTAAAGTCATGTCAGTGGATCGAGCATGTCTCCAAGTTTTTAATTCACACTAGGTTATTGCCTGCCACTTCGCCTATGCATGCGTATATCACATGTATTTCACAGACACCTATATAAGTCATATATATTTCACAAATATTTGTTCACATACTGTATTTCATATGTATTTGTAGCGAAGTTTTTCCTTCAGTTTCATCTGAATCCTGAGGAAACTGTCTGGTTCTCCGCTGTTTTACGTCTTGCAACTTCATAGAGGATGTTAAATGTGAGTGTGATATTTAGCCGTGTAGCATAGCCTCAAAACATGCTGACAAAATTATTAGCCCGTTGCAGTGTTCATTTTCGCTACCTGGTTGACGCACTAAACGGTACAATTTGCGCTTCCTACTTTTGAAACACTCCAACTCCACTAAATACAGGCCTGTTGTAAAATATTTTTAAATGCCATACCTTCTCATGTCCACCTCCGCTGCAAGAGGTATCAGAGGTTTATTAGTGCCACAAAATTTTTTGGGATAAATAACGCGTCATTTGTGTACCAGACTTGGTTGAAATCACACCAGGCGTTCCTGACTTATGCTTTTATGTTGCCCCTTTTTACCCTGCCACCAGTCACAGGGCTACTTGGCCTGCCCGACTGTCACAGTAATTTTCTCCATACAGCAAGTGACATGTGTGCCAAGATCGGTAGAAACTGCTCAGGCGTTACAGAGCTAGGCCGATATGTCACTGTCTTTACCTCCCACCTCTCCACTCTTCCTTCCAGGAGTGAAACGTGATCAGAACTGTCTCCAATGACCCTAGTGTCCCCGAAAAATGTGGATTCGATACTTACATCAGCCATCATAGAATATTTTTACATGTCATATATTCCCAACTTCAACCTCATCCACACCACTAGAGGGGCTGTCGGGATATGGTTGTAGTAATTCAGAAAGCTTCGCGAGCGGGGACAAAACTCGATAATGTTTCAATGCAATCGGATGAGTGGTGTTGGAACGCATAGAAGACGCACAAAGAGATATTAATTTTACAAAATTAGATGTAGGTGCTCAATATGGGCACAGTTTGTGACGCGGCAAACGTCAGTTCGACATGCGAACGTGTTCCACGGCAGCAGCGCGCTTTGGAAATCTGCTCATTGGGTTGTATGTCTCCAGGCGTGAACTAACTCGATGCGACAATACGGAGAGGATGAGTTGTCTGCAAGTTCTGACTCGCCTGTCCCCTAGTGCAACTACATCTCGACAAGTATTATGAATCGAAATTTTTTTGAGTTGGTCTATCCATGTGTCACTGTTCTAATACGAGGGATAGTCGGAAAGTAAGTTTCGATCGGTCAAGAAATGGAAACCACTGTGGACATCTAATAAAGCTTTGCACATGTGTGTTCGACAGTGTCTCTAGTATCCCTGTCGTTTGGGTCACTTCGCTCTTTTCAGTTCTGAGCGCATGGTGAGCACATAAAGATGCCTAGAAAATAGTGTCTCCCGCCATGTATGAGATCCTAGTGAGAAATTTCGCCTGAAGTTATGCAGCCCACATTACAGAACTGTCATACGGTTCCCACTTCGTGACAATTCTCGGTCGCAATCTGCAGGGGCAATGAAAATGTCCCTGCAGCGTTTTCGATGGGAAGTGTTTGATCAGCCGCACTACAGCCTGTATTTGGCTCCCTCTATGTTTCATCTCTGCTCACATTAACTATAAAGACATTTTCGCACAGACAACGAACAATAGATGAACGTAGAGAATTGGTGCGAAGCACAGGCGGCTGCCTTCTACGACGAGGGTATTGGAAAGTTGGTATAACGGTATGACCGGTATCCTAGCTGGAGCGGCGACTACGTAGAGAAGCAGCTGGAAGGTGGAGCCAACTGTCGCAAATTAGACATTGCTGATTTTCAATGTAGTTTCCATTTCGCGACTGATCGGAACTGTCTTTCTGGACAAGCCTTGTATCTCATAGTTCTCACGCTCTTCTGAAATAACGGAGGTATTTACGACGAGTTAATAAAAACATTTTCGTCGGAAAAAAGCTGTACTGAACTTCTTTTCTTCGGGCGACGATGACGATGTATTCTATCCATTAGGTAGGCCCATCTCTGCAAGTAAAGCACTCTCCAACTGCCCTTTTCTCGCCATCCTTTTCGCAGCTGTGTATGACACATATATCTTGATGTTGTCAGTTAACTGGTATCTTATTCTTCCTGTTATTCACTTCCCAGTGCTTTCTTCTCATTCAGTATATTAGTCAATTTCTTTTCCTCCTGTTGTTTCCACTATTTGTCTTTTCTTGTTCACCCTCTGTAAAACAACCTCATTCCATATTTTATTTATTCTGTTCACGCCTTCCATTCTTTTCCAGATCCACATCTCTCCTGTCCATATTTCGGCACCACACAGGGCAACGCTGCACATAAAACACTACTAATAATATCCTCGCTGTTTGTTTAATGGGAAAGTCAGACGCCTTCTGTAAAATATTTAATTCGCAATATCTATCCCTGTTCTCTTCTTCATTACATTTAATGCTAGTGATAAATTTGTATCCCAGGTATCTCAAGTTTTCAACTTGTTCCACGAACTTGTCACAAATTTCGTTTCATCTTCCTTGAGTGCCTTATAAAAATCATTGCCTCAGCTTTCTTCAGATTTATCTTCTTTACGCCTTCTTCACAACTGTTGTTCACTGCTTTTGATGTGTTGTTAACTGTTTCTTCGTTTTCACTCAGTAGTATCATGTCAGCAGCAAACCGCATACATTTTGCTATCCTTCATCCTATTGTCATACCATATTTTTGTTGCAAACATTTTTTAACAAAATCATCTTTTCTCGAGATATTTCATAGAGTGATCACGGTTGTGAAGTTGAGGATCTAATCATCGTTCCGTCAGACGTCTCTCAGTATTTCTCGTGATGTAAGAATTTTTTGTTTTCAACTCGTACTTAAATCTAATGACTCTGCTGCCTTTTTTCAGAAAGAAGACTGAGACGTCAGACGAAGCCAGCAAAAATTATAAAACGAACCATTCTATCATGTAAGTATAGAGATGCGCTCTACCAAAACTATGGTTAGGCAGTTTTCATAAGTATATAAATGACACAGTGAGTATAAATGACGTAGTGAATGGTAGGATTACTGGTAGTATTGGAAACTCTGGTAGGGATAGAAACATAATTGAATGTGTGAGAGAGAAACTGTGAACCGACGCTTGTTTGTGTATATTGTAGCCTTACAAAATATAAATTGCACTTTATAAGTAATAAAAATAATAGTTTATCGCCTAACTTCTTCCCTTTTGTGCAAGCAAAGCAATTATTTTTATGTAAGTAAAGTTTACGTTCTCAAATATATAAAAATCTTTATAATTATTGTTGTTATTTTGTTCTCAATAGAACGCTCTTCATCATGATCTATGACAAGAGTTTCCTGTTATTATTGGTAAGTGTGGAAGTTGTTTATGAATAACAGAAACATACTTTATGTAAACTCGATGAAGTATTGAAGCATTTGAATTTCATCCATATTTTGCAGCTTCAGACGGGACTGTATTCAATACACGGGAGGTATGAAATAAAAAACGCCTTCAGTCACAACTTTTCGTGTTTTAAGTACATGAAGAATTTTGGACATTGTGGGTCCATCACCGGGAGTAATTTGTCTTAATACATACTTTATTTTTCTCTTGAATGAGGCGAAATGCATATTCCTGTCACGAAAAGGTTTGATGGTAGAGCATGAATTTCGTAAGTCAAATATGGAAAATATGTGCGGAATAGTAGAAAAGGTGAACAGTGTAAACTTGCCAAATAATCTATGAAAAGCGAACGTTTTAGCACCAGCATACATTCTTTTCTCCATCGTTTTCATACATATCACTTCATTCAAGAGGCACATCCGCATACACATGTTTGTAAACACTCCATAGATGTTTATGTACATGGTGTGGTCAAAGATGAATTTACTCATAGTGCTACAGATGTAATTATTAAACAACTAACAAATGCAGGAAACAATTGACACATGCAGGAAATAATTTTAGAATAGGTCTTTAAAATTATTGAAATAGCTGTGGCTTCCGAAATCTGTTTGTTCATTTTTTTTGTTCTGGTTTTTTTAATTTTGTAGAGGTATATCTCCAGTTGTTCTAACAGATTTAGAGTCTTACCATTGACTTCGTTATGTAGTACTACCAAATTGTTTTCTAGATAGTTGATATGTTTCGATTCCAACGTATGTTGTGCAGCGGTGATTTTTCGAAGTAGCTGAGCCTGAAAGCATTTACGTGTTCTTGGAAACGGGTTTTGAAGTTTCTGCCTGTTTTCCCTACATAGTAGGCAGGACAACTGGGGCATAATACTTTTTACACTCCACTGTTATTGTATGTTCGCGTATTTGATTTTATGTTACGAACGAGAAAGTTTCCTAACTTTTTTTTTTGGAAAAGTTACCAATTGTTTGTGATATGGAGCCCTGGTATGAGAATATTTTATCTTCTTTCACAGTGTGGACATTCGTTGTCTTGTTTTTCTGTCTTTGTCTGTCTAAACTGTCAATTGTTTTGGCTGTGTAGCCATTGCCTATGGCAATGCTTTTTATTGTATCAAATTATACCCGATGATGGACCCACAGGGTCCGAAATGCATCGTGTACTTAATAAAACACCAAAAGTTGTGACTGACGGCGTTTTTTAATTCCTACCTCCCGTGTATTGAAGAATTGTTTATATGTTTTTGTTTCGTGTTTTTTTAACTTCACTTTTTTCAAGAAATTGAGTTTCTAGTGCTACGCCATAAGTCTGTGTTGTTTCTTACTTTTATTGCAACACATTAAAAATGAACATTTTTCGAACAAAGTCTGTATTAAACATTGACAATTTAAATGCTGTTTATTTTGAAGCAACAGATAGGAGGATAACTATGTAGAACAAAAAATTTTCCGGAGGTTTCGTGACTCTTTATATACCCTCACTCAATTCCTAGACGGTTCACTGCTTCCAGTTTCTAGGGGAATCTCGTAAGACACTGGTCGCATATGCAAACAAAGTGATCGAAATTAGATAACGCCCGATAGATATGCAACACACTTAATGTACACAGGTAACGCGGTTACGGTCTTAACTGACCAATGCTACCAGGAAGACTACCGTAGTTTATGCTTACTTACGGTAGTGTGCGGTGGCCTACGGTAGTTTTACAACTCAGTAAATATTAACTTGTAGATGATCGAAGCGAAATCGATTCTCTGGTTGTGAACATGATCGTTAGTACTGGAAACTCGTTTCTTTCGCTTAAGCGTAAAAAAAAAAAAGAAAAGCCGAAGGAGACCGGCCGGCATGATGCGCCTTGTTGCCATTAGGCAACCACACGTCCCACTTCGCGTTATCTGGCGGCTCGAGGACAGCCGAAACAACGGAGGTCCTACAGACGAGGTCGAACAAGCCTGTGTAGCGGAAGCTGTGAGGCCGCCCCTCGCTTACGCGGGCGCCGACAGCTAAAGCAGGTGCTTTCAGGTGGAGCAACACCCGCTGTCCGCCGGCGGAGTGGGGAGATCGACAAGTGCTTTGTATTCACTGCGTGGCGAGCGGATCCCGTGCAGTTCCGGACGGCTGCGTCCCCACCTCACCCAGCGCGGGAAGTGCTCACTCCCCGGCATTCAGGAGGGACTTTAACTGCTTGTACTGCAAGCAGGGTAGTCAGCTCGTGTTACCTGTCGCACGGCGCTACAATCGACAGAGTCCTACCTCCGATGTTACAGCTTACGTAGGAGAATCGACAATGGCGTACATTAGGATGTTATTGCGTGGCTTACTGGTTTAGCCTGGTAGTCATAAAGTTCAAATCTGCATCCTTACTCCACGAGCCTCCTCGCTGCGGCGGCATTCCTGGCATTACTCCACAGAGGCGTACTGCATACGCGGCCGTAGTGGGGAATTTCAAGGGTATTTCAATAAGTAATGTCTCACAATTTTTCCTCTGGACAGATTTATTCTTAAGATTCAATCAACATTTCTTTTAAACATGAAATTTTTCTACATGGTCGCTATCACTTTCTATGGTCTTATGCAAGCGTTGTGTTGTTGTTGTTGTGGTCTTCAGTCCTGAGACTGGTTTGATGCAGCTCTCCATGCTACTCTATCCTGTGCAAGCTTCTTCATCTCCCAGTACCTACTACAGCCTACATCCTTCTCAATCTGCTTAGTGTATTCATCTCTTGGTCTCCCTCTAGGATTTTTACCTTCCACGCTGCCCTCCAATACTAAATTGGTGATTCCTCGATGTCTCAGAACATGTCCTACCAACCGATCCCTTCTTCTAGTCAAGTTGTGCCACATACTCCTCTTCTCCCCAATCCTATTCAATACTTCATCATTAGTTATGTGATCTACTCATCTAATCTTCAGCATTCTTCTGTAGCACCACATTTCGAAAGCTTCTATTCTCTTCTTGTCTAAACTATTTATCGTCCATGTTTCACTTCCATACATGTCTACACTCCATACAAATACTTTCAGAAATGACTTCCTGACATTTAAATCTATACTCGATGTTAACAAATTTCTCTTCTTCAGAAACGCTTTCCTTGCCATTGCCAGTCTATATTTTATATCCTCTCTACTTCGACCATCATCAGTTATTTTGCTCCCCAAATAGCAAAGCCCCTTTACTACTTTAAGTGTCTCATTTCCTAATCTAATTCCCTCAGCATCACCCAACTTAATTCGATTACATTCCATTATCCTCGTTTTGCTTTTGTTGATGTTCATCTTATAACCTCCTTTCAAGACACTGTCCTTCCGTCAACTGCTCTTCCAAGTCCCTTGCTGTCTCTGACAGAATTACAATGTCATCGGCGAATCTCAAAGTTTTTATTTCTTCTCCATGGATTTTAATACCTACTCCGGACTTTTCTTTTGTTTCCTTTACTGCTTGCTCAATATAAAGATTGAATGACATCGGGGATAGGCTACAACCCTGTCTCACTCCCTTCCCAACCACTGCTTCCCTTTCATGTCCCTCGACTCTTTCTACGGAATCCAAACTGATCTTCCCCGAGGTCGGCTTCTACCAGTTTTCCCATTTGTCTCTAAAGAATTCGCATTAGTATTTTGCAACTGTGACTTGTTAAACTGATAGTTCGGTAATTTTCACATCTGTCAACACCTGCTTTCTTTGGGATT
This sequence comes from Schistocerca cancellata, assembly GCF_023864275.1. Classification (NCBI taxonomy): domain Eukaryota; kingdom Metazoa; phylum Arthropoda; class Insecta; order Orthoptera; family Acrididae; genus Schistocerca; species Schistocerca cancellata. Next base: position 587,416,469 of record NC_064630.1, on the reverse strand, counting down.
GGAATTATTATATTCTTCTTGAAGTCTGAGGGTATTTCGCCTGTCTCATACATCTTGCTCACCAGACGGTAGAGTTTTGTCAGGACTGGCTCTCCCAAGGCTGTGAGTAGCGTTGTGTTAGAGCATACATTCCCTGTTTATAATAGTTGTTGTATTGTACTTGTAGCCACGGTTTCGCTGTCTGAATTATGCTCTCATCATCTTCAAAATGTACCTCACGTACATATTTCTTGACTTCCGTATTCATTCGACATACTTCCGCACTGTCATTGTAAGGTTCTCATACGTTTTCTGCCATTGTAAATAATTCACCTTTACTGTACTGGAATAAAGATGAATGAGCGCACTGCATGTGTAGTGAATAAGATCCCTTGATTCTGTGTTTAGTTTTGTCTGTGGTTGACTTGTTAGTCAATCAGTGCAGCGTTGGGACATTCTTATTTGAGGCAAAGTAGCGTGCAGCTGAGTTTTTCAAAGAATGAGATCTGTTCTTTTGTGAATCTCGGAGAAGCTGTCTAGAATGCTTTATTATGGAGATGAAAAACCATTTATAATACTTTCTTGTTCTTTATACTGATGGAGAAGATTTTGGAGCAATTTTAAAGGTACAGTTGTAATGAGAGAATTTTGTCATTGTTAGGGTCTTGTTACGTTGTGCAATCTTTTTTTCAATAATAAAAGTCTGATCTTTTAAAAATGATTCTCCTTAAAGTAAAATTCAGCTCCATAATTTACAGTAAAGAGTAGGGCATTTTATCGTGCCAGCATTGCACCTTACGCCACACGAAGTCACAGGTTGTTCCTGACAAGCAAAAAGGAAAGAAATTAGCAGCGAGTAGTTTAGTTTCCTTTTGCTGTTACATCTGCTGATTTGTACATATTTCTCGCACGCTCCCACCTCGAAGCGCTTGAACTGCCAATGACGCAATGAATGGACCCTCAGCGTTGAAGATATCTCTTATAGACATTATGGTATAAAATCCGGATTGCTACCATAGTAGTTCAGTGTTTTTATTATGATCGATCCTTTTCGCCTAGATTGCCATCTTCAGACCATCTGCGAAAGTTACATAATATTTTGTATTTTGTTACAATGTTGGCTAATCGTATTTCCAGATATACACATTTGACACTTACGTCCGTATAGCATCAGTGGTAGCTCTCATTCTGTACTGTATTACAAAGTGGTGTGGCTTTAGGACTCAAGTACTATTAGCTGTTTGTGATTTTCTGTAGTTCATCGTCCTTTCTCGTAATTTTTATAATTTGACATTTTATTGTCAGATTTGACAGACTGACAGTTGGTCAAAGATGCTGCATGATTACAGTTGTTGCGGTGAGTTGAAGTTATCATTTTTGGTTCTATGGATAATCTTTGAAATCAACGCGTCTGTGGATTGTTGCTTATGTCTATCCGTTACGTTTCGTTACGAATACCATAAAATTTTGAATGAAATGTTTGTTTTGAATCCATTTGTTCATTTCAGCACAAAGAAATACCTACAGACAGATCGATTACAAACATCATACATACAGCCAAAAATGGTGACATCAACACTCCATGACAACTGTAACCATTCGGGATCTTTAGCTAACTGTCACATCTGTCAACCTGTGAAATTATAAAAATTACGAGAAAGGACGATTAACAACAGCAGCAAACCATGTAACAATTGACAGCATAAGAGTGCTAAATCTACACCACGTTGGATAGAATACAGAGTGAGAGCGACCACTGCTGATGTATGGACTAAGTACCATATTTGTATATTTGCAAATACGATTAATCAAAATTATAATAAAATAAAGAATATTGTGTAACTTTCGCAGATGGTCTGAAGATGGCAATCTAACGAAAGTGGAGCCATATCAATAGAAACGCTAAAGTACTATAGCGGCAATCTGGATTTTATTACATAATGTCGCTTGAATACCGCTTCCCATCGTCGATGCTGTTATAGCGTTGATCGTTACCTTGGAGGTAATTTTGTTCTCGGCTGATTATAATGGACAAGGGAATACGTTGTTCACTTCTGCAACAGACACAGGTATTGCAGCTAACCACTTCAACACTTAAATTTCCATTCTTAACAGCAGTTACGTTTCACACGCACGCCGTAAGAGCTGCCCTCGCCTTAAAATTCTCCTCTGCGCGGGCGCACAGTTTATCGTAACGTGAGAAGCGTTTTCGACGGCAGCGGGCGCTATTGTTTCTCGTGGCAGCCGGGGCTACATTCGAGCCGCCATTGACGCGTACGCCGGCGGCGACGCCTAATTGGTGAGAGGGTAGCCGCGACCGGGAGCACGGCACGCGCTTCGGCGGTAAACCGCAGTACGCGACTCTGCGTCGCACCGCAGCGCGGCGAATTTCCTCGCGAACGCCCGCCTACCTGCGCATAAACGTTAACGGGCTGCACACAAGGGCGGCCGGAGGGCCCTAAAAGAGAATAAAGGGCCGGCCCTGCGCGGTTTTTTATAGCGCCCTCAACAGGCCCCGCGCGGACACACGAGCAGCTAAGCGACGCTTGGCGTCGGTTTTGCGGTCTGCCCGCGACAAACGCGAAACACGAAGCAGAGCCCGCGCTCAGAAGAACGTTGCGGGTGTGCCATGTGACACGGAGGGAACGACGTCACAACAGTAGGGATGGCGGTTAACGCTGAAACAACCGGTTTCCGGTTATCTGTTTTATTTTTTTTTCTACACCAGTTTAAGCTCACTGTCAAAACTGCTCAAAATTACCGGTTTCTAAAGTAACCGATTTTCTGTTTCCATTTCTATTATTTCCTCCAGTAAACGTAGAAATCTAACAAAGATTTAAAAAAATTACTCTCTCCGCTTCAGAATACTTAAAATAAAAGTATTAAATTAAATAGGGAAATAAAAGGGAACTTCCACTAAACTGACAAAAGTTAGGGCATAGCGATTTGTACATATGCAGCGACTCCCTCATCGCGTACACAAGCTATAAAAGGGCAGTGCGTTGGCAAGCCTGTCAGTTGTACTCAGGTGATGCATGTGGAACGGTTACCGACATGATTACGGCCGCACGACGGCAATTAACAGACTTTGAACGCTGAATGTTAGTTGGAATTAGACTTAAGGGTCATTCCATTTCGGAAATCGTTAGCGAATTCAGTATTCCGAGATCCACAGTGTCAAAGGTGTGCCGAGAATACCACATTTCAGGCATTGCCTCTTACCAAGGACATCGCAGTAACCGATGGTATTCACCTAAAGACCGACAGCAGCGGCGTTTCCATGGAGTTGTCAGTGGTAACAGACAAGCAGCACTGCGTGAAATAACCGCGGGAATTGACGTGGGACGTACGACGAACGTTTCCGTTAGGGCGGTGCGGCGAAATTTCGTGTTAAAGAGCTGTGGCAGCAGATGACCGACTTCTTCAGTGCGGATGCACTCGCATCGCTCAAACTCTTACGGGAATCGGTAGATTGACTGCCGTGATTAATAAGTATAGAGGGCAGGGGCACTACGAATGTAGTATGTGGACAGTAAGTTGGGAATGTGGGTCTGGCGGGGAGCGTGACAGAGATGTCCCTGCAGTCCGTGGCCTCGATGGTTCAGTCGGCCATGTCCGAAAGAACAGATACCATCTTCATACACTATGATTATTGTCGCATCCCGGTAAACGTTGTCCTAGCAAATTCTAGCTTCTACTGCCTCTTTAACAATAGGGGACACGTCTTTAACAACATCAAACATTATTTTTTGACTATTTACATGGGAATAAAAATGCAACCAGTCACTTTCTCGGATATTTGATACGATTTTCGAGCCACTGCAAGCCCATCATTAGAAGGAGGTGATACACAAACATTACATCGTGGAGCAAGTGTAGCTCGATGCTACAGATGGAACTCCTTGATCAATTAGCAATTTACATTCACTAGCTAAAAATTACCTAAAAAAATTCTTAACGTACAAACTGAATCAATGCAGAACTTTTTCTTCCAGACTTTCCGATTCCTGCAAGCAAAATACCAAAAATGACAATAATGAGACATAGTCACCCTCCTGCATGAATTATATTCTCCTCGTCATGTACCAATTGTGGTGTTCTGTAATTCTTTCACTCTTTTGGTTTATCTTCTGAGAAACTTTCAATTCACTATATATATATAGGGTGAGTCACCTAACATTACCGCAGGATACATTTCGTAAACCACATCAAATACTGACGAATCGATTCCACCGACCGAACGTGAGGAGAGGGGCTAGTGTAATTGGTTAATACAAACCATTAAAAAAAATGCACGGAAGTATGTTTTTTAACACAAACCTACGTTTTTTTAAAATGGAACCCCGTTAGTTTTGTTAGCACATCTGAACATATAAACAAATACGTAATCAGTGCCGTTTGTTGCATTGTAAAATGTTAATTACATCCGGAGATATTGTAACCTAAAGTTGACGCTTGAGTACCACTCCTCCGCTGTTCGATCGTGCGTATCGGAGAGCACCGAATTACGTAGGGATCCAAAGGGAACGGTGATGGACCTTAGGTACAGAAGAGACTGGAACAGCACATTACGTCCACATGCTAACACCTTTTTATTGGTCTTTTTCACTGACGCACATGTACATTACCATGTGTGGTGAGGTACACGTACACACGTGGTTTCCGTTTTCAATTACGGAGCGGAATAGAGTGTGTCCCGACATGTCAGGCCAATAGATGTTCAATGTGGTGGCCATCATTTGCTGCACACAATTGCAATCTCTGGCGTAATGAATGTCGTACACGCCGCAGTACATCTGGTGTAATGTCGCCGCAGGCTGCCACAATACGTTGTTTCATATCCTCTGGGGTTGTAGGCACATCACGGTACACATTCTCCTTCAACGTACTCCACAGAAAGAAGTCCAGAGGTGTAAGATCAGGAGAACAGGCTGGCCAATTTATGCGTCCTCTACGTCCTATGAAACGCCCGTCGAACATCCTGTCAAGGGTCAGCCTAGTGTTAATTGCGGAATGTGCAGGTGCACCATCATGCTGATACCACATACGTCGACGCGTTTCCAGTGGTACACACTCTATTCCACTTCGTAATTGAAAACGGAAACCATGTGTGTACGTTTACATCACCCCTCATGGTAATGTACATGTGCGTCAGTGAAAAAGACCAATAAAAAGGTGTTAGCATGTGGACGTAATGTGTTGTTCCAGTCTCTTCTGTACCTAAGGTCCATCACCGTTCCCTTTGGATCCCTATGTAATTCGGTGCTCTCCGATACACACGATCGAACAGCGGAGGAGTGGTACTCAAGCGTCGACTTTAGGTTACAATATTTCCGGATGTAATTAACATTTTACAATGCAACAAACGGCACTGATTACGTATTTGTTTATATGTTCAGATGTGCTAACAAAACTAACGTGGTTCCATTTAAAAAAAACGTAGGTTTGTGTTAAAAAACATACTTCCATGCATTTTTTATGGTTTGTATTAACCAATTACACTAGCCCCTCTCTTCACGTTCGGTCTGTGGAATCGGTTCGTCAGTATTTGATGTGGTTTACGAAATATATCCAGCGGTAGCGTTAGGTGACTCACCCTATATATATATATATATATATATATATATATATATATATATATATATATATATATATATATATATATATATATATATATATATATAGTCATTATATGAACGTTCCTGCAGCTAGCAAGGTTCAGCTAAATTTATTATCTGTACTTGTAATATTTATACTGCAATGAATTAGATTGCTGGCCAAATGTTATGATGTAGCAATGTGTGACATCTTTCATATTCATATTCTTTGTAACAACATTCAGTGTTTACCTTCGGCTAATAAGTGTAAAACGAAATGCAACTTTATACTATTTATTTGTGTGTACTACCTGATAACGTACATAATGGGAACGAATTTACTATGGATTTCACGATGCAGTGCACTGTAAGTACCCAAAACATAACAACTTTCCCATTTCATTAAATGTATCTTTACCGAAAACTAAATTTTCATCGTCTTCGGCAGTGCCACCACCTCAGCGTCTAGCTACACTTGGTCCCCGAAGTAATATTCCTCTAACACCTCCATCTGATAATTACGGCAGCAGTAGGTCAACAACTTGTTAATAGTACATCAATAACGCAAGGAAGTGACTTGTTGCACATTTATTCCTATATAAATCGTAAATTTAAATCACAGCCGTAGTTCGTCATCCATAATAGCTATATTGAAAAATACATTATCCTGCTTACACATAAATTTAATTACGATCGTGCTACCACGGGAACATCTGAGGAGCCACCCAGCACCCACTAACTTAAAAGTCGAAACCCGTCATAATAAATAAATATCATTGCCATCTAGACTGCTACTATGAACCAAAATAATCTGCTTTTATTTATGAGGCTGTGCTAAACAACTGCTGATCTCCCAAATTTTCTATTATTTTTAGATAGTGGTACACCACAGCTCGTAAATATTTGACAAACGCCATGATTCTTCGCGAACAGCTGGTGATAAAAATTTCTTTATTACACAAACAGGCCATCATTAGGTATCATAAAATATTTCCAACAACTTACAAAGTGATATAAATTAAATGGTGTCAAATAATGTAAAATCGATAACTCGTCACTGTTGCCTTGCTATTGCTACTTGACAATTATGGATTTAATATTTATTACGCCATTTTCTTTATATCTGCTGGTAAGCGTCCCGTCGTGTGTAAATGTAGAGCTCCACGACGCATGTATCGATAACGTCTTCCGGATCGCCTCAGTCTATCAGTCACTATTATCGTCTGACTACACAAGGGGCCGGCCGCTGTGTCCGAGTGGTTATAGGCTCTTCAGTCCGGAACCGCGCTGCTGCTACGGTCGCAGGTTCGAATCCTGCCTCGGGCATGGATGTGTTTGATGTCCTTAAGTTAGTTAGGTTTAAGTAGTTCTAAATCTAGGGGACTGGTGACCTCAGATGTTAAGCCCCATAGTGCTTAGAGCCATTTGAACCATTTGAACTTGCGTCAGATTGATGGGGGATATACCGTGACAACCACTCCAACTAACACGTTGTCTAGTGGAGTCGCTGTTTGCGCCACCTCAAGTGTCGCTTATCAGTGACCACAAAAATGTATGGTTTATGAAGAGCTGCTCGACTGTTGCACCCTCTCCTCTTTAACTCCCTGTGCACAGACATTGTACTAGCTGGAATTCTGGTAGCACTTTGGCACTCGCGAGTGATTCCTTCCACGGATTCCGTGCGGTTTTTTACAAGCACCCTCCGCAATGCTCTACGGTCCCTCTCTGTGAGTACATGACGTCTGCATGGTCTCGGTTTATCTGTGATTGTTTCTTCGCTTTTCCACTTCACAGTCGTCTACAGTCGACATAGGCAGCTTAACAAAGGTTGAAATGTTACTGTTTGCACTGCTCTTCTTTGTGCGTGCTGCTTGTCCTCTTTTAGCATGGATGCAATATCCTTCAAGAACCTTCCTCACGATCTGTATAAGTGTTTTATAATAAATATTCACTAGAAAAGCATCCTACCAATGATTCGAAACCTGTCATTTCCTTAACCTCTAATTTCGCCTGGGTGAAATACGAGGGGCGTTTGAAAAGTTCGTGCGAAGTCCGAGAGATGGCACCACTGGCGCCTATCGAGGTCATGTATAGTTAGTAGCATCTTTGGAAAGAACGCACACCAAGTTTCAGCCATATTGGTCATTGTCAAAAAATGGAGGAGAAAGAATTTCGTGTGGTCATTATACATCACTTTATGGAAAGCAAAACGCCTCAGGAACATAAAGAGAAGCTTGATAAACATTACGGTGACACTGCACCTTCGATTAGAACAGTTTATAAGTGGTTTCAAAATTTTCGGAGTGGCCATATGGGCACAAGTGATGCTGAACGATCTGGACGCCCTGTGGAGGTTACAACTTCAGAAATCATTCATAAAATCCGTGATGTGGTGATGGATGACAGAAGAATTAAGGTGCATGAGATTGCTAGTGCTGTGGGCATCTCGAATGAATGTGTACATAATATTTTGCTTCAACATTTGGACATGAGAAAGCTATCCGCAAGATGGGATCCGGGATTGCTCACGCTTGACCAAAAACGGAATCGTGTGAAGTGTTGCAAGGATGGTTTGCAGCTGTTCAGGAAGAACGTGCAGGACTTTAAGCGTCGTTTCGTCACTGTGGATGAAACATGAATACTTTACTATTATATTCCTGACACCAAACAACAATCTAAACAATGGGTTACAAAGGGACAATCTGCACCAAAAAAAGCGAAGAATATTCCTTCGGCCGGGAAGGTTCTGGCGACTGTCTTTTGGGATTCGCAAGGGATAATCCTCATCGACTATCTGGAAAAGGGTAGAACTATTACAGGGGCATATTATTCATCGTTATTGGACCGTTTGAAAACCGAGCTGCAAGAAAAACGCCTGCAAAAAGTCCATTTCCATCACGACAGTGCACCAGCACACACCTCAGCAGTTGTGGTCGCAAAATTAATGGAAATAGGATTCCAACTCGTTTCACATCCCCCATATTCTCCAGATATTGCTCCCTCGGACTACTATTTGTTCCCCAATTTGAAGAAATCGCTGGCGGGACAAAGATTTTATTCAAACGAGGAGGTGATTGCAGATACTAATAGCTATATTACAGACTTAGACATTCCTATTATTCCGAAGGGATCAACAAATTAGAACAGCGTTGGACGAAGTGTGTAAGTCTAAAAGGAGACTATGTCGAAAAATAAAAAAGGTTTACCCCAAACAGTAAGTAGTTTTTATTTTTGCAAGGACTTTTCATACGCCACAGTAGTGACTGTGCGAAGCTGGAGAAATTTGCTTCTTTAATAGTCAGTGGTGATGGTGCCTTCCAACGCCTAACATTTGTACTTTGGTCAGTCTAGGCGCAATGCGACTGGACGATTTCTACGATCCTCTGTTACGGTTGCGCCCCTTGTCACACACACCCTGCAGACGTTTCATCTCACGGGCACTGGCTCTTTGCCAGCTCTATGTTTAAGACTTCACACAAATCTTCCCTTCCAGGGCCGGCTACTATCAGCGAACGTAAACATATTGCGGCGACCCTTGGCCGCTTCAGTACTCCAAGTTTTCCAGCATCTAGTGGGCGTTTGCCCCTTAGTCGTTGCCTCGTTACAGCTAGCTTCCACCGTGGCCCTGAGTTGACAATCGCTCAGATGCTAAGAGAAATGGACGCGGAAGGCACGGGTCCATGTTACAGCTGTCGAGTAGCACTCAGTTTTGATCCATCAATAAGTTGCACTGCTTGTACGGCTACCATTATTTAACGTGGCGTGAGATGATTAATGAAACTTCATTTAAAATAAACAAATAATGTACAAATAGAAACCCGCACGCGCGTGCGTCCACACACACACACACACACACACACACACACACACACACAAACGAAAACAAGTCCCCTGACCGTCAACGAACAGTTCACATATGGAGCACCCTCTCTTTCAGCATGACAAATCCAGATGACAGCCGGTCGGAGTGGCCGTTCGGTTCTAGGCGCTACAGTCTGGAGCCGAGCGACCGCTACGGTCGCAAGTTCGAATCCTGCCTCGGGCATGGATGTGTGTGATGTTCTTAGGTTAGTTAGGTTTAATAAGTTCTAAATTCTAGGCGACTGATGACCTCAGAAGTTAAGTCGCATAGTGCTCAGAGCCATTTGAACCATCCAGATGACACACGAGCGCTGCAACATCTGCAACAATCCTAAGACTTGCGTTTTCTGTCATCGATCATTCTCTATACAGCCACGACTCGGTCCCATCCGATTCTCATTTGTTTACAAAAGGAGAAGAACACCTTCGAGGATTTCACTTTGATAGTGATGAAACAGTGCAAGCAGAGGTGAAGTTGTGGGTCCGTCGACGAAGTCAAAGAAACTACGGTGATCGTATCAACAAGCTGGTCTCTCGTTGAAAGAAATGTGTCCGCCACCAGGGTGACTATGTTGAGAAATAAATGTGTATTCATGAAGAATAAAGACGTAACATGTTACTAAACTTCGTTTTATTTCAAAAAAACTTTAAGAGATTTCAAATAAAAAATTCAAAGGTATTACTTTTCAGCACGCTAGGAGTGGTACTCCCGCAGGGACGCAGTAGAACTTCTGCGAAGTTTGGAATTTAGGTGAGACGTACTGGCGAAAGTAAAGCTTTAAGGGTGGGTCGCGAGTCTTGCCTACTTGTATATTTCAGTGGTAGTACACCTGTAAGGCGAAGGTTCTGTGTTCGAGTCCAGGCTCACCACACGGTTTTAATCTGCCAGAAGGTTTCGAATCAGAGCACACTCCTCTACAGAGTGAAAATTTACTCTGTGAATTTTTGTGTATGGTAAGGCAACTCACATGTAAAAAAAAAAAAAAAAAAAAAAAAAAAAAAAACATGTGTTTTGACGAAAGGATTTCTAGCCATCTGACGATGAATGCGTAAGTCCCAAACCGGTAACGGTACTCATTCAATGTAGTAAATCAAAACCAAATTGTGACAGGTTGCTGCTAAACACTACGTTACATATACAGTAGGAGGAGGACCGTTAATTGCGTGAGCTCAAAAAGGGGAAGGGGGAGGGTCGGCAAAATCTTACCAAATCTCATTTAAAGGATGGATTCACAGATCATACCTTACCATAACGGATTTCGTTTAGGTCTACAAAAATTACTCCCGAGCGTAGATAATTTAAAGTGCCCACTAATCTTTGCGGCCTCTATAAAGTGAATATTTTACACGACCACATGTCCGGGATTCTCGTTTTGAAACAAGTGTCACACTTCATTCGGGGTGTTCTGTGCCGCACCTTCGAAAAAGTTACGAGTCAGTGAGTCAGTCGCGATACTCTGGAACGCGTATGAAGCCGATGTTATTGTGTTCAATATGAATTTGTGTGAAGACTTTTACAATGCTTGTGTTAAACAGCATGCCGACAAATCGAGCAAACGTGCCAGCTCGAAGTTAATCAAGGTTTCCAGAAATTATTGCGACCAGGCGACTGCTTGCAGTAATGTATGGACACCTTTATTCATCACAGTCGCAGTGGTCTACATCCATAATGGATAAAAGTTTTAAGAAGTTAATCGTTTGCGAAAGGAAGCTAAGCTGAAGTTCACCGACAAGAATTCTCTTAGTGATCATATAAATCAAGAAAGTGAAAAACTACGTAATCATACTATTCAAAGGAAGGCACAAGAAGTATTATCTTCCGTCTGCAAAGTAAATAAATAAGTATAACATCTCGATAAAAGATAACTTTTTAAGGATCTGCCCAGACGGTTATCATTTTTGTGGAGCCTTTTGTTCGTCTGTCTCTGTATGTCCCCCCGAATAGGCCTACTACTCAGCGAAGTTAAAATGTTTTTAATAATGTGTCAAAAAGACGTTTTAATGCTCTTTCTAAATAAAACATGGTGTTATTAAAGGGTTTCAATCAATATTTAAAACAAATAAAAAATCATTTTTACCCGAATGTGTGGTAAACCTCACGTGAGGGGGGAAGGGGGGTCCGCACTAAATCTCACCAAAAGGAGAAGAAGGGACCAAATTTTAAAGAAAACCCCTCACGTTATTAATGGACATCCATTAAGGTATCTTTTAAAGTGTCTTACGTCAATGCCGGCCGGGGTGGCCGAGCAGTTTTAGGCGTTACAGTCTGGAACCGCGCGACCGCTGCGGTCGCAGTTTCGAATCCTGCCTCGGGCATGGATGTGTGTGATGTCCTTAGGTTAGTTAGGTTTAAGTAGTTCTAAGTTCTAGGGGACTGATGACCTCAGCAGTTAAATCCCCTAGTGCTCAGAGCTATCTGATTTTTTTACGTCAGTGAAAATACGAGAGCAGTTCAATAAGTATTGCAACACTTTTTTTTCTCGGCCAATTTTGGTTGAAAAAACCGGAAATTTGTTGTGGAATATTTTCAAACATTCCCGCTTCGTCTCGTATAGTTTCATTGACTTCCGACAGGTGGCAGCGCTGTACGGAGCTGTTAAAATGGCGTCTGTAACGGATGTGCGTTGCAAACAACGGGCAGTGATCGAGTTTCTTTTGGCGGAAGACCAGGGCATCTCAGATATTCATAGGCGCTTGCAGAATGTCTACGGTGATCTGGCAGTGGACAAAAGCACGGTGAGTCGTTGGGCAAAGCGTGTGTCATCATCGCCGCAAGGTCAAGCAAGACTGTCTGATCTCCCGCGTGCGGGCCGGCCGTGCACAGCTGTGACTCCTGCAATGGCGGTGCGTGCGAACACACTCGTTCGAGATGATCGACGGATCACCATCAAACAACTCAGTGCTCAACTTGACATCTCTGTTGGTAGTGCTGTCACAATTGTTCACCAGTTGGGATATTCAAAGGTTTGTCCCCGCTGGGTACCTCGTTGTCTAACCGAACACCATAAAGAGCAAAGGAGAACCATCTGTGCGGAATTGCTTGCTCGTCATGTGGCTGAGGGTGACAATTTCTTGTCAAAGATTGTTACAGGCGATGAAACATGGGTTCATCACTTCGAACCTGAAACAAAACGGCAATCAATGGAGTGGCGCCACACCCACTCCCCTACCAAGAAAAAGTTTAAAGCCATAGCCTCAGCCGGTAAAGTCATGGTTACAGTCTTCTGGGACGCTGAAGGGGTTATTCTGTTCGATGTCCTTCCCCATGGTCAAACGATCAACTCTGAAGTGTATTGTGCTACTCTTCAGAAATTGAAGAAACGACTTCAGCGTGTTCGTAGGCACAAAAATCTGAACGAACTTCTCCTTCATGACAAAGCAAGACCTCACACAAGTCTTCGCACCCGAGAGGAGCTCACAAAACTTCAGTGGACTGTTCTTCCTCATGCACCCTACAGCCCCGATCTCGCACCGTCGGATTTCCATATGTTTGGCCCAATGAAGGACGCAATCCGTGGGAGGCACTACGCGGATGATGAAGAAGTTATTGATGCAGTACGACGTTGGCTCCGACATCGACCAGTGGAATGGTACCGTGCAGGCATACAGGCCCTCATTTCAAGGTGGCGTAAGGCCGTAGCATTGAATGGAGATAACGTTGAAAAATAGTGTTGTGTAGCTAAAAGATTGGGGAATAACCTGGTGTATTTCAATGCTGAATAAAACAACCCCTGTTTCAGAAAAAAAATGTGTTGCATTACTTATTGAACTGCCCTCGTAAAACTGTGTTTTTAAATATTTGTTTTAATGTAGAAAGACCTTGTCTGTTTACGGGGATGCGTCATCCTATTCTGGAGGCAGTGGTGTGGGGAGACCTGTCACAGAGATAATATCGACCACGGGCGGCCGGGCAGGCCCCCCTGTGTCCGGCGTCATGCTAGAGGGGCGCCAGCTGCAAAGCCCGCCACATACCCTCCGCACTGCCGGACATTGAAACGTCTCTTGGCTGATCCGCAGACAATGACGTAGTAAATCCCATCGTGGCCACCGGGAGTCCTCCAGACGTCGTTCCGTTCCCGGCAAAAGAACACACAAAGTGAGGGCCGGGGAGGTGCGTCTATAGCTACGAAACAGGAGACACTCGAGAAATCTCGTGTGATATTTCTCCCTTAAGAGACACTGTGCGACAGAGTGGAAGGTAAGTAGGTACTCAACACACGGCCGACTGGGCGCCTGTAACAGAGTCCCTGCCCAGACAAATCGCAAATGGACCGTGCTGGACAAAAGAACCAGCAGACGACGCTATTCGCTCCGGGTTAGGTGAGTAGCAGCTCTGATCCTTTACGTGAAATCGAGACAAGCAGCAGAGGGAACTGTAGTGAGAAAGAGTGTACGAAATCCCTACTCGACCTAGGTCGAATGTACTGTTACTGGAACTTTACATGTGTTCCCTAGGATATCGCATTATCTCCCGCCAGGAGAATACAGTACTCAATGAAGAAATTTAATAGATTTTCAGCAGACACAGTCTTCTATCTCGATGAGGTTCTTTGTGGAATACTTTAATTTCATGCAGTTTTATCAGCAATAAACTATTGGTGGCGGTCCCAAGGAAACAAGACATCGACGTTACGCACGATAGCAGTATTCGTTATGAAGTGCATTTTGTATTTCGTACACGTGACTGATCAAGTTGCCCATTCATTCGAAGAACAAAAGCGTCTCTGAAGGGACAAAAATGTTATTTATTCTGAATCACTGTGCGTCTAGTTTCTGATACGCTCTTACGCAACACATGTCACCCATTTTACGGAGACAACAAATGTTTAAAAAACGAAACAGTGAGCTTGCTTGGTCACGTGGTTCATTTGGGGAAATGTTTTAGGATTCTGTACTTCGCGCCTCTTGTCGCTCATTATTCTCAGAGAGATTGCAGTGGTAATAAACAGCTTATATTTAGACTTCAAATTACTAGAGCGTGCTGTAGGTCATACGTAAGAGATCAAGAAGCATTCACACACAATGAATATGAGAAATACAGTATAATAATATCCACAGTCTTTAGTTCGAAATTGCCGGCCGGAGTGGCCGTGCGGTTCTGGGCGCTACAGTCTGGAACCGAGCGACCGCTACGGTCGCAGGTTCGAATCCTGCCTCGGGCATGGATGTGTGTGATGTCCTTAGGTTAGTTAGGTTTAATTAGTTCTAAGTTCTAGGCGACTGATGACCTCAGACGTTAAGTCGCATAGTGCTCAGAGCCATTTGAACCATTTAGTTCGAAATTGATTACTGTACCGTGAAATCTCATCTGATTGCGCGGTAGAAAGTATAAAAAGCAAAAGGTTATAATCAGTCATCACTTAACCTCAATCGATAGTATTTCATTTTTCTCAAACACCAGCACATAGACTTTTACCCGCACAAATATATGAAACTAATGTCTGAGTTTCGGTATCGCTAAGCCAACGGTTAAGAACAAAATAGGAATAAAACGCCTCCATCATAATCACCATCATACCATTCATAAAAATGAATGAAAGTCAGCACATGTAATAGTATTTAGTTTATTAATTTAGATTCTGTCTACGCAACTACTACATCTCTTTCATCATCGCCGTAAGTGCCCTCTTTTATTGATCGACAGTGCTTGTTGTTCGTGTGTTCTTACCTGTTCCCGACTGACATCACGATGTGTTGTCTACGTGCAGGGCCGTGCGGGATTAGCCAAGCGGTCTCAGGCGCTGCAGTCACGGACTGTGCGGCTGGTCCCGGCGGAGGTTCGAGTCCTCCCTCAGGCATGGGTGTGTGTGTGTGTGTTTGTCCTTAGGATAATTTAGGTTAAGTACTGTGTAAGCTTAGGGACTGATGACCTTAGCAGTTAAGACCCATGATTTCACACACATTTTTTGAACTACGTGCAGGTTTCACCGCCTCTTTCGTGTTGGTTGAGATTTGATGGCCCTTTTTATATTTGCGCTATTACACTTTTCCCTGCAGCACATTTTCTAGCACTTAATTAGATTTTTTTGATAGATAAAAAATAACTGGTTTTGTTCCACGTGTGGATTGGTGGCTAAGTGGTAAACGTCGCACTACAAATATAAATCAGACAGTCCCATGATTTTTTTCTTGTCACTTATTGCGTGTTCCGCCTCTGGTAATGATTGGTATCTGTGAAAGACCGTAAGCTGCACCGAGGTTTGGAGTCCGCCTTAAACTGTAGTCCCCTTATAAATGTCCGAGAAAGTCAGTTCAAAAATCGGAGGAAGAGAAAGGCATACAACCGTCAACGAAGCATCCCTTGTGGTGTTTAGACCAAGTAAGCTATGGGTCGAGGATGTGCTTTCCTTAGTTGTTTCACAGCCTGGACACAAATTAATATAGAACTTACGTTGCTCCAAATACTCCCATAAATGAATAATTTAAGAGAAGTTTCGATGCAAGGCTACCGAAAGAGCCGAAGATGAGCTAATATAGAGGGTGGACAAAAATACGGACGCACCACAAAGACCGGCCGGGGTGGCAGAGCGGTTCTAGGCGCTGCAGTCTGGGACCGCGCGACCGCTACGGTCGCAGGTCCGAATCCTGCCTCGGGCATGGATGTGTGTGATGTCCTTAGGTTAGTTAGGTTTAAGTAGTTCTAAGTTCTAGGGGACTGATGACCTCAGTGCTCCCGTAGTGCTCAGAGCCATTTGAACCACAAAGATAACACTTTACCGTGCCTAATACTGTGTAGGGAACGGCGTTCAAAACGACGTACATTGGAATCGATAAACATAGGTCCTTTATGGTTCTCAAGGGAATCTTATACCGTTTCTTCCTGCAAATTAGTGGCATATTCAGGTAACGAAAATGGTGTGTGTGTGTGTGTGTGTGTGTGTGTGTGTGTGTGTGTGTGTGTTGGGGCTTATGGGCGCTCAACGTCGAGGTCATCAGCGCCCTGACACACATTAAAGGGAACGAATGTGGGCAGACCTAATAAAACTGAAGCACACACGCAAAGAAAGCAGGAAAAGAAGGAAAATGCTACATAAGAAAGTAAAACGTAAAGAAAGGGATAACGTAGCAACAAGAATGCCACAGTAAATTGTCATTGGCTAGCCGCTTACATAAAATATGAGAGAGCTTGTCAAACAGTGAGCAAATTAAGATCATCTCCCTAAAATCTGGGTAAAAACCTTTGACTTGGCACAGAACTTTAAAACTTTAACCACATTCGTCCGAGTGTTGCCTAAAAGAGATGGCAGGTCCGCTGGCAAGTCAGCCGCGGCCCGCTGGTTAGAAAATAAAACACAATCCAATAAAACGTGGCGCACAGTGACCTGGACGCCACAAGCACCACACATTGGAGGGTCCTCCCGCCGGAGCAGGAAGCCATGCGTCATAGGGCTGTGGCCTATCCGAAGCCGAGTGAGGAGAACCTCGTCCCGTCGACGGGGCTGAAAGAAAGTACACGACACACGCGTTGTGGGCTTGACTATACGGAGCTTATTGTCAGTCACTTCCAGCCATTCATCCTCCCACCGACGCATGACTCGTGAGCTCAACAGCGAGGTGAGTGCGTGCAGGGGGATAGCACACTGAGATACTTGTGGATGGAGACACGCCCCCTTTGCTGCGAGATCTGCCCTTTCATTCCCAGCAATGCCGAAATGTCCCGGACCCCATCCAGAAAGCCACCACCTTCCCCAATCGCTGTAGTTGGAGGAGGGCATCCTGGATGGTCTGGACTATTTTATCTGCTGGATACAAACGTTGCAATGAGTGAAGGGCACTTAGTGAATCGGAACAGACAAGAAATTTAGGACAGGAAGAATGTCTCATCTGCTCCAGTGCCCGCAAGATCGCAGACAATTCTGCATCAAAGACAGTAAAAGTCAGAGGCAGTCGGACCTTGAGGACACGATCCGGAAAAACAACAGAGCAACCAACGGAATCCCCTTGTTTCGACCCAATGGAAGTGGACGGCGATCACGCTCCTGTCTCTCCAAGGTAGACGACAGAGGCTCACTAATACTGAGTTCTGGTGACTGTGAAGGCCAAGGGAGATGCGGTAATTCGCCGTCGTTCTCACGCAACCAGTCCTGAACGATGTGTGAATATTGTGTCCTGTGTTAATGTTGTACAGTGGGAGAGACCTGATCAGCCTAAATGGCCAGTTAATCATGAATACCACGATTGGGTGCCCAAATCATCTCCGAACCCCCACTATGTTTCACTGTAGGGATGTAAACTCGGCCAGAGTGAAACAGAATCAAATGACATTCTTCTGTTGCGCCATAGCACAGGTTTATGGCTTCGATACCCATTATCCTGTTACGGGCATTTGTATCACTGATGTGTGGTTTTGAATCCCAGTTCGCCGTGTAATTCCCTGCTTATGGAACGCCCTTCGCACTGTTTCGGTCCTGACAGCATTCGCGAGAGCGACATTCAATTCTGCAGTGATGTTAGCAGCTGTCGTTCCCTTATTTTTCGTCCAGTCCTCTTCGACGACCGTCTCTCACGATCACTCAAAACACACTTCCGTCCGCCTTGAGACGTAGATAGCGAAGTTTTTCCGCTTTTCCTGTATGCAGTACAGATCTTCGATCCGTTGCCTCTTGAAACACCAAAAACTTTGGTTGCCTTGGTTACAGAAGCACCATAAGAGTACCAACAATTTGCCAACTCTAGCGTTCACTTAGCTCCGACATCATACTGCACTCACAACTACACAGCACACTAGCCGTCCGCTGTGACAGAACGGTTCTAGGAGGCTTCAGTCCGTACCGCGCTGCTGATACGGTCGCAGGTTCGAATCCTGCCTCGGGCATTGATGTGTGTGCTGTCCTTAGGTTACTTAGGTTTACGTAGTTCTAAGTCTAGGGGACTGATGACCTCAGAATTTAAGTCCCATAGTGCTCAGAGCCATTTGAACCATTTGAACCTACACAGCACATTATTACGACCAAGACTGAGTCTCTCAACGTGTATTGGGCACTGCACAGCTACCGTTCGTGGTCAAATACGACAGCGCCACCTTCAGGCTTGGCTATCCTCTGTATTTATGTTCAAAAATGCATTCCTCGTATTGTTACCATGTTTTTGTCCATCCCCTGTATGTCGGACACGCGCAGCCATGTATTGTAGTCTTAAGATTTCTAACAAGTTATGTTATGGGATTGGCAGTTGTGAAGTATAAGCGGGAAAATGAACAAATTAATACGAAATTTCCCGCAGTTTTGTTAAATTTTTTATTCACGACATTCCTGGAAAGGATGCTTTATTCGGAAATTAATTAGAATAGACTGCTGTAGCAACTGCAGCACTGTAAATACGAGTAATTCGTATCCCGGGTCTGATATTTACAGAAATTAATGTAACTGTTGAAGCATCCGACGGTGAATGAATAAAACTGATCCAAACCCAACTGCGTTAACAATCTTTAAACAACATCAGAATTTGCACTCGTGTGACTACACTCCCGCTGGCTGTAATTGGATGAGAGTCAGCGAAAGAATCTCGTCCGTAATTAACAGACCGCTCGTTTGCACCCAGCGTAATAAGCCGCTCCTAATGAACTTCTCCGGAGCAGACAGCTGCTAGCTGCATTAACTCGGCGCATTGTCCCAGGCGGCCGCGACAGCAATGCACTGTTTTGCCAACTGAAGAATGCGGCGTTACTGTTAGTGACCGTCATGTCTATCTGGGTCACTCACACATCCGCAGCGAGCTTGCCACAAACTTACTAAGGCGCCAGACAGCGCTTCTGCTTCCCTGTTGTAATACGCTGCAGAATGACGCGATCGATGTGAGAATTAAAAGTAAAAACGCAATAATTATAAAGCCCACTACTCACGCTGCAACGCACTGCAATTACATATTGGAGAGCTAATCGAAGGAAATCAAGGAGACATTTGTAAGGGCAATTATGGTTCAGTGAGAAGAAATTAAAATTTATGATAAAATTCAGTAAAACAGTCTAGAACCCAGTTCTAAGCAAATAAGGGAAAGCAGAAAGGTGGAAGGAGTATATAGAGGATGTATACAGGGGCGATGTTCTTGAGGACAATATCATGGAAATGGAAGAGGAGGTAGATGAAGATGAAATGGGAGATACGATACTGTGTGAAGAGTTTGACACAGCACTGAAAGACCTGAGTCGAAACAAGGCCCCGGGAGTAGACAACATTCCATTAGAACTACTGACAGCCATGGGAGAGCCAGTCCTGACGGTATTCTACCATCTGGTGAGCAAGATGGATGAGAGAGGGGAAATTCCCTCAGACTTCAAGAAGAATATAATTATTCCAATCCCAAAGAAAGCAGGTGTTGGCAGATGTGAAAATTACCGAACTACAGTTTAATAAGTCACAGCTGCAAAATACTAATGCGAATTCTTTACAGACGAATGGAAAAACTGGTAGAACCCGACCTTGGGGAAGATCAGTTTGGATTCCGTAGAAATGTTGGAACACGTGAGGCAATACTGAGCCTACGACTTACCTTAGAAGAAAGATTAAGGAAAGGCTAACCTACATTTCTAGCACTTGTAGACTTAGAGATAGCTTTTGACAATGTTGACTGGAATACTCTCTTTCAAATTCTGAAGGTGGCAGGGGTAAAATACAGGGAGCGAAAGGCTATTTACAATTTGTACAGAAACCAGATGGCAGTTATAAGAGCCGAGGGACATGAAAGGGAAGCAGTGGTTGGGAAGGGAGTGAGACAGGGTTGTAGCCTCTCCCCGATGCTATTCAATCTGTATATTGAGCAAACAGTAAAGGAAACAAAAGAAAAGTTCGGAATAGGTATTAAAATCCATGGAGAAGAAATAAAAACTTTGAGGTTCGCCGATGACACTGTAATTCTCTCAGAGACAGCAAAGGACTTGGAAGAGCAGTTGACCGGAAGGACAGCGTCTTGAAAGGAGGGTATAAGATGAACATCAACAAAAGCAAAACGAGGATAATGGAATGTAGTCGAATTAAGCCGGGTGAGCCGGCCGCGGTGGTCTAGCGGTTCAGGCGCTCAGTCCGGAACCGCGCGACTACTACGGTCGCAGGTTCGAATCCTGCCTCGGGCATGGATGTGTGTGATGTCCTTAGGTTAGTTAGGTTTAAGTAGTTCTAAGTTCTAGGGGACTGATGACCACAGATGTGAAGTCCCATAGTGCTCAGAGCCATTTGAACCATTTTTTAAGTCGGGTGATGCTGAGGGAATTAGATTAGGAAATGAGACACTTAAATTAGTAAAGGAGTTTTGCTATTTGGGGAGCAAAAAACTGATGATGGTCGAAGTAGAGAGGATGATGATGATGAGCGTTTGGCGTCATTGGCCGGGAGGCCCCTCGCGGGGCAGGTCCGGCCGCCTTGGCGCAGGTCTTATTACATTCGGCGCCACATTGGGCGACCTGCACGCCGGATGGGGATGAAATGATGATGAACACAACACAACACCCAGTCCCTGAGCGGAGAAAATCTCCGACCCAGCCGGGAATCGAACCCGGGCCCGGAGGACGGCAATCCGTCACGCTGACCACTCAGCTACTGGGGCGGACAGTAGAGAGGATATAAAATGTAGACTGGCAATGGCAAGGAAAGCGTTTCTGAAGAAGAGAAATTTGTTAACATCGAGTATTGATTTAAGTGTCAGGAAGTCGTTTCTGAAAGTATTTGTATGGAGTGTAGCCAAGTATGGAAGTGAAAGATGGACGATAAATAGTTTAGACAAGAAGAGAATAGAAGCTTTCGAAATGTGGTGCCACAGAAGAATGCTGAAGATTAGATGGGTAGATCACATAACTAATGAGGATGTATTGAATAGAATTGGGTAGAAGAGGAGATTGTGGCACAACGTGACTAGAAGAAGGGATCGGTTGATAGGACATATTCTGAGGCATCAAGGGATCACCAATTTGGTACTGGAGGGCAGCGTTGATGGTAAAAACCATAGAGGGAGACCAAGAGATGAATACACTAAGCAGATTCAGAAGAATGTAGGCTGCAGTAGGTACTGGGAGATGAAGAAGCTTGCACAGGATAGAGTAGCTTTGAGAGCTGCATCAAACCAGTCTCAGGACTGAAGACCTCAACAACAACAGTAGATCGCAACAGATGTTTATTTTGGTCGGCAATCTGTTTCAGTCTATAATTTAGAGCATCTTCAGGCCGTAAGCACTGCATTGCAATACTAATAGTTATTCAGAGGGATTTCTATACAAAGAGGCGGTAATATGGCAAACAACATCTAGAATAAAAGATACATTTATAGCCAAATAAATTGTTATATCCATGATGGTGGTTGGTGGCAATGGACGGAGAATGATTCTACATCTACATCTATTGGGTACTCTTCAAATCTCACTGAAGTCCCTGGCAGAAGGATCATCGAACCACCTTACCAATAGTTCCCTTTTATTCCAATCTCGAACAGCCTGCGGAAAAAACGAACACCTATATCTTTTCTTGCGAGCTCTGATTTCCCTTATTTTATTAAGACGATCGTTTTCCCGTATTTAGGTGGGCGTCAACAAATTCTTTTCGCATTCGGAGTACAAAGTTGGTGACTGAAATTTCGTAAGAAGATTCCGCCGCAACGAAAATCGCCGTTGGTTTAACCATGTCCATCCCAAATCCTGTATCACTGTGACACTCTCTCCACTGTTTCTCGGTAATACAAAACGTGCTGCTCTTCTTTGAACTTTCTCGATGTATTCCATTAATCTCATCTGGTAGGGATCCCACACCGCGCTGCAGTACCCCAAAAGAGAATGGACAAACGTAGCGTAGGCAGTCTCTTCAGTATTTTCTAAATGTTCTGCCAATATAACGCAGACTTTGGTTCACCTTCCCCACAACGTTCGCTGCGCGTTCTTTCCAATTTGATTTGTTCGTAATTATAATTCCTAGGTACTTACTTGAATTTACGGCCTTTAGATTTGACTGATTTATCGTGTAATCGAAGTTTAACGGATTCCTTTTAACACTCATTTAAGGTAAATTGCCAATTTTCACATCATACAGATATCTTTTCTAAATCATTTTGCAATTTGTTTTCATCATGTGATTAGTAATAACACGGACCTCAAGACAACAACAGACATGATTTGATCGATTTCACTATTTTAAATAGATTATGACAATTTTTTTTGAATCGTTGTATATGTAGTTTTTGTATATATTTTGGTATATTTTTTTTATAAATTTCAAGTATACCTTTTAATTAACATATCTCACGTAATGAGTACAACATTGGTTGTCAATGGTGAAATGCCGTGTGCGATGGGCGTGGTTTACGGTACGTATTCTCGAGTAAAGCTGCCTTATTTACCTGTTGACGTCCGTGTCTTACGTATCTTTCTCCATCCACCACCACCAGCCGTCGCCATGGATATGACAGTTTATTAGGTTATTATTGCAGCTTTTATTCTACATGCTTTTAGCCATGTCACCATCTCTTTCGTAGAAATCTCTCTGAATATGTATTACTATTGTATTGCAGTGCTTACGGCCTGAAGATGGTCTAAATTACAGACCAAAACCGGCTGCCAACTATAGTAAACATCTGTTGCAATCGAGACTGTTTTACTGAATTTTAATATTTTACACCGATCGCTGTTCAGTTTCCACTGAAGGAATGGTTTCTAAAAAATTTATACTTCTACGTTTGACTATGACACTGTAATTGTAAGAGACGGCCAACGGTTTGGGAGACAAATTGAACACAGTGGACAGTGTCTTTTAAAGAGGTTACATGGGCAACAACAACAACAGGAAATCAAAGGTAATGAAATCTAGTCGAATTAAATCAGCGTTGCTGAGAGAATTAAGTTAAGAAATGAGACAATAAAAGCTGGAGATGTGATTTGTTATTTGGACAGCATAAATGAAGAAGGTAGTATAGAGAGGATATAAAATGTAGATTGGCAATAGGAAGAAAGATGTTTTTGAAAAAGTGACATTTGTTAAAATTGAATATAAACTTATTTCTCAGAAAGTTTCTTATGAAGGCATTTCTCTCGAGTGTCACCTTATACGTAAGTGAAACATGGGCTTCACAAAAGAAGAGAACTGAAGTGTTTGAAATTTGGTACAACAGGAGAATGCTGATGATAGACGGTAAGATTGATTAGTTAAGGAGGATGTACTGCGTCGGCTTTCGGGAGAAAAGAAGTTATCGGTGGATAGCACACATTCTGAGGTATCAAGAGATTGTCGATTTGGTAACGAACGGAAGTGAGGAGGGTAAAATTTATAAAGGGAGAAGCACTGAATAGCGTGGAGAGCTGCATCAAACCAGCTCTTCTGACTAAAGACCACAACAAAACTCACGTAAGACTCATAAGATGCATCGTATGTATCGTTTAGGTCTAATGACTATTTTGTCATCGAATATCTAACTCACGCACAATCTAATGTTGTATTGCACACGTATATGACACAGTTAAAATCTCTTGTAACTTTTTTCCAATGAAATAATAACTACTGTAGTAAATATTCGAACTAGTACATCTTATAGTTTTCGTAATGACTCATTCTCACAGCTTCTAGGTGCTTTCTCAGCCTATAGTAAGTACATTAATTATCTGAACAGAGTGAAATAAAGTAACAAAAAATAGAAAAATAGGATACGTTTTACTTACAGCTTTTGATGCGACGACTTTTCTACGGGGCACAGTCGTCTTTATCAGTTAAGAGGAGCGGTTTCCCAAAATCAGCCAAGCTTTGATTCGCACTGTACTACGTGGAGAGCGCTAAGACTGACACTAAATAGTATTATCAAATTATCAACTTTTTCGTATACTAATAACACAAAATAATCGCTGACCAAATCTTAAGTTTCTAACAATGAAGTACGACCGCAAGACTTGGCCACTGCCTAAGGGTGGTTTACAGATCCCAAACTTTCTCTCTGCAACGGACTATACGCTGTAATGAAAGTTCTTTACAAATTACAACTGCCTAGATTTGTCCAGGACTCGTACCCGTGCAATGTCCTTTCGCGGGGACTATTCCAAGCGTTGAATTACCCGCTCGCACTTCGTAGCCAAACTCAGTCTTTCCTGCTAGAGATTATCTTGCATTTTCATAAGCTCCACACGACATAAAATCATCCCACGCAATACACAGACTGCACACAAACTTCACGTCTTTTCGACACTTTTCTCGATCACACCATTACGCCGCCAGCACCACACTAGTCACGTCTGGCGACGCTCTGCGAATCCCCGCCCTATCCAGATCGGCGCGTGGCACACACTGGTTCGTAAACTGAGTTACGAGTCGCCGGAGCAGAGCACGAGGCGCAATTTCGTTAGTGGCTTAATGACGTTCCTCACTCCACCTTATCGGGTCTCCCGCTGCGCGGGAGTGAGATACACAACCACGTATGCAGCTACTGAGAGACAGTGCATCTTGAATCGCTTAGCACTCCGGTTCGCTACACGCTCTTATCCCGGTCCTCGCTTGACAGACGCCGAATTCCTTGGTGCCAGATAACGGTGCTGCCGGCGGAACGTGGTGCCTGGCTGTCCTGGTGTGAATCACACAAGACGTGTACGTTGGTGGGGCAACTGTTCCACAGCACGGAGAATAAGCTTCCGCACAAGCAGCGCGTGGGCTATCTTTGTTATCTCAGGCTAAGTTCACATTTGTAAGACCTTTATTTACGATGACCGATTTCGGTAAATAGATGAACCCCGAGAAGCTTATGTACGAATCAGCACGGTTTTAGAAAGCATCGCTCGTGGCAAACTCAGCTTGCCCTTTTCTCACGTGATTTACTGCGAACTATGGATGAAGGGCAACAGGCAGATTCCGTATTTCTAGATTTCCGAAAAACATTTGACACGGTGTCCCAGTGCGGAATGTATGGTCCGAGCGTACGAAATAGGTTCAGAGATAAGTGGGTGGCTATAAGACTCTTTAAGTAATGGAATCCAGTTTGTTGTCCTCGACGGCGAGTGTTCATTAGAGACAAAGGTATCGTCAGGGGTGGCCCAGGGAAGTGTGACAGGGCCGCTGCCATTTCTATATACATAAACGATCTGACGAACTGGTTGGGCTAGCAGTCTTTGGTTATTTGTTGTGCACAGTAAGACGTCGCCTTTAAGTGCTTGTAGGATGATACAAGATAAACAAAGTTTATAGTTGATGTGATGAATGGCAGCTAACTCTAAATGCAGAAAAATATAAGTTATTTCGGATAAATAGGAAAAAAGCCATATGTTTGGATACAGCATCAGTAGTGTCCTGCCTGACACAGCCACGTAGTTTAAATATCTGTTGGTAACTTTACAAGGCGATACGAAATGGAACGAGCACGTGAGAATTTTGCTAGGGAAGGTGAATGGTAGGCGTCGATTTATTGAGATAATTTAAGGAAAATGTGGTTCGTCTGTAAAGGAGGCCGCATATAGAGCGGTAGTGGGACCTATTCTTGAGCACTGCTCTAGATTTTGGGATACGTAGCAGGTCGGATTAAAGGAAGACATCGCAGTAATTCAGAGGAGAGCTGCTGCATCTGTCACCGGTAGATAAGAACAACACGCAGGAGTTACGGAGATGCTTCGGGACCTCAAATGGTAATCTCTAGAGGGAAGGTGGCGTTCGTTTCGAGGAGTGCTATTGAGAAAATTTTGAGAAGCGGCATTCGCGTATGGACCACGAAGGTAAGATATTAGAAATCAGAGCTCATACGAAGACATGTAGACATGTAGACATGTAGACATTATTTTTCCCTAGCTTCGTTTGGGAGTGGAACAGGAAAGTAAATGATTAGTAGTGGTACAGTGTACCCTCCGCCACGCACCGTACGGTGGCTTGCGGAGTACATGTGTAGAAGTAGATGTTTACCGAAACCGGTCATCGTAAACAAAATTTTACTAATGCGACCTTGGCTAAGAAGTTGTCTTCCTTCAAGTTGCCTATCTTTGTGTTTGGCGTAATTTAAAATTACCGATCATCTCACACTTAACAAGAGATAAAGTTACACCCTCACGGTACGTTTCGACTCTCACGAATCATTCACACAACGGTTTAAATTTCTGAAATTAATGCGAGTCCGCTTTATCGCAATATTTACGAGTCCAAATTCTCATACGGCCATTTTGTTAAAGATTAGTTGTGGTTTCCACTTTGTCTGGACCATGGCGGTATCCGTACTTAAACCTTGTCGCGTCCGAGCTAACGGCTCGTCAGCAATTTATTCACTGAGCAAGATCGCACAGCTGCAAGTACCACAGTGGACTCAGTTTCAGGAGGAAAAGGTCTCAGAGTCTGGTTCGATCTCCCAGTTTTAGTTTAATTGGTTTCCGTGAATCCCGTAAGTTCATATGCTACGATGATCTCTTTCGAGAGCACATGGCTGATTTCATTCTCCATCCTCGTCCATCAATAATAACCACCTCGCCAAGAGGAAGTTAAACCCTCTCTACTTTCTGAGGACTTTTTTAGATTTTTTATCCAGTTATCTGTGTCAAAGACGCAATGCCATGAATACACGAATACATCTTAACATACAAACAAGCTTCCCGAAAGAAAAAAGTGCAGGATAATAATAATAATAATAAGAACAAGAAGAAAAAAGAAAAAAAAAGCATTTCAAAATTACAGTTGCAACAAAGAAGAAACGCAGAAGAAATTCCTCGAAGTTCGCTAAAAAACATCCAAGATTTTAAGACGAAAATA
The DNA here is from genome assembly GCF_023864275.1 of Schistocerca cancellata. Lineage (NCBI taxonomy): Eukaryota > Metazoa > Arthropoda > Insecta > Orthoptera > Acrididae > Schistocerca > Schistocerca cancellata. The sequence continues at coordinate 587,389,360 of NC_064630.1, read as the reverse complement.
TGTCAATGACCAACTGGAGTCAATTGAAGATAACTTCAAAAATTACAACAAACAGGATTTCTGCAAGACCTTTGCGAACCAAATCAAACGGTGCTCACCACAGAACCTCTGCTTTCGAAAAAACATGATGGTAAAGTAGTCTTGACAAATAAAGAAAATTGCCAAGAACTAGCCACTATTTTTCACAGCTTTTAAATTCTCCGGAGCTCAAACAGAGATTCCAGAAAATACACTCCTGGAAATGGAAAAAAGAACACATTGACACCGGTGTGTCAGACCCACCATACTTGCTCCGGACACTGCGAGAGGGCTGTACAAGCAATGATCACACGCACGGCACAGCGGACACACCAGGAACCGCGGTCTTGGCCGTCGAATGGCGCTAGCTGCGCATCATTTGTGCACCGCCGCCGTCAGTGTCAGCCAGTTTGCCGTGGCATACGGAGCTCCATCGCAGTCTTTAACACTGGTAGCATGCCGCGACAGCGTGGACGTGAACCGTATGTGCAGTTGACGGACTTTGAGCGAGGGCGTATAGTGGGCATGCGGGAGGCCGGGTGGACGTACCGCCGAATTGCTCAACACGTGGGGCGTGAGGTCTCCACAGTACATCGATGTTGTCGCCAGTGGTCGGCGGAAGGTGCACGTGCCCGTCGACCTGGGACCGGACCGCAGCGACGCACGGATGCACGCCAAGACCGTAGGATCCTACGCAGTGCCGTAGGGGACCGCACCGCCACTTCCCAGCAAATTAGGGATACTGTTGGTCCTGGGGTATCGGCGAGGACCATTCGCAACCGTCTCCATGAAGCTGGGCTACGGTCCCGCACACTGTTAGGCCGTCTTCCGCTCACGCCCCAACATCGTGCAGCCCGCCTCCAGTGGTGTCGCGACAGGCGTCAATGGAGGGACGAATGGAGACGTGTCGTCTTCAGCGATGAGAGTCGCTTCTGTCTTGGTGCCAATGATGGTCGTATGCGTGTTTGGCGCCGTGCAGGTGAGCGCCACAATCAGGACTGCATACGACCGAGGCACACAGGGCCAACACCCGGCATCATGGTGTGGGGAGCGATCTCCTACACTGGCCGTACACCACTGGTGATCGTCGAGGGGACACTGAATAGTGCACGGTACATCCAAACCGTCATCGAACCCATCGTTCTACCATTCCTAGACCGGCAAGGGAACTTGCTGTTCCAACAGGACAATGCACGTCCGCATGTATCCCGTGCCACCCAACGTGCTCTAGAAGGTGTAAGTCAACTACCCTGGCCAGCAAGATATCCGGATCTGTCCCCCATTGAGCATGTTTGGGACTGGATGAAGCGTCGTCTCACGCGGTCTGCACGTCCAGCACGAACGCTGGTCCATCTGAGGCGCCAGGTGGAAATGGCATGGCAAGCCGTTCCACAGGACTACATCCAGCATCTCTACGATCGTCTCCATGGGAGAATAGCAGCCTGCATTGCTGCGAAAGGTGGATATACACTGTACTAGTGCCGACATTGTGCGTGCTCTGTTGCCTGTGTCTATGTGCCTGTGGTTCTGTCAGTGTGATCATGTGATGTATCTGACCCCAGGAATGTCTCAATAAAGTTTCCCCTTCCTGGGACAATGAATTCATGGTGTTCTTATTTCAATTTCCAGGAGTGTACATCCAAAAATCACAACAGAAAGTTCGTCATCGCCACCAATACAAGAAACTTCACACATCAAGAAACTTAAAAACAACAAAGTTTCACAGGAGGATGAAATTGTAGCTGAACTTTTGAAAATTTAGGCCCAATCTCACACAAAGAAATTACACAAATAATACAAAAAACTGACAAACCGAAAAAATGCTGGATGACTAGATGATCGCTCTAATCCACCCGTTACATACAAAAGGCAACCAATCAGATTTAAACTATAGAGGGATCTCCCTCTTACCGGTCAGCTACAAAGCCCTATCAGCTTGTCTCTTGAATGTAGCACAAAACCAATTAGAACCAAAATCAGCAGAATGTCAAGTAGGCTTTAGACCGAATAGGTCATGACCAGAACAAATTTTAACCTCAAAATCATACTGAAAATGCGAGCCCTCAGACAAAAACCTCTAGTATGCTCATTTGTACATTTCAAAAAGGAGTACAACTCGATAGACAAACCCTTATTATTCTAAACATTAGAAGTGATGGGACTAGATCCCAAAAATTGAGAACTCATAAAACAAACATTAACTGGCAAGAAATCTAAAGTAAAATTTATGCGGAAATCTCTGAACCCTTTGACATTCAAACAGAGGTGAGACAAGGAGATGGGCACGCTATTTTCTGTTCTATGAAAGGGCATGGAATAATGGGGAGAAAGAACTCAAGAGATTTGAGTTTTCAACAAATCCTACTGGTCTTTCCCAGAAACAACCTCTACACACCATACCTCGCGGTTGCGGACGACCTGCGGTGCTTAGAGGACGAAGAGACTGCCGTGAAACATCTCGACATACTTTAAGAATGTGCAGAAAAAAGTAGGGTTATAGATCTCATTCGAGAAAACTGAATTCTAACGTCCAAAGATAGGAATCGCGAACCAGAAAACAATATACGGTACAATCAACAGGGGCCCGGACTTTAAATACCACGGATAATTCGTCGAACTGACAGTCCTTGAAAAAAATCTCGTAGCAAAATCGCCTTGAAAAAGTCTTAAAAAAGCATTAGAGCTAGTCTAAAACTTGTAGAATAAGGAGTCCATGTCAAGACAGACAAAATTTCAGTACTACAACACTGTCATCAAAGCAACACTCCTCCACGCAAGCGAAGCTGTGACGCTTAACAGAAAACACGAACATGAAGAAATAAAAAAAGAAGAAAGAAAGATCATTAGGAAAATTTTAGGAGTAAGACGTACCCATGACGGTTACAGGTTACAATCATTGAAAACAACAGAAAAGTTTTCAAAGGACGAAACTGACATTAAGAAAAGGCGAATGATATTCTTTGGTCTTCTCCACAGATTACCAGAAAAACAATTGGTAAAAAGGATACTAGGCTGTGTAACTTTACTTAAAGACATTGTTGAACGAAATCCCAAACGACCTCAAAAACGCAAACATAGGACCAACCGACATTTCAGACAGACACACCTTCAGACAGAAAGTAGACAACTGGGAAGCTGCGTCAGAGCAACCGAAACAAAAACAGTGCAGAAGGCAAACAAGCCTTCTCGAAAAGAATGAAAGTCTATTGGAACAACACGAAGAAGCTAGAGGAAAGCTGACTCGCTTATTTGCTTAACGTCTTCCATTTATTGGGAGAATTGGATCGAGAGTGAAAGCTCTGCTACATACGTTGGAATTAGCCTTATTAACTGCATATTTATAAACCAAAACGAACGTGTACGTGAGGAACTCACACAAGTTGCTTACGGAAGAACACCCCAATTGTTTATAACCATTATTCTTAAATACATATTTAATTTGCCCTGAATAGTAAAAATGTATTAACAGCTCAATTTCCCACCATTCCAGTCTTTATATTGGGAGGTTCTTTAAATGTTAGATTAACTCTAAAGTATCTACGTTATATGAACGAGAATAATAGTTTTATAAATAATCTGCGTTTCCCTTGGCTAAACTATAATTTTAGAAGGGAAGAAACAAATAGCTACATAGTAAATGCTATTATTTTCGTCTATTTTCGCGTTCATTACAGTACACGAGTTTCCTCATAATGCGACGCCGATACCACGCATTAAACATTCACGCAAACGAATACGCCAAATTATTCTCACAAAAGTTTTCTAACTTCAGCGGAAAGCCGATTCCCGCATAACAATTTAAAATGTGGTTACCGTCCTTGCATGAATGATTTAGATATTCCGCGCTACTAAAATCACAAATAACGACTGTTTAATGTAATGGCACGTTCTTTCTGTTCCTTCAGTTACGAGCCCGTTTTGATAATAACCGTCAACGGTGCGAACCAAATAAATATATAAAAAAATTCAAAATTAATTTATGCACGCAACATGTAATATCGGATTATGCATTCGATTATGAAAACTGTTGAAAGAATTCGTGGCAATAATAAAAATAACACCGACGCCAACGAAAAAAATTATTTATTGAAATTATTGACAGAATTGCACGATATTAGTCAACGGTTTGACGTGCGAATGTAATTAAAACGCACATGTCGTTGGTGCCATTCAGGACAAAATTAAATTTAATTTAATATTTTTAGCATATCATATCTGTTGCTGTAAATATTTCATTTGAGTACTACTTTCTTGTGAAGCACCTCAGATGTTCTTCAACACAAGGATTATCTTTGGGCGTCTCTGACAGCTTAATGTCTGTGTCTGATCCCCTAACTACTGACTGGATGGTAACAAGCAGGAAGTAGACTACAAAAGCCTACTTTCCGTACCTCCAAGAGGACAGCTAAAGAAAAGAAAAACGTCTGGAGTTTCGTCAAGGAACATTCCTATTTCCTCATTTGTGTGGCTATGTTGTCCGTAGCTCCTTTACTATTCCTGAGGATAATTTCGTTCTGTCGTTGCAACTCTAAGAAAATGCGTGTTTTTCCTCACCAGACGCGATTCGTTTTATTGAGGCAAAGCAACTATATTTGTTTTTAAGATCGAAAAGCAGTTCGTTAACAATATGTTGCTTTTTACTTACGGTGATTTCTGCTTTGTTTCTCTCCTACATCGGAAAATGCCGTCTGCTAGCACAACTCCGTAGTTTTTCTTCGTTAGACAATGATACTCGTAGTCTAATTTTAAGCTGCTCTGCAGAACTATACATTTCTTACGTTTTACACACCAAAAATTTTCGCACGCCATTGCTTTCTGTTTATTTTTATACTTCTAAGTATGTACTGTGGTTCTTGTATTGTAGTGCTGCCATCATGACATTGCCACTAGTCTGTCTTTGACACACACTCTTTTTTCTTTATTTTTGTATTTTATTTTATTGTATGTGCGTAATTCTATTTAATTATGTTGCTGCGTATTTATATACTGTGTATGAATAGTGAAGAAGTAGTAATTTTATTGTTGGTGAGGGAGAAGCCATGAAGATTATATGTAAGTGTATAGTGGTGTGATGGAGTGTTAGTTGGGGAAGAAGGTGCGGAGCAAGAACCAAAATTAAATTGGGAGGGGGGGGGGGGGGGAGAGGGTTGGGTAGGAGAGGGTGAAGGATGGAAAAGGCTCTTTGCTCTCTCATGTAATTTCTTCAATTATTTTATGTAGTGTCTGGCTTCCAATATTTCTTTCTTCACTGAGGAAGTATTTATTTTGTGTTAAAGCTTTGTGTGCTAAACATTTTCTTGGAAAGGGAGGAGGTGTCCGTCTTTACTGATTCTTATGATGTTCATAATTTTTTCAGTATTGCTTGATTTCTGGTATTGTCGTTTTAGATGATGGGCAAATGTTGAATGGTTTGTACCGTATTTAAATGCTCTGACATGTTCTTTATATCTTGTGTGAAATATACTGCTAGTCATTACAATGTATATTTTTTCACAGTTCTGCAACTGAGCTGACAGATAGCAGATTGTTGGTTTCTGTCGGGTTTTGGTTTCGGGTTTGGGATGTGTTTTTTATTGAGTTGTTTGTTTTGTAAGCAATGTTTATGCCTTGTTTTTTGAATGTGTTACCTATTTTACGGGTGAATTTGTTCTGGTATATCGTTGTACGCCATCTTTCTGTACTAGTGCAGGTTGAATGTATTACTGCGTTTGGCTTAGGTTTTTCTTTCATTATTTGTGTCTTTTGTGGGAATGTTATGTTGGCAACACTACAAAACACAAACCACCATACATACTTAGGAATATAAAAATAAACAGAAAACAGTGGTGTGAGAAAAAGTTTACTGTGTAAAACATGAGAAATGCATAGTCCTGCAGAGTAACTAAAAATTAGACTATAAGTACCAGTGTCTAACGAAGAAAAACTGCAAAGAGGTGCTAGCGTTTGCCAACGTAGGAGAAAAACGAAGGAAATCACCGTAAGCAAAAAGCAACATATTGTTAACGAACTGTTTATTGATCTTAAAAGAAATTCAAATTATAAATATCTTTAATTACAGACCACTGATGATGCTTTATCTCAAATCGAAACGCGTCTGACGAGAAAAATACGCATTTTCTTGTTGTTGAAACGACAGAACGAAAATATCCTCAAGAACTCCTATTTCCATATAGCATCTTCATATTAATTTTTGTCTCTCGATAGTGATTCCTGAACTAGAAAGTGGGTACATGGCAGAACGGCTGGGACAACAGTAAAATGGACCGAAGAGTGCGCTAACTCTTTCGTGCATTAGATAACGCCTAGCCCTTGGCTACGTAAATCCCAGTCAATGGCACGGTATAGTACGTGACGGGACATGGCTCATATCCAGCTTACCTGTTCAGGTTCATCATGGAAGACAATGAGATCTGTACATGTGGTCATACAGGAACACCCTGCGAAGCCTACAATGGAATTGGGGGCAATAGAGACTAACCGACTACAATATGATCATGTAAGAAATAGACAACGTTGCTAACACCATTTCTCGTTATGAAACAGACGAATGTGCCAAGATACGAAAATTACAAAATACCTCCCATTCCGCATAGCATTACCACAGAAGTAACAGTGCCAGAAAGGAAGTGCTGCAGCGTCAAGTTACGTTTCAGCGCCGGTGACGAGGTGTATGCACGACGAAGGAGGTGCATAACACATGCAGTGTAAAAAGAGCTGTAAATAGTCAAGATGCTTTTCCGAGACTGTTTTCAAACACAAATAAGAAAATCTAAAAATGTGATTGTTACGTCAGAGACAGAACGCTTACTTACTCTGACGCAATTACAGAACACGCGTGCATAAAGAGAGAAGAGTATTTATTTTCTAACTGTTTCTCTCTGCTCGTAGTCTTTTTTATTCAAAACTGTCATATATCGGTATGCCTTGAAACAGATAATTAATGTGCTTTGGCCCTTGTGCATATTGTTTTGGTCAGGGACAGTGAGTCTTGTACACAGACAACATTCTAGGGCCCAGGAATCAAACCCGGCACTCCTCTTTCAGCAAGAAAGTTTTCTAGCGACGAGCTATAGGACCGTTTATAGTTGTAAAGGGTTTGTTTGCAAGCGCTGGTCTTCCGTTTAGCAGTCTCCTCTCTGTTGGTGTCGAGTACCCTTTACTGTTCTGCTTAGGCAAACCTATCGGCGTCTGTGGCATCCGGCACTAACTAGCGCGTGTGTGGTGCTCTAGTGGTATATAGAAACACGAGCATATTCGACTACAACGTTATGTCAAAATTTCAAAGCAATCGGTGAAGAACTTTCGGAAATTTACAATTTTGTAGACACAAGCAGTTATATTTTTATTTTATAGAGAACAAAAGCCATCGCGTTTCCTATGACACGGTGTCGATTATAAGGATGTTCTCGATCGTCCCCTCTTTTTCATCTCTTCGGAAATGTTTTGTAAAAGAATATCATCTCTAATTAAGTGTGCAACGAGTTTTTCTTTGCATTGATCTACAACTTACAGTAGTTGTTTTTCTCTCCTATTTCTCGTTAGTTTTTTCTGACAGTTCATTCTCGTTCGTTTTTTATGTCAGTTCAACTGGTTCTCTTACAGTGTCATAGTTAACAGCTTCGAGGCAAGCTTTCTCCTGCTCTGCTGACGTCCACATATTACATCTGTAAGTGAGGACACTCCACGGAAAAATCTTAGCAAACGTTTTCTTAATGTGGATGCTGACGTGCTTGTTCACCAGAAGATACTTTCTGTTTTTATAGTCCCTTTGGTCAGTGCTATTCTTCCCTTGATTCCCTTGAGACGTTTTGTTTTCCTTCACAATGCTACTGAGATCGCGAAGTAAGGTTACTTCCCCGAGTTGTTCACTGTCTATTCTTGTGTCAGTCTTACCTGCACTTTGTCCCTCGTTTATAGCTATGACTTTTGCCTTCTTGATATTTGTTTTTAATTTAATTCTATTATCTCTTGATTTAAGACTCTAACCATTTCTTTGAGTTCCTCCTCTGGGTCTTCGGTTATTCGCAATGTCATCAACAAATCTGATGCAGTTAATGAGCATAACATTAATTTTAATTCCAGTCATCTTCCTTTCATTGTTTCTATTTCTTCCTCTATAAATACATTAAACTAGCAGGAAACCCAGCATTGCCCGGGTATGTGTATTCCAGTCTTCTACTACTCCATCGCTTCCCGTTACCTCATTCTCTGCCAATGATCTCCTCCTACTCCTACTACTCCCCACTCTGCGTCCACCTGCTCTTCTCCCTCCTATCTGTCCATCTGCTGCAACCCCCCCCCCCCCCCCGCATGTCCATCTGCTCCACCTTCCTGTTTCCATCTGCTCATTCCCTCTCTGTCCATCTATTCTTTCTTCTCATATCTAATCCCATTTCCTCCCCCTCTCTTTATCCATCTCCTCCTCCCACCGCTCTGTCCATCTCCTCCTCCCTCACTCTTTGTCCATCTCCTCCTCTTTCCTTCCCTTGTTCACCTCCACTCCCTCTCTGTTTATTTCCTCATCTTTCCTTTCTATGCCCATCTCTTCCCCTCCACTCTTTCGCTTCATCTTCTCTTCCCCTTTCCCTCTACGCTATATCATCCTCACCCCAATAGGAGGCTGGCGGTTCTTATCCGCACAGTATTTCTTTCCAGACCATAAATAATACGAGTATGTGTACCAAATTTGGGTAAAATCCTTCCACTGGTTTGAGATGAACTTTTTATCCGGACTTTGCCATCTTACGCACATATCAAAGATATTTTACGTATATTTAATTTATTTCACACGTATTTGTGTACTTATTTCACCTGCATATACAGTGAATTTCGCCCTGCATTTTCATTTTCACGCAGCCCTATGTTTATGACATCGTATCTCCTGAACAATGTGTCGTACAAAATGGCTCTGAGCACTATGGGACTTAACATCTTAGGTCACCAGTCCCCTAGAACTTAGAACTACTTAAACCTAACTAACCTAAGGACATCACACACATCCATGCCCGAGGCAGGATTCGAACCTGCGACCGTAGCAGTCCCGCGGATCCGAACTGCAGCGCCTAGAACCGCACGGCCACCGCGGCCGGCCAATGTGTCGTACAATGATATAATTTTACTGGTACATTAAGTGGTACAAGTGAATACGTTCTGCAATATGCGTCACGAATTCAGTAAGTAGAATTTAAAAGTCATGTTTCATGTTGCAGTTTTGTGGGCGTTGTCACCGAGAAATAGTTTCGTAAATGTTTGATATTATGTGCCAAGTTTGTTGCAGGTTACTAAGTGCTCTCATTCTCAAATACTGGATGAATAGAGTACGAGATTTCGTGCATCGAGACCTACGCCTCACTGAACTCGCATTCGGAAGGACGACGGTTCAAACCTGCTTTCGGCCACCCTGATTTATGTTTTCCATGATTTCTCTAAATCAGCCCAGGCAAATGCCTCGATGGTTCCTTTGAAAGAACGCGACTGATTTCCTTCCCCATCAAAAATGGCTCAAATGGCTCTGAGCACTATGGGACTTAACATCTGAAGTCATCAGTCGCCTAGAACTTAGAACTACTTAGACCTAACTAACCTAAGGGCATCACACATCCATCCCCGAGGCAGGATTCTAACCTGCGACCGTAGCGGTCGTGCGGTACCAGACTGTAGCGCCTAGAACCACTCGGCCACCCTTCCCCATCTTTGATGAAACATTCCGAGCTTGTGCTCCGTCTTTAATGACCTCGACGTCGATGGGAGATTAAAACCCAATCTTCCTTTCTTCCGTGAGGTACACTGCTTTATTCCTTCCACCTCCACCCCTTTGGTAAGTAGGTGGTTCTTGCGCCAACAGCGATTCTTTCGAGAAAGTAAGTGATGTGTGTACCAAGTTTGGTTGTAATCTGGCCGATGGTTTAGGAGGAGATGTGCAGCATACACACGTACATAGTTTATATATGTACATCCATTTTCATATGTGTGGATGTATGGATAAGTAAGGCGACAGAGGCGTCCCTCATTCCTTATCTGATTTGTGCTTCTTTCTTACTGCATTAATATCCAGTTCAGGATGTTGAATTTTGTGTACACCCAAGAATAGTCATATCCCACTTTGCGCTTTGCTTTAAATAATAACTTCCAATAAGCCATATCAAGTGCCTTTTCAAGGTCATTGAATGATATATATGTATTTCCGTTTACTTCTAATCTTGTTTCCAAAATTCAACAGATTGCCAACATTGCGTCCCCTGTTTTTTTTTTTCCCCTGATCTGAAGCAGATTTGACGACTGGCTAAGTTCCAGTCTACATTCTTTTTAATCCTCTCTTCAGCTATTGACAGTTACGGTGAAAGAAATCAGTCATTCAAACTGATTGCAGTGATAGTTATAAAGCTGTTTAGGGATTTTAAAAGGGAATCTTCGGAAGAAACAATATTCGTGAAGTACTAATCTTCGAGGCAGACTTCAAAGCGATTTTAATATCTCTGTCATATCTCCTTCGACAGAAAAGTAAAAACTGGGTAAATGATTAGGCCGCTGGCGGGGCACGCAAACAGTAACATATCCTGCGTTCCATTCGCGATAGGAACAGGGAGGAAATTGACAAATAATGGTCCGAAGGGCTGCGTCATGAACCGGGCAGTGCCCTGTGGAGTATATACGTGGACGTTTTTCTCTCTCACAAAGAAAGCACGCGAGCATTTAACAAACTGCGCCGCGTCAAAAATACTGCCGAATGTCGCACCACAGCCGATAACTCGCGCTTTTTCCAACTGTGACAAATCGCCCGTTCTACCTCGACAGTAATGAGCGATGTGTGTGTTTGCAGGCGGCTGCGGGGAAAGAAGCAAGCTACCCACTAAGTCGTGGGCTACTGGTTGGTAAAATTGCAGTTATTTGTTGTCGAATCGGAATCGCACCAATTTACAAGCGATATACAAATCGATAGAGTAACATCCGAAAACATAACACAAGTGATGTGGTTTTGATCCTTTCATTCCAGGCGCTAGGGATGGTTTGCAGCAGATATCCTGTGTGCAGTGTGTTGGCGTTGAATCTCGTGACTTGTAGTTTGTTGTTATGAATAAAACAGAGGATTACAGCTTAATGTCCCGTCGACAGCGTAGTCAGAGACGGAGCCCAAGATCGGATTATAAAAGGATTGGGAAGGAAATCGGCCGTGTCCTTTCCAAAGCAACCATCTTGGCATTTGCCTACAGCAATTTAAGGAAATCACGGAAAATCTAAATTGGATGGTCGAACGGGGATCTGAAGTGTCGTCCTCTCGAGTGCGAGTCAGTGTGCTAACCGTTGCCCCCTTCACTCAGTAGTTTGTTGTTGTCCACAATAACAAGTCACTTGACCTATATGGAACGCCCATAGTGTCTTGTTATCTTCGATCTTCCCACTCCTGGTCGTGTCTTGTTTAGCATCTTCTACAGCGTCCAGCATTCACTGGGAACACCACGGCACGGAGAGCTGTTGGGTTATTATTTATTTATCGGTCAAGTTTTAGTCTACGAAGAAAATAAATAGGGTAAAAACTTGGAAACGAACCTGTTATCTGCTTAAACGCCCCCTTTTCAGGCTGTGGATTCAGGCAGAAGCACTGGTAGACGGCTGAATGGGCAGTTCCATCCTTGGCGGTTTACCGCAGAAACAGGGGAGAATTAGGCGATTTGCATTATCAGCGTGAGAAGAGCACTCCTCCAGAGTCTTTTTACGTATTGCATGCGCTGTAATGCCGAAGATTTGCAGCAAGTTTCTCTGCTCTGCGAAGCCGCCTTCGCTTATGATGTTTTCTAATCTTGCAGAGCAGCTTTTAAAGCGGAAAATAGCGGCACCCATGCGTACTAAAGAGCCTATTAAAGGCCTTAAGCGCACGTCGCTCTCTTCATTAGCGGCTTCTCTCTTTGCTGTGGGCCCGAGGCGGCGCCATCGCTGAGGTCCGGCGCTACCCTCTCCCCCCTGCCACACCGCTCTCTATCTCCCTCACTCTCCCTCCCCCTTCCCGCCACTTTTTTTATGAGATTTGAGGCGACCTCTGCTGTGCCCTATACATCACATGCACTCGTGCGAATGAGTGGTGGAAAATGGCCTGGAAAGTAAAGAAACAACGATACACGTGACACTTCTGGGCTGCCATGGAAAATATCAGAACGAAAAGAAACACAGGCGTAATAGTAATAGGACCATCGCTCAATACATAACTCCCCAAAATTGTGTCCTCCGAACACGTTTAGTCTTAAGTTAGAATTTGGTGACGATATCAATAAACATTTCTTTACATGTACTATTTCTCTACATAGTCTCCATAACGTTCTCGTGCGCTCGTAGCCACGTTTTCACTGCATGAATTACACTCCCATCTTCTCATGTAGAGAACCCTTAAACGGCCCAGACAGATGGAAGCGCGATCGCCAAACAATACTGCATAGTTACCGTACACTCCACACAAACGTTTACGCATGATCGCCACGGTTTTTTTTTTCGCTACCAAAAACTGAATTACAGTACATTTCTTGTAACGAACGTCTTGCGTGGACACCATTTTTACTGTTCACTACGGCTCTGCCATCGGGCGTAGTTGTTAACTTCGCACACGTGGAGAAGAAACAGTACATTTGAAGCGCCACAACAACGTTTTCTTATACACGACACGACTAAAAAAAGTAAGTTACACATTATTACGGCAGGCCAAGTAACTTTTATTGAATGCTGCATTACTATTCAAATTGACAGATTCATGACAATCTTTTTCAAGACAGTCACCGAATCGTTGCAAACGACGGACGGAACGCTATAATAATTGTTCAATTCCTCGGCGATAGAAACTCCATCTTTGGACACGGAGCCATTCGAGAACCGTTGTGTAAACGTTTCGACCGTTGCAGAATCTCTTTTCCCCCAGATATTCTTTCAGCGTGGTGCAAGATGGTTTAAATGGTTCAGATGGTTCTATACCCCCGCCGGCGAAACATTGCACTTGACAGTTCGCTTTTTGTCTAGTTAGGTTGGCTATACTGTAATAGCGATGTTGCAACAGCAGCCTCTATACACACAGCAGACGATACAGTTTTCCGTCCCGTCTCGTAAATGCAAGCGATTGAGCAATTACAGTGTATATAAAAACTCGTTTTTAGTTGTACTACAATGACAGGAAGTAAGCAACCGTATAATAATGCATGTAAAAGCATAACAATGCGCACCAATTCGATAACAGAGCAAAGAAATACAAAAAACAAGCATCTGACGACTGGTACTTTAAAATCAATAATGTACGTAGTTTACAAAATAAATAATAACCGAGATTGCAATAAATAACCAATATTAGTAATTTTTCACTCACCAATTTACAGCGATAATGGCGCAATTCCATCCAGCTCGCCATCGTCACTGTTGTCCGATTCATCGCCAAAACCGTCTTCATCGTCGTCATCAGCAAGACAAATCATTAATTGTTCATGGCCACTGATAATGCCTTCTATTGTCTGTGCTGCTCGTATAAGCTTCTCGACGTGCTCTACTTTTTTTCTCCATGAGGCTGCATCCACAGTCACAAGAGCTTCACGCAACAGCTTTTCCACCTCTGTTATTGTAAAGGACTTGTTGTTGTTCCTTACATACATTTTTACATCACTCCATATTAACTCAATAGGGTTGAAATGGCAGTGATATGGTGGCAGCCTTATTACAGTATGACCCTGCTCCTTGGCAATTTCGTCTACTACATGTGTAGGTGTCGTAGGCTTATTTTCTTTAACAAGAGAATATAACAGAACTTTTGTCATACTCATATCCGCTGCAATATTTCGAGCCTGTAACCACTGCACCATAACTTCTTTCCGATCATTTGTGGTTGGGGCTTTGTTCTGTATCACCGAATGATATGGAGCATTGTCCATTACAATTGTTGTAGGGACAGGAAATTGTTTTAAAAGGTTCCTGAACCACTCAACAAATCGTGTGTGATCCATATCTTCATGGTAATCACCAGTCTTTTTTGATCTAAAAACTAAAAGTGCGTCAGGGACAAAACCACTGGAGGAGCCTGCATGGACCACAATTAATCTAACTCCTCTTCCCGTCGGCTGATGGCCGCTACTGCTGGGTGTGTTATCCGTCCAACATTTACTTACAGCTTCCCCGGCATTAACCCACGTTTCGTCTAGCCAAATTATGGAATGAATGTCTCTGCCCACAATTTTGTGCAAGAAAATGCTACGAGCGGTAACAATATGTGCCCTCTCTAACAGTACTTTGCGTCCGTCTAGCGTTTTGTAACGGAAACCCATGTTTTTTAGCACAATTTTTAGTGATGTTTTACCACCCCTGAAGAGTTCACTTTCTTTTAAAGAGATTAATAATTTAGCTACAGTCCTTTTCTGCTGTAGTAAGCATAAACATGCCTACGAATTGCATCAGTCTGGAAAGACTCTGAATCTGTGATAGGACTAGGTCGCTTTTTCTTCTTTCCTGGGGTTGATAAAAATGTATTATTTGATCCAGACAGCTCGGAATCATTACGGCTCACTTCAGTATCTTCCAAGTTTTGTAGTAATACTCCTTTACTTACTACGGTTCTTGCACTAATACCAAGAGTTTTCGACGTACGTTCCACCACTTTGTCGGCAGGAATTGATGGCTGTCCATGAATGCTTACGTAGTTTTTCTCCTGCTCGTAAAACTCACGAGTTCTGCGTAGTAACTCCAGTGCCTGGCTGTTTAGCGGCACCCCTCGACGCAAAGGATTGTCACTAGGTGAACGAAGTCTTTTCGGTGGCATTTTCCAAGTATGTACACTCACAACGTAACAAAAGTCACAACGATATAGCACACAGTACAACGAAAACACGCGGTAAACGACATGCAATTCACGTTGTATACACATTCACTAAACAAAGCCGGCAACGCGGGAACTTTGACGTCACAGCACGTGAGTAACAGCTGTGCTCACTGCGCTGTGATTGGCTGGCGCCCCACGCTGAACGCCTAGCGCCTATCGTTCTTCACTTGTTACTCTGTTGCTGCCAACTTCATACGCAAACGTCAAGTGCAATGTTTCAGCGGCCCGGGTATAAGCACCATGGGACTTAACATCTGAGGTCATCAGTCCCCTAGACTTAGAACTAATTAAGCCTAACTAACCTAAGGACATCACACCCATCCATGTCCGAGGCAGGATTCGAACCTGCGACCGTAGCAGCCACGTGGTTCCGGACTGAAGCGCCTAGAACCGCTCGGTCACAGCGGCCGCGGGTGTTGCAAGATCTGAACTTTCCGATTAGGATCATCCACATCTGTGCGGCCTCGATCAAATTGTTGACACCATTTCACTACGACTGCACGTGAATCGTAATTACTCCACATACCGCCAGAATATAACGGTGAATCTGTGCGCTGTTTAGATGTTTTTCTCACAACAGTCGCTCACTAGATCGCTAATGGACGCCTGTGCGGTGGCGGTGGACACGGGGATACGCCAGTTCGAATCCTGCTGGTGGAAAATTTTTTTACTGTCAGTATTTGGCCGGCAAGGAGAAGAGAAGTGATGGAGTAAAGTTCCTGATCACCAGTCTTTGCACCTGTGTCCTGGTTTAAATATCAAACCTCTCCGCAGTGGCTCATGTGGTGAGGGCATGTGATACTGTTGATGGTGATCCGTATGTCGCATGGGGCGTTAAGCTTGGCGATCCCCTTCGTGCTCTCCGAGAGGAGTAGGCTATGTGCTGGTAGAGGGTTTCACCCCCTCCCGCGAATACACATGTATTACAGATATTGTAATGGAGCATGTTGCAAATACATTTTAAAAAAATCGAAAATAAAAACAATCGCTTGTTTCAACTTCGGAGAACTTCTGCAGATGGCGCGCCATTTCACTCCCACACTGTGATGCACATGTTATCTGTATCTCAGCAGAAACTCAGGAAATCCGGAACATGTGCTCCCTTCTGACAATGCGACACTCTCGTGGCGCAGTGCTCGTAGCGTGGGAGGACACGCGTAACTTAGTCTCTAATTCCATATTGACTCGTTATTTATTGAAGGAGCCTCTTGTTGTACAGGCAGCCCACGCAATAATTCTTCACAAATCATTCAGCGTTTTGAAGCAAACTTATGGTCAGTTAATAATTCGGAAAGAAGCGTATGTTTCATTGTGACGTTGATTTCACTAATTGAATTAGACAGATAAAGTAGCGGTTCCATCTCAATTGACCTTGCAACTGCTGGGAGTTTCTTCCCTCTGAACCAGTTAGGTTTTGGTTCTAATGGAACTCATTAAAAATTGAGGAGTTTACTGACATACGCTTGTCATCATTTGCAGCGAAAATTGTGGCAAAACATTCGTAATCTTTGCTGTATATGACGATCAATACTGCCCACACAGGGTAGCTTTTCATCGATTGCGCGCAAGTATCGGGTAACTGTGCGGCAGTTGTTTAGTGTCGCTCAGTGTTTGCAAGTATTCTGCTGCGTTCTACGAAAACTTCCCTTGTAACTTTAGCGAGCCCTCGAAGGAGTAAAATGTACGTCATCCTATTTAATGAAACATAGACTCTCGATGGATAACAAAGAAGCGTTCAACACACAGAAAAAAAAAAACTCGACCCTTTCAACATCTATATGTATGAATATTTCGTTCATAAAAGAAAGCATTACAAGTTGTGTGACTGTTGATAAATAGAAATAAAATATTAATCTCATGGAATTATATTTCAACTTTATGTTTTATAAGTACAAAAGCTGAAGCAATAAATTAAAATTTGTGCCATTGCCGGGAGTTCAATACTGGTCTTCTGTTAACAATCTGCCCAGTAAGCAGGAGACCCATGTTCAAGTCCCGGCGGTGGCACAAATTATAATGCGTTCCTTCAGCTTATTAAAAAAATGAAACAGTTTTCTGCGTCAGTCACTTTTTATTTCGCTACTACGCGTTTCGGTGGTTCGTCATCTTCAGGTGGAGAGTTGTTTATTTACAGATGTAGGTGAAGAGTACAGACGTCTTTTCACAGTAGCAGACCAAGGGCAGTGTGGACTATGTTGCCTCTTTTGCTAATGATAAAAGTAATTTATTTAGAAATGGCACATTTGAGGTTAAGAGAGATGAATTTCTGTCAGTGAATTGTGCTTATAGGGGCGGTAGAGTCATACTGCTGACTGTTATTCTCTTCAGATATCGTCGGTCGTTCTTGCAGGTTCTTTTTCCGGCCGCAGCGATGTCGGAGATTTGATGTTTTACCGGATTCCTGATGTTCACAGTACACTCGTGATATGGTCGTACGGAAAAATCTCCACTGCATCGCTACCTAGGAGATGTTGTGTTATTCTGTTCTGAGGTCATCAGTCCCATAGAACTTAGAACTACTTAAACCTAACTAACCTAAGGACATCACACACATCCATGCCCGAGGCAGGATTCGAACCTGCGACCGTAGCGGTTCCTGACTGTTGCGCCTAGAACCGCTCGGCCACCCCGGCCGGCTACGGAGAGAAGCTCATAAATCTATAGACCCTACATGTCAGTAGGAGACTTTTTAATCTGGTGGAGGCTCTGTAATGCTATTGGGTGTGTGCAGCTGGAGTGATATGAGACACCTGATACGTACAGAAACAACTCTGACAGGTGACGACGTACGTAAGCATCCTGTCCATTGTGCATTCCGACTGAACTGGGCAGTTCCAGCAGGACAATGCGACACCACACGACCAAGACTGTTACAGAGTGGTTCCAGGAACACTCTTCTGAGTTTAAACACTTCCGCTGGCCACCAAACTCCCCAGACATGAACATTATTGAGCATATCCGGGATGCCTTGCAACGTGCTGTTCAGAAGAGACCTCCACCCTCTTGTACTCTTACGGATTTTTGCCGGCCGGGGTGGCCAAGCGGTTAAAGGCGCTACAGTCCGGAACCGCGCGACCGCTACTGTCGCAGGTTCGAATCCTGCCTCGGGCATGGATGTGTGTGATGTCTTTAGATTAGTCAGGTTTAAGTAGTTCTAAGTTCTAGGGGACTGATGACCTTAGAAGTTAAGTCCCATAGTGCTCAGAGCCATTTTTCTTACGGATTTGTGGATACCCCTGCAGAATTCATGGTGTCAGTTCCCCGCAGCACTACTTCAGAAATTAGTCGAGTCCATGCTACGTCGTGTTGCACCATTTCTGCGTGCTTGCAGGAGTGGGGGCACACGATATTAGGGACGTGTACCAGTTTCTTTGGCTCTTCAGTGTATATACTTCAGGGATGCAAATTATGTAAAAGTCCATTTTTTTTCATCCGTATCGAACAGAACCTCCCATTAACACCAGTATAGGATCTGATCTCTTGCGTCTTTAGTGGCTTAACACTACAAATAGCTCGCAGAGTAGGTGCACTTGTCTGTATGGAGCAAAGATAAGCGCTGGAGGGCGCTGTCAGGTTTCTAACGAAACTGCAGCAGACCCAAATTGCACTCGCACTTTACGCCCGCGCCGACACGCGCGCTATCGCGAAAAATTCCGCCAGCGTGTTTATGCGCGCAACGCGGGCGTCTTGTAAATAAGGAGGGCGGCGGTGGCGGCGAGATAAGGCAGGAGGCGGGGGCGGCCCAGGCAAACAGCGGGCCCACCCCCGCAGGCAGGCGGCGTGCGTGGAGCGCAGCGCGCGGCTGGCGTACGCACGGGTACGCGCTCCACGTACCGCGGATCGATGCCGGCCGCCCGGACAGACACCTGCGCGGGCTCTGCGCCAAAACTCGGCGCCGCAAGCTGGCCGTCCGCCGTAGAGAGAGACACTTTCACGGTCGTCTCTGCCGGCCAAGCCTTGGCTGTCTCCTCGTAACTGATGTCGTAAATGTACGCTAGTGCAGTGACGCTCGACCTTTTGGTAACCAGTTCGATTCTTGATCGCACCAGAATGTGGCTACGAAGCGTTGAGATCTACTTGCTTTAATTATTTTTCGACCGCCACTAATAACGTAGATTCCGCTAATCCACAACTCCCGTAGATACATTTATCTCGTAGTCGTTTGTTGTCCAGAGCTGCAGGCCACGGCTTCGTATACCGGGTGCTTCTCTCACGAGTCGTCAGGGACATTTTCTGTGGTGTTTCGGCAGGTTTTTGCCTGGTGTAGGTGGAGTTAGCCCAAACAAAAGTTCTCATCACGTCTTTCACGCAGCGGCGTCAACAGAAAGCGTCGATTACGAACAAGATTACTTTTAAATCGGAATTATACGTGCACATTCTATAGAGCGCTCCCAAATTAGTCTAATCCGATATTTATTTTATCAGTTTGTTTTAACAGGGAATGTAAAAACCAAGAATAAATTGCAATCCAGCAGCGACTGAGTAGCGCTGTATGCTTGGCGGCAGCAGTCAGCAGGTGTCAGGGCACTACAGTCACGGCTGGAGTACTAGTTGTTCTTCACGTTTTATTGTTAATACATACTGATAAAGCGAATATCGGACTAGACTAATATGGGACAACTCTATCGAATGCGCACATAAAATTCCGCTTCAAAATACTTTTATCTCTAACGGGAAACAAACGGACGCTTTTTGTCGGCGATGGGTGTCGTTTGAAAGAAGTGATGGGCAGTATTTGTTTGGTCTGACTCCAGGCTACACAATTCTGAAACGAAATTGCCAATGTCTCCGGAAAACTAGAGAAAATGCGCCTGGCGACTCTTAGGAGACACACATTGTATATGTTTGAGGTGATCTTTTAGGTTCGTAAGTAACAAACAAACACTTCGAATAATCTTGGTTTATTATTGTTCTTGTCATAAAAATAAGATCGAGGCACTGAACAACTGAAGTATCTTGCTGCCTCAGTAAGTCAGTGTTGCCACTTTCAAAACAAAACAAAAATAAATAAAAAAATGCAAAATAAGAATTTAAAACAGTGTTATCAAGATATACATATAACGATTCCGTTTGATGAGGGGATTACAAAACTGTAATTCGATTTATTATTAATGTTGCAATTAACTCACACAGTCGCCATGGAGAGAGCGATCTGTAAACTTGAATACTGTAGATTTTTTAAAATTAAAACCTTTATATGCGAAGATCGCGGAGTGGAAAACAGAGGTTACCAGTTTCTGCCGCTTACACGGTCACCTTCACATGAGGATACAAATGCAGTGTATACATCCCCCGACCGTATTCGGAGCTACTATGCCATACGATATCCCAGTCGCGGACGCTCATTTTATTTTCGCATTGAACGATGAATAGATTTGAGATTCCCGGGAAATGGTTCTTGGTACAATTGCCACTACAGTCAACGATGGAACAACGACTTTCCTGCGCGCTTTGGGATTGATAATGATATAAGAGTAATTGCTTCCCTGGATGCACCTGATGATCCTAGAATTTTTTTTCGACTAAGACCATGTCTGCAGAACTAGAAGGCAAGGCATGATTGCGCTCTCTTCGGTATCATCAGGGATAGTAGTTAGATAGTAACCCAGAGGTAAAACTACGCACTCTGTAGTAGTTATATCTTGTTGCTGAATAATTTAGGCCGGCCGAAGTGGCCGAGCGGTTCTAGGCGCTTCAGTCTGGAACCGCGCGACCGCTACGGTCGCAGGTTCGAGTCCTGCCTCGGGCATGGATGTGTGTGATGTCCTTAAGTTAGTTAGGTTTAAGTAGTTCTAAGTTGTAGGGGACTGATGACCTCAGATGTTAAGTCCCATAGTGCTCAGAGCCATTTGAACCATTTGAATAATTTAGACAGTCCAGTTTATGACAATTTCAAGGAACAGCGTAAAGCCTAGCGTTGTTTGCGATTCAATTGTCATTTCTGTAGGGCAAGCTAAGCTTGGTACACCGTAAGGAAACAGAAGCGATCAATAGCCTCTCACACAACGTGCGGTATTATGATTTATCTGCATTTGTATCAAGCACAAGTCGCTGGTTTATCAGTAGGGATGCGTATGTCTCTGACGCAATATCACGTGGATGTATTTACACGTTAACATGAGGCTGTGAATTAGAGGTAACCAGAAGGAGCAACAAGTTACCTGTTGGAATTAAAATCTGAAGGATGTTCCGGGTGAAAGAGGTAAAATCAATTTTTTTTTTTTTTTTTTGAAATTTGTGGTAAGGACTTTGGGACCAAAATGCTGAAGTCATCGGTCCCTAGGCTTACACACTACTTAATCTAACTTACGCTAAGGACAACACACACACACACACACACACACACACACACACACACATGCCAGAGGGAGGACTCGAACGTCCGACGGGGGGAGCCGCCTGAACCGTGATAGGATCCCTAGACCGCGCGGCTCAATTTTTCTGATAATTCGCACCAAAGAGTCACTTCATACCCAGGTCTAATTTCTTCTGTCTATTGTGGCCTGACGCAAATGACGAATGATAAATTCTCTTGGTTCTGTGAAAGAACAATACTAACACCACGAAACGACAAAGCTGCAGGCGCTACCTTAGATGTGTTGGCGTACATCGACGGGCCACGCGCTCGATACATAGAGATCTGTAGCAAAATGGTGTTACCAGTCGCCCAATCAGATTTTTAAATTCGTTAACTGTCGTTGAGTTTCCGTCCCACAAAATAAATTCCCTACTGGGCGTGGCAATTAAACAGCTGCGAAATCTGAGTTCATTGCAACTGTGAAATGGCACACAAATGAAGTTACTGCTCTACAACGAAACGTAATAAATAAGGAAGTACTGACTGGGTGTAACACGAGCGATCGATTTTTAATCCAATGAATTCTGTTCGTTCGAAATAGATTTCCGTGCATGTTTAAACGCGTACTGCTCGCGATAAATGCGTGTTCCGTTGCTGTGTTAAATGAAGCTTAGCGACAGACGCTGACGCCGAGGAAAAAGGAAGGAATTTTGTCGTTCAACGTCCCGTCGATATCGCGGTCATTAGAGATGGAGCACAAGCTCGGATTACGAAAGGAGGGGGAAAGAAGTCAACCGTGATCTTATCAAAGCAACCAGCGCGGCATTTGCCCGGGGCGATTTAGGAAAATCACGGAAAATCTAACTCTAGATGGCCCGAAGGCGAGGCCAGTATGCGCCTTCGCTCGATCTAAGGTGACCAGCTAAGCACCGAACGCTTCAGACGTGACTCTTCCTGCCCCATTAGCGATATGAACAGCCTGGTAAGCCACAGGCCTCGAAACACACTGAACGTCGTTTACAAATCCATTTTGCAAACGAACATGGAATCCTTACACAGGGTGATATTGCTAAATGGAGGAAAACTGCACGAAACGATCCTCGAGAGGATAAGGAGCAAAAAAAGGTTCTACATCTACATATACATTCTGCAAGCCGCCGTAAGGTGTGTGATGCAGGGTTCCCTGTACCACTACTAGCCATTTCATTTCCTGTTCCAGTCGCAGAGAGAGTGAAGGAAAAACGTCTATCTACACTCCTGGAAATTGAAATAAGAACACCGTGAATTCATTGTCCCAGGAAGGGGAAACTTTATTGACACATTCCTGGGGTCAGATACATCACATGATCACACTGACAGAACCACAGGCACATAGACACAGGCAACAGAGCATGCACAATGTCAGCACTAGTACAGTGTATATCCACCTTTCGCAGCAATGCAGGCTGCTATTCTCCCATGGAGACGATCGTAGAGATGCTGGATGTAGTCCTGTGGAACGGCTTGCCATGCCATTTCCACCTGGCGCCTCAGTTGGACCAGCGTTCGTGCTGGACGTGCAGACCGCGTGAGACGACGCTTCATCCAGTCCCAAACATGCTCAATGGGGGACAGATCCGGAGATCTTGCTGGCCAGGGTAGTTGACTTACACCTTCTAGAGCACGTTGGGTGGCACGGGATACATGCGGACGTGCATTGTCCTGTTGGAACAGCAAGTTCCCTTGCCGGTCTAGGAATGGTAGAACGATGGGTTCGATGACGGTTTGGATGTACCGTGCACTATTCAGTGTCCCCTCGACGATCACCAGTGGTGTACGGCCAGTGTAGGAGATCGCTCCCCACACCATGATGCCGGGTGTTGGCCTTGTGTGCCTCGGTCGTATGCAGTCCTGATTGTGGCGCTCACCTGCACGGCGCCAAACACGCATACGACCATCATTGGCACCAAGGCAGAAGCGACTCTCATCGCTGAAGACGACACGTCTCCATTCGTCCCTCCATTCACGCCTGTCGCGACACCACTGGAGGCCGGCTGCACGATGTTGGGGCGTGAGCGGAAGACGGCCTAACGGTGTGCGGGACCGTAGCCCAGCTTCATGGAGACGGTTGCGAATGGTCCTCGCCGATACCCCAGGAGCAACAGTGTCCCTAATTTGCTGGGAAGTGGCGGTGCGGTCCCCTACGGCACTGCGTAGGATCCTACGGTCTTGGCGTGCATCCGTGCGTCGCTGCGGTCCGGTCCCAGGTCGACGGGCACGTGCACCTTCCGCCGACCACTGGCGACAACATCGATGTACTGTGGAGACCTCACGCCCCACGTGTTGAGCAATTCGGCGGTACGTCCACCCGGCCTCCCGCATGCCCACTATACGCCCTCGCTCAAAGTCCGTCAACTGCACATACGGTTCACGTCCACGCTGTCGCGGCGTGCTACCAGTGTTAAAGACTGCGATGGAGCTCCGTATGCCACGGCAAACTGGCTGACACTGACGGCGGCGGTGCACAAATGCTGCGCAGCTAGCGCCATTCGACGGCCAACACCGCGGTTCCTGTGTGTCCGCTGTGCCGTGCGTGTGATCATTGCTTGTACAGCCCTCTCGCAGTGTCCGGAGCAAGTATGGTGGGTCTGACACACCGGTGTCAATGTGTTCTTTTTTCCATTTCCATGAGTGTATATGCCTCCCGGCTGGTCCCGGCAGAGGTTCGGTGCCCTTCTCGGGCATGGGTGTGTGTGTTTGTCCTTAGGATAATTTAGCTTAAGTAGTGTGTAAGTTTAGGGACTGATGGCCTTAGCAGTTAAGTCCCATAAGATTTCACACATATTTGAACATTTCTATATGCCTCCGTAAGAACCATAATCTGTCTAATTTTATTTTTGTAGCCATTACGCGAGATGTACGTTGGCGGCAGTAGAATTGTTCTGCAGCCAGCCTGAAATGCCGATTCTGTACATTTTCTCATTAGTGCTCGTCGAAAACAACGTTGCCTCCCCCCCCCCCCCCCAGTGATTCCCATTTGAGTTCCTGAAGCATCGTCGTAATAATCGCGTTTTGTTGGAACCTACCGGTAAGAAACCTAGCAACTCGCCTCTGAACTATTTCGATGTTTTTCTTTAATCCGACCTGGTACGGATCCCAAACACTCCAAAAGTACTGAACAATATGTCTCACTAATGCCTTATATGTGGCCTCCTTTACAAAGGAACAAAACTTTCCTAAAATTCTCCCAATAAACCAAAGTCTACCATTCGCCTTCAATACTAGAATCCTGACATGCTCGTTCCATTTCATAGTGCTTTGCAACATTACTCCCAGATGTTCTGACGACGTGACTGCGTCAAGCAGGACAATACTAATGTTGTATCCGAACGTTACAGGTTTGTTCTTCCTACTCATCTGCATTGACTTAACGATTTTCTACATTCATCACACCAGCCAGGAATTTTGCCTAAGCCATCTTGTATCATCCTGCTATCACTCATCTCTCATACCATTCAGTGCGCCACAGCAACATCAGTAAATAACCGCAGATTGCTGCCCACCCCGTCCGCCAAATCATTTATTTATATAGAGAGCAAAAGCGGTCCTATCACACTTCTCTGAGGCAACCTTGTCTCTGATAAACATCTACAACTACATTTACATCTACATGGTTACTCTGCAATTCACACTTAAGTGCCTGGCAGGGGATTCATCGAACCATTTTCATACTACTACTCTACCATTCCACTCTCGAATGGCGCGTAGTTAAAGGAACACCTAAATCTTTCCGTTCGAGCTCTGATTTCTCTTATTTTATTACGATTATCATTTCTCCCTACGTAGCTGGGTGTCAACAAAATATCTGCGAATTCGGAAGAGAAAGTTGGTGATTGAAATTTCGTAAATAGATCTCGCCGCAAAGAAAACCGCCTTTGTTTCAGTGACTGCCACCCCAACTCGCGTATCGTATCAGTGACACTCTCACCGCTATTGCGCGATAACACTAAACGAGCTGCCCTTCTTTGCACTTTTTCGATGTCCTCCGTCAATCCTACCTGGTAAGGATCCCATACCGCGCAGCAATATTCCAGCAGAGGACGGACAAGTGAAGTGTAGGCTGTGGGTTTGTCGCATCTTCTAAGTGTTGTGCCAACAAAGCGCAGTCTTTGTTTCGCCTTCCCCACAATATTATCGATGTGGTCTTTCCAATTTAAGTTGCTCGTAATTGTAATTCGTAGGTATTTAGTCGAATTGACAGCCCTTAGATTTGTGCGATTTATCGTGTACCCTAAGTTTATCGGATTTCTTTTAGTACCCACATGGATGACCTCGTACTTTTCTTTGTTTAGTGCCAATTGCGACTTTTCGCACCATACAGAAATCCTCTCTAGATCATTTTGTAATTGGAATTGATCGTCTGATGATTTTACTAGACGGTACATTACAGCGTCTTCTGCAAACAATCTAAGGGGCCTGTTCAGATTATCACTTAGATCATTTATGTAAATCAGGAACAGCTGAGGGCCTATGACACCACCTTGCGGAACGCCAGATATAATTTCTGTTCTACTCGATAATTTACCGTCTATTACTACGAACTGTGACCTCTCTGAGAGGAAATCACGAATCCAGTCACTCAGCTGAGACGATACTCCATATGCACGCAATTTGATTAATAATCTCTTGTGAGGAACGGTATCAAAAGTCTTCTGGAAACCAGGAACATGGAATCGATTTGAGATCCCTTGTCGATAGCACTCATTACTTCATGGGAATAAAGAGGTAGCTGTGTTGCACAAGAGCGATATTTTCTGAATTCGTGGTCGTTATGTATCAATAAGTCATTTTCTTCAAGGTGATTCAAAATGTTCGTGTTCAGTATATGCTCCAAAATCCTACTGCAAATTGAGGTCAGTGATATGGGTCTGTAATTCAATGGGTTACTCCTATTTCCTTTCTTGAATATTGGTGTGACCTGTGCTACCTTCCAGTCTTTAGGAACAGACCTTTCGTCAAGTGAGCGGTTTTATATGATTCGAAGAAAGGCGCTATTGTGTCCGCATACTCTGAAAGGAACCTGATTGGTATACCATCTGGACCGGAAGATTCGTCTTTCTTAAGTGATTTGTTTCGCAACACCTAAGATATCTACTTTTATGTCACTCATGCTAACAGCAGTTCTGGTTTCAAACACTCGCCGACGACGAAAGCGTACTGGGTTCTACTACTGAAGAAGTCTTCGAGCCACTCACGTATCTGTGAAACTAATCTATATGTTCGTAGCTTTGTTAACAGCCTGCAATGGGGCACCGTGTCAAACGCTTTCCGGAAATACAGAAATACAGGTTCTACCTGCTGCACTTCGTCCACAATTCCAGTACGTCATGTGAGAATAGGGCAAGCTGGATTTCCCACTAGCGATGCTTTCTAAAACCATCTTGATTGGTGGACATAAGCCTCCTGGCCTCAAGAAAATTTATTATATTCGAATTGAGAATATGTTCATGGATTCTGAGCAAACCGAAGTTAGGGATATTGGTCTGTAATATTTTCTGGTCCGTTCTTTTACCCTTCTTATACGCAAGAGTCAACTGCGCTTTTTTCCAGTCGCTTGGGACTTGGCTCTGGGTGAGAGACTCGGGATAAATGCAAACAAGGTAAGAGGCCAAAGCCGTAGAGTACTCTTTGTAAAACCGACCTGGGATTCCATTCGGATCACAAGTGAGGTTACCTTTACAGGGAGCGGTATCGTCAACCTTCAAAACACCCACCTGAGGGCTACGGCCAATCCCCATCTGATAGCGGCTGCGAACCATCAGAGTCGGTTCGGTCTCAGGGTGTTGGCAGGGTTACTGGCGAACTTCCACAAAGCCTCACAGGAGAGCTGTAGATGCACTTGGTGCGGGTGACGCTGCGTCCCCTGCTGGAAGACGTGTCTTTAGCGGTACGAAGGGTAATTTGGCCACTACATTATGATGATCCAGGTCATTGCCCTCTTCAGTGTGCAGCTAGAAGACTGGTACAGGCATAACACTCCCACTTGCGTGGTGTGTTCTCATGTTTGCTTTCAATCATTAAAACCTACACTGTCAATGATCTTTTATCTCTACTTGGAACGCATTTCCGGCCACCCATCTACAAGACCTTTATCGTCCTCTCAGGAAACTTCCCTGCAGTCATGAGCACACTACGGACGCCGATGTAGAAGAGCCACGCCGGCCGTCCCCCAGCCACTTTCCGCCGCATCGTGTCTCCTCGTCGTGTCGGTATCGGTGTACCTCTCCTCGGCTTTTTAATTTGCCTAACGCCCTCCTCGAGCAGGAAGCCGGCAGCTGTCTCCGGGCGTTATAAGCGCTATCGCTGCCCTACTCTGTGGGTGATGGCGGCCTTGCCTTCTGACGCGATCGCAGCCGCCCCTGACGGCTAAAAGGCGCCACCCCGCAATTAACGGAGCATTTGGGCGAGCCGCGCCACGACACGACAGAGCAGGCCGGGGCTCGGCCGCGTGGGTGGGTGGGTGGGTGGGTGGCTGGCGGCGGCCTTTCAAAGGGCGGCGCAGCACAAAGCGTGGATTACGTCACGCGCAGACCAGTGTCAGCACAGTGCGCACACAGCACCCCCATAGGCCCAGAGTGACGTGCTAAACGCTGCGGCCAGCAATACGTGTAGGGGCAAAATCTCCGTCCTAACAGTGATTCCCACAGCCCACTGTCCCAAAATTGAAACCTGGAAGCGAGAGTACTGCTGCTGTTGTTGTCTTCCCAATGCCATCCATTTCATGCAACTGCTCTTCCTAGTCCCCTGACAGAGTTACGTCTTTGGCAAACTTCAAATTTACGTCTTTGGCAAACCTCAAAATCTTTGTTTCTTCCCCCTGTATTTTAATTCTCTTTCCAAATTTCTCCTTGGTTTTTCACAAGCTCCTCGAAGTACTGACTGAATGTCACGGATATGCTACCACCCTTTCTCGCTTATTTCTCAATTACTGCTTCTTCTTCATTGCCTTCGCCTCTTACACCCGTAATTTGGTTTCTGCGTAAGTTGCAGATAACGTTTCCGTCGATGTATTTCATCATTGCTAACCTTCAGAATTTCATCGAGTGCAGTCCATTATAATATCGCAAAAGTTTTCTCTAAATCTACGAATGCTATAAACGTAGGTTTGCCTTTATTTAACCTACTTCTAAGATAAGGGTCAGGCTTACGTCGCGAGGCCCTACGTTGGGGCTTACGAAACTAAACTACTGGCCATTAAAATTGCTACACCAAGAAGAAATGCAGATGACAAACGGGTATTCATTGGACAAATATATTATACTAGAACTGACATGTGATTACATTTTCACGCAATTTGGGTGCATAGATCCTGAGAAATCAGTATCCAGAACAACCACCTCTGGCAGTATTAACGGCGTTGATACGCCTGGGCATTGAGTCAAACAGAGCTTGGATGGCGTGTACAGCTACAGCTGACCATGCACCTTCAACACGATACCACAGTGCCTCAAGAGTAGTGACTGGCGCATTGTGAAGAACTAGTTGGTCGGCCACCATTGACCAGACGTTTTCAGTTGGTGAGAGATCTGGAGAATGTGGTGGCTAGGGCAGCAGTCGAACATTTTCTGTATCCAGAAAGGCCCGTACAGGACCTCCAACAAGCGGTCGTACATTATCCTGCTGAAATGTAGGGTTTCACAGGGATCGAATGAAGGGTAGAGCCACGGGTCCTAACACATCTGAAATGTAACGTCCACGGTTCAGATGGCCGTCAATGCGAACAAGAGGTGACCGAAACGTGTAACCAACGGCACCCCATACCATCACGTCAGGTGATACGCCAGTATGGCGATGACGAATACTACTTCCAATGTGCGTTCACCGCGATGTCGCCAAACACGGATGCGACCACCATGATGCTGTAAACAAACCTGGATTCGTACGAAAAAATGACATTTTGCCATTCGTGCACCCATGTTCGTCGTTGAGTACACCATCGCAGGCGCTCCTAGTCTGTGATGCAGCGTCAAGGGTAACCGCAGCCATGGTCACCGAGCTGATAGTCCATGCTGCTGAAAAGGTCGTCGAACTGTTCGTGCAGATGGTTGTTGTCTTGCAAACGTCCTCATCTCCTGACTCAGGGATCGAGACGTGGCTGCACGATCCGTTACAGCCATGCGGATAAGATGCCTTTCATCTCGACTGCTAGTTATACGAGGCCGTTGGGATCCAGCACGGTGTGCCGTATTACCCTCCTGGACCCACCGATTCCATACTCTGCTAACAGTCATTGGATCTCGACCAAAGCGAGCAGCAATGTCGCAATTCGATAAACCGCAATCGCGATAGGCTACAATCCGACCTTTATCAAGGTTGGAAACGTGATGGTACGCATTTCTCATCCTTACACGAGGCATCACAACAACGCTCACCAGGCAACGCCGGTCAACTGCTGTTTGTGTATGAGAAATCGGTTGGAAACTTCCCTCACGTAAGCACGTTGTAAGTGTCGCCACAGGCGCCAACCTTGTGTGAATGCTCTGAAAAGCTAATCATTTGCATATCACAGCATCTTGTTGCTGTCGATTAAATTTCGCGTCTGTAGCACGCCATCTTCGTGGTGTAGCAATTTTAATGACCAGTAGTGTATGTTTCAAGTGATATCCCTCGGGAAGACCACTGCGCAACAAGAGTGGCGCATTGTCGAAAGAGAGTGTTCCGGATTCTGCTGCTGTGTGGAAAAAAAGTGTGCGATTGAAAT
Source organism: Schistocerca cancellata (assembly GCF_023864275.1). Taxonomy (NCBI): domain Eukaryota; kingdom Metazoa; phylum Arthropoda; class Insecta; order Orthoptera; family Acrididae; genus Schistocerca; species Schistocerca cancellata. The sequence continues at coordinate 587,359,468 of NC_064630.1, read as the reverse complement.
TGATCGACAACTGAAAACGTACTGAAAAGTTGAAGTGCACGGGACAAACGTCTAAACTGGACACAGATTATGGACTATGGACTAGTTGTAGGGAAATGGTGCCAACAATGTGACCAGGCTACACAGACGCAGGTGATGCTGATAAAAAAAATGTAAACTCCGCCCGAACAGACCATGAAGGCCTAACGATACCGACCGACCGTCGTGTCATCCTCAGCCCACAAGCGTCACTGAATGTGGATATGGAGGGGCATGTGGTCAGCACACCGCTCTCCAGGCCGTAAGTCAGTTTAGGTGACCGGAGTCGCTACTGGTCAATCAAGTACCTCCTCAGTTTGCCTAGGCCACAGACATCGGCCACAGACGGGAACGTCCAGGCAATCGAGTAAATAATTCGCAGCAATCGCAGAGTTACTGTTGCGGACATTGCTAAGTACATGCACATCTCTATACTTCTGTATCACTGTAAACTGTGCTCACGCTAGTTTCTGCGAGCACAGCCTCCTGCACACAATGCCGCAAGCTTTATGGCCATAACGGACCAGAGATATGGAAAAAACAAAGCAAAGATATTGTTCTCTTGCATGACTGTGTATCACCCCGTAAGACGCGTACAGAACAAGCTGTGGTTGAAAGTTGTCTGCGGCAAGTTTCGAAGCGACCGGCATTGTGTTCAGGTCTTGCACCATCCGATCTCCATAGTTTCGTCGAGCAGCAACAGATCTGGAGCGAGAGACCTTTTCCAAAGTTGAGGACGTGGACGCATGTCTCCGGGACGAAGGAGCGGATTTCTACCATTGGGGAATTAAACGACTGGTAGAACATTCTGACCGTTGTTTACCGAGGTATGGCGACTATGTTGAAAACTAGTGTCAAGTATATGTGTCGCGATGGAATGTAGTTCAGCAGTCAATAAAAGTTATTACTGCCATAACAATGTGTGATTTATTTTTTGAAGTCCTCTCGTACATAGGTAAATCTCAGAATCACTCCATGGTGATGACCTGTCGATAAGATTTTGACTATTTCTTGACAGTTTCATGTTTTACAGTGGCAGCCTGTCCCGAGCCTATTATAGCGGCCACCACTTTTCAGTCACATTACCGCCCTACGGTAGTGCCACTTAGTTATAATTTCAAATGTTAGTAAATATTCTGAAAAAATATTACGTATCCCTGTTTTTAGTCTTGAATACGATGGAGTACTTTCCAAAAGGTGGTTCTTGCCAGTTCCTACAAAAAAAATTAATAAATAAATAAAAACTAACACTAAAAGAAATTTTGAAGAAAATTTTTTAAAATTCAATCTGTGTGAAAAAATAAAACGACTGACATATTTCGACTGAAAATAGTATGTCAACATTCACAAAGTGTGTAAATGTATGTGGTGCACATTTTATCGTGAAATATGAAAGTATTCCCAGACAAAAAATAAAATACCGCAGAAGGTGTGAAACTGTTCCGTTGTGTAACGAAAAATGTCGTCGCTGATGAAACTTCGTTCTTTTGGATTTCATACAAAGTTCCAACGAAAAAGTTGTTAAGGAAACTATGAAATTAATTTTGGTAACTTCTGAGACATCATTATTGTATCGTGTCACGTTTGAACGCATTTTACTTATGAGAGACTCCGCGCGTGACAGCACGAACTACTTGAATGCCGTGTACAGGATTTTACATGCGACGGTTCCCCTAAAAACGGCCGAAAATGTTTCCTACGTCCAGAAATTTGTTTATTTGCAGCTCTTATTGACCCTTCGTCACTGTACCAATCAACCAGATCGCCGGTATACCATATACGAAAGTAACTGTACGTACTTTCAGGGCACTACTTCCCTTAAAGTCGGGCAAAATATATTTTTGCGTGGGGTTTTACGAAACGCAAATTTTATCGTACTACAAGACTATTGTCCTCAGCAGGCAGTAAGTGCATTTTACACAAAACTTGGTTCTTGCTGTTTCACTGTCTCTGCATTACATTAAAAAATTTTGTCCATCGTTATACAATCTCAATGAAAACAAAGCGGCCGGACAATACAAAAAAACGCAGGTTTTGAGCCAGAATAATTAATTTTTGATGGCAATCACTTTATATTTTTCTAGCCATTGGATATTCTCATCTGTCGTAGTATCAAAGTACAGTTCTACACACTAACTTTTTGTTAAAATCGTCACATTCCGTAATTTATGTTTTCATTTCTATCCTTTTATCAAAAAACGTGCCTCTTCACTGGTGGCCAGAACAGAAAAAAAGAATCTTCATTACGTTCGATACGACATTTTTAGATTATTTTCGAATGTCTTTTCGCCCTTTACGCACATCGGAGTAGCAGTAAAAGTTGGCTCTTGCTCCTGCATTTCGTACGGAAACACAATATTCAATTGGCGCTGGCCGACTGCAGTTTAATAGTGTAGATACGGCAACAAAGCTATGCGATCGGCGAACCACGAAGTTTAGGTGTCATTTTCTTTCTAGTAACAATCTAGGAGGATATAAGATGAACATCAACAAAAGCAAAACGAGGATAATGGAATGTAGTCGAATTAAGTCGGGTGATGCTGAGGGAATTAGATTAGGAAATGAGGCACTTAAAGTAGTAAAGGAGTTTTGCTATTTGGGGACCAAAATAACTGATGATGGTCGAAGTAGAGAAGATATAAAACGTAGACTGGCAATGGCAAGGAAAGCGTTTCTGAAGAAGAGAAATTTGTTAACATCGAGTATAGATTTAAGTGTCAGGAAATCGTTTCTGAAAGTATTTGTATGGAGTGTAGCCATGTATGGAAGTGAAACATGGACGATAAATAGTTTGGACAAGAAGAGAATAGAAGCTTTCGAAATGTGGTGCTACAGAAGAATGCTGAAGATTAGATGGGTAGATCACATAACTAATGATGAAGTATTGAATAGAATTGGGGAGAAGAGATGTTTGTGGCACAACTTGACAAAAAGAAGGGATCGGTTAGTAGGACATGTTCTGAGGCATCAAGGGATCACAAATTTAGCATTGGAGGGCAGTGTGGAGGGTAAAAATCGTAGAGGGAGACCAAGAGATGAATACACTAAGCAGATTCAGAAGGATGTAGGTTGCAGTAAGTACTGGGAGATGAAGAAGCTTGCACAGGATAGGGTAGCATGGAGAGCTGCATAACACGAGTCTCAGGACTGAAGACCACAACAACAACAAACAATCTAACGTAAGATTACTGCATCATCTAAGAGAGTTATAAAATGCCGAGAAGACATTTGTACTTGGGTATAGAGTAGGTGCAGTTTGGTTGTATTCTGGACTGGTATGTTGCAGCTCGCTTCCATCTTGGAGTGACGTAGCGCATTTAACGGCAAAGTCTGATGGCGCCCCCCACAGTGGCCGGAGGACGTCACGGACCGCGGATATTGCGCGGATTAACCGAGGGGTGGGGGGGTGGGGAGGGGACCGCCGTGATTTAATCTAAACGCTACACGCGACCAGGGATTGCGGTGCCCAATAAATCACGCCTCCTGTTTACAGCGACGCTATATAAGCGCGACACGGGAGGGGCCTAAACGTGAAAGGGTATCCAGTCGCTCTGTTTGTTTTCCTTTTTTTAAGGGACTAGACAGCTTACCCTGTAACTCAGGCCTGGGTGTGACGCATCTGCAGTGGCTGCTTATTTACCATTTAAACACACTTCTCTTTTATAGCCAGGAGCGTGGAGCATAAATTGTACACACTTCGTCCATCCCTCCACACAGCGTCAGGCCTACTTCGTGCGTTATTAACAATAAAACTAACAACTCCAGAAAGGAAAATCCAGGAGCGGACAGCAGCTCCTTCCTTCCTTGGAGTTGTTGCTGGAAACGAATTCCGGCAAAAGGGTGCCACCTATAAACAACGCAGTATATTTTCTGTAATACACTGACGGGAAAAAAAGTCGCAGCACCAAAAAACAGTTAATGCAGAGTAATGAAATTTTGGGAATACATTTGTCCAAGTAACGTATTTAAGTGATTAACGATGCAAAATCATCGGTTAACGTCAGCGTGAGGTAAGTCATTGTAAATGTGAAATGCTGGTACAAGGGTGAGTCAAATGAAAAACTTAAATATTTTTTTAAATATTATTTATTATGCAGACGTGGTACAAAGCTGTATCACTTTTCAATACAATCTCCCCCACGCTCAATGCAAATCCTCCAGGGCTTACAAAGTGCATAAATTCCTTTAGAAAAAAAAAAATCTTTTGGTAGTCCGCGCAACCACTCATGCACCGCATGGCGTACCTCTTCATAAGAACAGAACTTGTTTCCTCCCATTGCGTCTTTGAGTGGTCCAAACATATGGAAATCACTTGGGGCAAGGTCAGGTGAGTATGGTGGATGAGGAAGACACTCAAAACTCAGGTCTGTGATTGTTACAACGGTTGTAGGGACAATGTGGGGCCTTGCATTATGTTGCAAATGGACACCTGCTGACAGCAATCCACGTCGCTTTGATTTGATTGCAGGCTGCAGATGATTTTTTTAGGAGATCTGTGTATGATGCAATGCTAACAGTGGTCCCTCTACGCATGTAATGCTCCAAAATGACGCCTTTTACGTCCCAAAAGAGAGTCAGAATGACCTTCCCTGCTGATGGTTCTGTTAGAAACTTCTTTGGTTTTGTTAATGAGGAATGGCGCCATTCCTTCCTCGCTCTCTTCGTTTCCGGTTGGTGGAAGTGAACCCAGGTTTCGTCCCCAGTAACGATTCTTGTAAGGAAGCCATCACCTACCAGTTCAAAGCGCCGAAGAAGTTCTTCACAAGCATCAACACGTCGGTCTATCATTTCAGGAGTCAGCTGTCGTGGCACCCATCTTGCAGACACTTTGTGAAACTGGAGCACATCATGCACAATGTGGTGTGCTGACCCATGACTAATGTGTAAACATGCTGCAATGTCATTCAGTGTCACTCGGCGGTTTTCCTTCACTATGGCTTCAACTGCTGCAATGTTCTGTGGAGTCACAGCTCGTTGTACCTGAACTAGACTGGGAGCATCTTCCACTGAAGTCACACCATTTCCGAACTTCCTACTCCATTCGTAGACTTGCTGCTGTGACAAACATGCATCACCGTATTGAACCTTCATTCGTCGATGAATTTCAATAGGTTTCACATCTTCACTACGTAAAAACCGCATAACAGAACGCTGTTCTTCCCTGGTGCAAGGCCAAAGTAGGCCGGCCATCTTCATACTGATACTGCGGCGGTATGTGTGCATCTGCACTATGTTGCCACCTACAAGCCATTCCGCATGCTGTTTGTAGCACGCTTACCAACTTACAGGAGAACAGAGCGAAATTTCGATTTGTTATTACAAATTTAACGTTTTCATTTGATTCACCCTCGTACGTTAATAACAGGTGTAACCGCTAGAATACTGAATGCAGGCATGCAAATGTTGCGCTGTACAGGTGGTGGATGTCAGTTTGTGGGATGGAGTTCCATATCTGTTGCTCTCGGTCAATATCTACATCTCCTTACACACCCTACAATACACCGCACGGTGCGTGGCGGAGGATACGCTCTACCACTACTAGCCGTTTCCTTTCCAGGTCCACTCGCAGACAGCGCGAGGGAAATACGGCTATCTCTATGCCTCCGTATGAGTCCTAATTTCTCGTATCTTATCTTCGTGGGTCCTACGCGAAATGTATACTGGTGGCAATAGAATCATTCTGCAATCAGCTTTGAATTCCGGTTCAGTGAAATTTCTCAGTAGTGTTCTTCGAAATCAATGTCTTCTTCCTTCCACGGATTTCCACTTACGTTCCCGAAGCATATCCGTAACACTTGCAAGCTGATCGAACCTACCGCTAACTAATCTAGCAGCTTGCCTCTGAGCTCAAATGGCTCTAAGCACTATGAGACTTAACCTCTGAGGCCCTAGACATTATTTTTTATTTAAAAAAATTTTATTCTTCAATATATGATGCATTACAACCCACCACCTCAAACGATTAGTGGGTCGTAATTGATACAATATAAGTGTTATTACTACAGCTTATTCTATGGTTAGTTCATTTACTCACACTATGGGCACTACTATTGTGTCTAGATTCTGTTAGCGTATTTCTACTTATGCTAGTCTACTCTACCTGTAGCGTTACAGGTGTGCCAGCATTGTATAAACCTACGTTGTTGGCCGTGTTCACCGAGCTAATCCCGGTGAACATGCCCCTGGCACCGGGCTGGCCCGGAGTGGTTCAAAAATGTTCTAATGTGTGTGAAATCTTATGGGATTTAACTGCTAAGGTCGTCAGTCCCTAAGCTTACACACTACTTAACCTAGATTATCCTAAGGACGAACACATACACCCATGCCCGAGGGAGGACTCTAACCTCCGCCGGGATCAGCCGAACAGTCCATGACTGCAGCGCCCTAGACCGCTCGGCTAATCCCGCGCGGCCCAGAGTGGTTGATCGCTGCAGTGTTATACTAGTGTTGCTATCCTAGCTTATCCTACATCTAACCTAATATTTAACCTAATGTCGAATCCGGTGAGTGTCTGAATCGGTAAGAAAGGCGCATCCTCCCCCTAATCCCAGACGTGGCGGATTCCAGCCGTGAGGCTGCTGGCCAAATCCACGCCTCGGCGGAACGGGACAAGTGCACGGAGTCAAGTCAGTAGCAATGTGAGATCTTAATTGTTGTTCCTTAGGAATTCCTCTATGACTTTGTGTGGGATTTCGTTTGCCAATTTGTTCAAGACTGAGAAATGGTCCTCATGCCTGAGCAGGTGGTACGTGTCATGGTTGGGTAACTGTTGACGTAATTGTGCCGCTACGTCGTCGAAGAGGTGGCACTCATATGCCACATGTTCTGGACTGCCTGGTGTGGCCCCACAGTCACACGCAGGTGTAGCCCGTTTCCCGAACCGGCATAGGTATGCCGGGTAGGGTCCATAAACCCGTAAGAAAGTGCAGCAGTCCTCTTGAAGGTTTGAAATGTTTTAATTGCAGTCGCTTCCTGATACTGGGCAGTAATTCGTGTGTTTTGCCACCGGTTTCCTCATTGTCCCACTGTTCTTGCCAAAGCTCTTCCCCTCTGCGTCTGATTTCCATTTTGTTCCCCACGTGAATCCCCAGTAGTTCGATTATTTTATACCTGTCTCCCTTTTTGACCCAGTACCATGTCGCTTGTTCTCTGATCTTTATATCGAGCGGACAGAGCCCCATTTGTACTGTTAGCGCTCCACCCCGGAGTTGTTCTGTATGCCCCTACTGATCTCAGGAGCATATTTCGCTGCACTCTTCTTACAGCCTTGGCAGGCACGACCCTCGTGAGCCTGTGGGCCCAGTCTCCTGACCCGTATCCTACAGTTGATGTCAAAATGCTGTTATGGTATAATTTTATTAGTTCTGGTGGCAGATGGAATCGTTTGTGTCCAATCGTTATCAGATTGTTGAATAAACCTAACTAACCTAAGGACATCACACACATCCATGCCCGAGGCAGGATTCGAACCTGCGACCGTAGCAGCAGCGCGGTTCCGGACTGAAGCGCCTAGAACCTCTCGGTCACAGTGGCCGGCCCTCTGAGCTGCTTCGATGTCTTCTTTCAGTCCATGTGGTGCGGATCCCACACGCTCGAGCAGTACTCAATACAGGGACGGTTGATGCTGTCTGTGGATGATACTGGAGTTATCGTCCAATGATGTCCTATATGTGCTCGATTGGAGACAGACCTAGAGATCGAGCAGGTCAAGGCAACATGACGACACTGTAGAGCATGTTGGGTTACAACAGTGGTATGTGGGCGAGTGTTTCCCCGTTGGAAAACACCCCATGGAAAGCTGTTCATGAATCCCAGCACAGCGGGTCGAATCACCAGACTGACATACAAATTTGGAGTCACAGTGCGTGAAATAACCACGAGACTGCACCTACTGTCATACGAAACCGCACTCCACATCATAACACCAGGTGTAGGTCGAGTGTGTCCAGCACTCAGGCAAGTTGGTTGCAGGTCCTCAACTGTCTAGCTCATAAGAGACATCATCGGACGCAACTCCGGCGTCATCCACAAACAGTATTAACCGTCACTGTGTTGACAGGCATGGGACTCCATCCCACTAACTGGCTTCCAGCAGCTGTACAACAAAATACATGCACGTTTTCATGCTTGTATTAAATTCTACTGGCCTCCTTCTAACCAACACACGGCCATCACTGGCACCAGATTTCATCAGAAGACACAACAGACCTCCACCCTGCCCTCCAATGAGCTCTCACTTGATACCACTGAAGTTGCAAATGGCGGCGGTTTGGGGCCAATGGAATGCAGACTAAAGGGCGTCTGGCTCGGAGCTGTCCTTGAAGTAACCGAATTGCAACAGTTTGTTGCGTCACTGTGGCGCCAACTGGTGCTCCAATTGCTGCTGCAGATGTAGTGCGATCCCGTCCGCAGCGCTGTCTTCTTGCGACTGGCATTCTCTTGACTGCCGCTGCCATCAGTCATGTAGAGTGGCTGCATTCCTGTCAAGTCTCTTTGCAATATCGCAGAAGGAAAATCCAGCTTCTGGTAGGACTGTTACACGACAAATTCAGTGGGGTGTTGCAAATGGTGTCTCCGTCGCCTTAAAGGCATTCTTAATTAACATCAGCTTACCATCTCACGACCATTACAGCGTGTATTTAAAGCAAACCTGATATGCATCCACATAGTGGCATTACTGGTGCCACTCTTATGCGACTGGCGGGAAATTTAAATAGACCTCATCTTTCAGATGCAGAAACACGCCTACCAACTTTCTTTTATGTCGCACACCTCCCTCTTGCTCTTTCGATTTTTTCCCGACAGAGTCGAATGAGAGAATTCTATCTGAGCAATACCCCTCGCGCTGAGCCAATAAATCAGTCACAAAAGCCAGAACACCACGAAACCTTCGTGTTCGTGTATCGGGTGGAAGAAAACCGATACACAGTATTCGGCGATAGACTTTTATTTCACTGAGCTGCTGTCAGTGCAAAACGGACGATGTGCAGCAGGAAGTAGGCGATGTCGGATATAGCAGCACGCTGATAACCAGTACACTTTTGGATATCAAGACACACGCCACATGGCTAATGCAAAGTCTGTTCTCACAAGCAAAATTATTGCGACAGTTCCCCAAGAACTAAATAGGGAAATGTCGGGTAGTGTGGGAAACATAAGATTTTTCGGCACTATATTTATTTCTAAAGGTTGTATTGGAACGCTCTTCACATAAAACATTTCCATTGATACAATACTTGACAGAGTTGTAAAATTCGATGCTATAATAATATACAGTCGGCGTTTTTTTATATATTTCCACCTTTTGATATCTGAACGTTTAAATTTTTGGAGTGTTATATAGGACAGCAAATTGTAAAGCAATAAAGTAATTTGTCACACAAAAACGTTGTAACTGGATCGTAAATGGCTATAAACTTTAAAGAAAAGTAAATATACATCGTATTCATGAATCTGTTTACAGAGTTAACATCGATGAATGAGTACACTAACAGTCACGGTTCTTATAGACTCACGACGTATAGGCATAGGTATTCAAATACAGAGATACGTAAACAGGCACAATACGGCGCTGCGGTCGGCAACGCCTGTATAAGACAACAAGTGTCTGGCGCAGTTGTTAGATCGGTTACTGCTCAGTTCCAATGGTAGGTTATCAAGATTTAACTGAGTTTGAACGTGGTGCTATAGTCGGTGCTCGAACGATGGTACACAGCAAGTCCGAGGTAGCGATGAAGTGGGGATTTTCGCGTACTACCATTTCAAGAGTGTACCGTGAAGCCGGCCGGAGTGGTCGAGCGGTTCTAGGCGCTACAGTCTGGACCCGCACGACCGGTACGGTCGCAGGTTCGAATCCTGCCTCGGGCATGGATGTGTGTGATATCCTTAGGTTAGTTAGGTTTAAGTAGTTCCAAGTTCTAGTGGACTGATGACCTCAGCAGTTAAGTCCCATAGTGCTCAGAGCCATTTGAACCATTTTGCACCGTGAATATCAGGAATCCGATAAAACATCAAATCTCCGAAATCGCTGCGGCCGGAAAAGATGCTGCAAGAACGGGACCAACGACGACTGAAGAGAATCGTTCAACGTGGCGGAAGTGCAACCCTTCCACAAACTGCTGCAGATTTCAATGCTGAGCCGTCAACAAGGGTCAGCGTGCAAATCATTCAACGAAACATCGATATGGACTTTCGCAGCCGAAGGCCCAATCGTGTATCCTTGATGACTGCACGACGCAAAGCTTTACACCTCGCCTGAGCCCGTCAACACCGATATTGTACTGTTGATGACTGGAAACATGTTCTCTTGTCGGACGAGTCTCGTTTCAGACTGTACTGAGCGGATGGACATGTACGGGTATGGAGGCAACATCATAAATCTATGGGCCCTGCATGTCAGCAGGGGGCTCTTCAAGCTGGTGGAGGCTCTTTAATTGTGTGGGGCGTGTGCAGTCTGATACGTCTAGATACGGACTTGGCAATTCCTTCTGGACAATGCGACACCCCACACGTACAGAATTGCTGCTGAGTTTAAACACTTCCGCTGGCCACCAAACTCTCCAGCAGACATATTATTGAGTCGTGGTCGTGCGGTAGCGTTCTCGCTTCCCGCGCCCGGGTTCCCGGGTTCGATTCCCGGCGGGGTCAGGGATTTTCTCTGCCTCGTGATGACTGGGTGTTGTGTGATGTCCTTAGGTTAGTTAGGTTTAAGTAGTTCTAAGTTCTAGGGGACTGATGACCATAGATGTTAAGTCCCATAGTGCTCAGAGCCATTTGAACCATATTATTGAGCATATCTGGGATGCCTTGCAACGTGCTGCTCAGAAGAGATCTCTCCCCCCCTCCCCCCCTCCAGGCCCTTTCATACTCTTAAGGGGTTATGGACAGCCCTGAAGGACTCATGGTGTCCATCCCCTCCAACACTACTTCAGACATTAATCGAGTCCAAGCCACGTCGTGTTGCGGCACTTCTACGTGCTCGCGTTTGCCCTACACGATATTAGGCAGGTGTACCAGCTTCTTTGGCTCTTCGTTGTAAGTTATATATCTTATTCATGAATCTGTTCATAGCGTTAACGCCGATGAATGTATACACTACCTATCACGGTGTTTATAGACTGACGATGTAATTGATATTACAATTTGTATTACTATATGATAACAGTGTCTAATTCATGGTTTTATCATTTGACGACAATAATTTTATGTTTAGGCTAATATGAAGCTGGGAATTCTTTTACGAACATGATGATGACTGGTCGATCGAAACTGGCTTTGTAGATTTTACCAGCAGCTCAAGGCGGTAATATGACATTTTTCAGGCAGCTAGCAAGTGCGCACATGGACAACGAAACACACGCCATGAAGAATAATAATAAAAAAAGAGTTTGGCGATCTTAGGAAACTATGTACCGAATGAAGCAAAGACCCATTAACATTTTGAAAATTCAATACTTCACAGAAGAACTTGGGTAGAGAGGTAAAATTGACAAACATACCTGAAATGACATGGGATTTTATCGAAACCAAAAAAGTGTACAATATGATGACTGATTTTTACCAGAGACGACGTTCTTTATAACAAATGCTCAACACGTCGACCGTCATTGATTAAGAATACCTTTAGTCGAGGGACAATGTTGTGAACAGCGCTGTACATCGTATCAATCAGTATGTATGGTGAGAAATTACCGTCGGATGTTGTCTTTTAGCATCCCTAACGAGGCTTAAGATAGCGGCAGAAATGTGACTTCCGGTAACCCCCACAATCACTGATCACACATATTGAGGTTTAGGGACGTGGGAGGGAAGCATGCCGGACATGGCGGCTCGGTACGCGATTTTCACCAAGCACTGTGCGCAAGAGATCTTTTACGTGTGTTGGAGTATGGAATGGACACACACTCTCTCTCTCTCTCTCTCTCTATAGGTCATTTTACACACGACTGTCATGCGGCGTCACTGGCGGTTGTTGTCCATTGCCATCTGTTGGACAGTTTTTGCTCTCGTTTTTGGTTAGTTGGTTGATTTGTGGGGGGCACCAAAGAGCGAGTTCATCAGTCGCATCAGATTAGGGAAGAATGGGAAGGAAGTCGGCCGTGTCCTTTCAAAGGAACCATCCCGGCATTTGCCTGAAACAATTAAGGGACATCACAGAAAACTCAAATCAGGATGGCCGGTTCGTTGGTTTCAACCGCCGTCCTCCCGAATACGAGTCCAGTCTGCTAACCACTGCGCCACCTCGACCGGTCTCTTGCTTTTGGTTTCGATAAAACCCCATGTCATTTCAGGCGTGAGTGTTAAGTTTTACCTCCCTATCTACATTATTCCGTGAATTAGTGGATTTTCAAATGGTAACGTACTTTCGATCACCCTGTAGAATAAAATTGTGGACGGTCTACTATGACGCTAACAATTAGAATTTTCTTTTTCAGATTATGGCTCTTGTAAACATTTTTGTGTGCTCCATTGCTCTTCTCGTTGTTTTACGTATCGTATTTATGGAATTTTGTGTCGTTTCATATTTACGGAATTTTGTCTCGTTGCCCACTTCTACATTCCTGCAGAAGCAAACAAATCGAGTGCCTCTATGTACACGCATCATTTCTCAAACTGAAACGAAATAATATTTTGCTACTGCTCGGATTACGACATGGCGCTGCAATGCTGTCGGCGTGAGGGCGAGATAGGTACAGGAATGGCTCGGCCATACAAAAAATTCTCCACCCTTGGTGGACAAATTTGACAGCAACTCGGAAAATAACTGCAAAAGATTGCTCCATCACCAATATTACGGGGCCATCGGGCAATACCGCAGTATGGCTGTCTACTGCAGTCACATCACGTCCGTGTTGATAAGAACAGTATTGCGGACAAACGTTTCCGCAAAGTATGGCCCGTGACGACGCATCTTCAGATTAGGTGGCAGGTCAGACCATTCTGTACGTGAGAAACGCAGCGTGTAGTGGACTACGAAACATTTCAGTCGCAGCATTCCTTCTGGTAATACAAAATCAAATAAAACACAAATCTGGAGTATCGGACGAGGTATTTGAACTCAGCACCACACGTTTGTGAGTTCAATGCTGTAACCACTGCGCACTCGTATTCCGCGAGACGGCAGCGGAAGTTTAGCCACTAGGGGAGTGCCATGCAGTGTTGTCTTTCTGTGAAACTGGCCCGCTTGGTACTCACAGAAATTGGATGGCTCATTTCAAGAGCACTACGCGTCGCTCTGTGTCAGTGCTGAGAGATCGAGCAGGCACGGCTCGGAACTCGCGGGGCGTCTGCAGAGAAGAGTTCAAAGCGGACGCTCCCTTCGCCGTGGGTCACTATGTTCTTCCGAGTTTCCTCGGGTGTCCGCAGACGGTAGGTGGGCAGGGGGGGGGGGGAGGAAGATGTCCTTTCATCAGTGGTGCCGGACGATGGACGGCCCTGTGTGTTGGTAAGACCGCGGCCCGATCCCATTTAATTAAGAGTCGGCGGGAACAGTAAAAGACAAAAGACGGCGCCGTCTTTTACGACGCGCGACGTCTGGACGGCGTCTGAAGGCAGAAGGGTTCGCCGAGGCGCTCCACCGGCCTCGGCAGCAGAGTCGGGGCGGTTGCGGGGGTGGCAGTGGGGGTGGGGAGCATTGATCTTCGTCCAGGGGCCGAGGCGACCGCCGTCCGGACTTTGCAGGCAGGCGGCGTTCTTGACCCAGAGCAGCAAGTTCGCGGACGCGGCCGCCAGCCGGCGATCTGGTTAGGGGTATGTTGAACTGGGCCGCCAGCAGGCGGTGATACGGGGGGAGGAAGGTTATGACACACCCCTAACTTGAAAGCGTTTATACTTCTACTATTAAGGGATGTGTGTGTGAAACCTTATCGGACTTAAGTGCTAAGGTCATCAGTCCATAAGCATACACACTGCTTAACCTAAATTATCCTAAGGACAAACACACACATCTATGCCCGAGGAAGGACTCGAACCTCCCCCTGGACCAGCCGCGCAGTTTAAGGGATCGGTGAAACGAGTGGTGTCTCTTCTTTCAGACACATCCGAAAGAACACACACACACACACACACACACACACACACACACACACACACACACACATATATATATATATATATATATATATATATATATATATGAGTGAGGTTATGTCAGACTGAGTTGTGTGTGGATAAGTTAGGAATTCAGTCAGGAAGCGTGTCCAGATGGACGAAGCGGCGCCGGCACGGTAGCTCAGCGTGTTCGGTCAGAGGGTCAGCTGCTCTCATCAACGATGAACTTGGACGGGTGTCGCCCCGAGCTAATGCAACGAGCAGTAGCGAACAAAATGAGACAAAACAAAGAAGGCGGTCAAGGCGACCGTTCCCGAGAAACGGAAGAATCCGGGTTCGTGCCCCTGTACGATATATATTTCCAACTTCCCCTATTGAATTATTTCAATGCACACTAGCACCTAATGTCGTTATTCCTTTGATTAATAATAGATATTAGTCTGATCACGTAATCTGTTGCATTTTTCGGTAAACACGGAACTGTTATTTGATAATTGTCACGTTCGGTCCGTATATGTGCTACTGAATAAAACCAATTTTATCATGCGATACGAGTTTCGCCTTTATTTTTTGAAAGTGGCAACGCTGGTAGCTGAGGTTCGGTATCAGTGCTCGCTTTGACTGTCTTAAAGCCGTTCTTCTGCCTCCTGTCTTTGGAATTATCACTGGCACAGCACTGAGAATATGAACATAATTTTCCTTTTGGTTTCTAAGCTGTTCTTCTGCTCCTAGTCTTTGGAATTATCGCTAGAACAGCTCTGACAATATGAACAAACATTTTCTTCAGGAAGAAAACGAGCGTTCATATTCTCAGCGCTGTGCTGCTGATAAATAAGAAAACTGGAAGCAGAAGAACAGCTTTGAAACCAGTAAGCTACAAACAGCAGCTAAGAACCGTGCCAAAAGTAAAAGCGAAACACTTACGGCGTGATAGAACTGGTTTACTCAGTTGCACATAGATGGACCCAACGTGAGAACTATCAACATAATACTATGGACGTCATTATTTTTCACACGAAAACTTTATTACTGAAAACAAATACATCATAGTATCATGAACTGTGAACCTTGCAATATAGTCACTACCGATACTGAGACATTTATCTTAGCATGAAGTCAGTTTGGACAACCCACTCTGGTAAAACTCGGTGCCCTGCGATGCAAGTAATTGTCTCACAGCCTGCTCCACCTCAGCATTGGTTTGGAAATGACTTCCCGAGAGTGTTGGTTTCAACGTAGGATACAGGTGAAAGTCCGACGGGGCAAGATCGGGGCTGTAGGCAGGGTGATCCACTCTTCCCATCCGAAGCGACGAATCTGATCCTGTGACAGCCTCACTGTGTGTGGTGTTGCCTTGTCGCCCAAGAGCACAACACCTTCATTCAAGGGCCCTGGTCTGTTTCGCTGAATGGTACACCTGAGTTTGGTGAGGGTTCGCAGTAGCGTGCGCATTGAAGGTCCCTTGCGGGAGGAAATCAGGGAGAATTCCACCTTTCACGTCCCCGACCAGTGTCGTCAAACCTTTCCTGCGGAGGGTGACACTTTGAATCTTTTTCCTCTTTGACGAATTGGGATGCTTTCACGTCACTGAGATGACCATGGATTCTGGGTTAAAGCGGTGTAACCATGTCTCACCGTCTGTGAGGATTCTGCGCTGGAACCCATTACCCCCGCGCGCGTGCCGCATCAAGCGATCGAGGCTGTTTTCTATTCTTGCACTCCTGTGATAGGGGGTCAGAGTTCTCGGTATCCATCTTGCAGACACTTTTCGACAATCCATGGAGCGTGTGACGGGCCTGAGCACTGCCAATACGTAGTGTGGACAACTCTGACATCGTTATTCGCCTGTCTGCTAACACCGAGTCCTATACTCTATAAATGTTGTTTTCTTATTTGAGTGCGTGGCGTCTGTTGCTTCGAAAGAACAGACACCACGCAGATCCCGCAGCTGTGAAACACTATATGTAAATTGAATGGGGATCACTGCTGTCAGCTGCAGCGGGACATTAAACGGAATCAGAGGCGACGAGCGATCGGATCGGGATTCGAACCCAGGACCTCCTACTAGGCAGGTGCGGTACCCACTGCGCCATCCGGGACGCAGCATTATCGCAACTGCACGGACTATTTCGGTACACCTCACGGCCGATCGACACTCCCAGAGAGCGCCACGTGTCCTCCAAGGTCACCGGATCTGCCTGTCTGTGATTATTTCTTGTGGACTCTGTTTATGTGCCTCTGTTACCAACAACCATGAATGAACTGTGACATCTCGTGATTACAGCTGTGGAAGCCGTAACTCAAGACGTTCTCGCTGCAGTGTTGGAACAATTTGAATACCGCATTGATACATGTCGTCCATCTCAAGGGGGGGGCATATTGGTCACCTATGAAAAGGTATGAAAAAAAAAGATTTGTGAGTTTCCAGTTCATCAAAAATCAAAATTCATTGTATATGTTTATTAGTTTCAGAAACACAGACGTGCCGAATCGGATGATTCTTTTTGATACACACTGTATAAGAACATTGTAAATCAGTCATTCTCCAAGACAGTATACCAGTTTTTGCAATAAAGCCTTATCGTGGTTGGATTTTATAGGGAGTGTTGAGCGTCAGGGAAACTAGAATATTCCCACTCTTTTACAAAGTCTCAATTTTACTTAATAGAAAATCTAGGAAGTTTTGGTTTTACGTTAAATCAATAAACGGGTCGAAGCCATCTGTCCAGACACTCTGCGATCATAACGGCAATGAAACGTAGGACAAACAGAGAAGGCCGAAATACTGAATGTCTCATCCAAAACTGTTTCGCACAGCAAGACAACACTACAGTTCCTCCCTTAAATCATCGCATATATGAAAATATGACAGACAGCGAGTTAAGTGACCAGGGGACAGGAAAGCAAGTGAAATCGCTTAACAGAGGAAATGCCACTGGACCTGACGAGATACCAACTCGATTCTAAATAGAGAATGCGAAGGAAGTTGCCTCCCTTCTAGCAGCAGCGTACCGTAGGTCTCCTGAGGAGCGGAGCGTTCCTAAAGATCGGAAAAAGGGAAGGTAATTGCCTTTTTCAAGTAGGATCGTCGAACAGACTTCAAAAACTATAGGCCTATGTTTTTGACATCGATCTGTTGTA